>NC_136061.1:1080316380-1080782078 GCF_964261635.1 Lissotriton helveticus | reverse complement strand
GAGGGGGAGAGTGAGAGAGAGAGAGAGAGAGAGAGAGAGAGAGAGAGAAAGCACCTGCAGAAACTGACGTTTGCCACTGACTGCAGATATGCTATCATAATGTTATTTAAGACAACCCCTTTACTATGCTCAATCTATTACTGCCCATGGAGACACAGTTACTGCTTGGGAGCACGTTAGAATAAAGCAAGAGTTACTTGCTCTTGAATCTTGTGTGCACAGCTTTTTTAGATCTACTACAGAGACAGCCAGTGAAACCCAACGTGTAATGCATTGAAACCATACTAGTTTTGCTATGCTTTTGTTACCCTACAATTCTATTACAGGACCGGAGGCTTCAGATTATGCTTCTCAATCTTTACTGCATTGAACATAGCAGCCAATGAAATGTATATTTCACAGTAACAGTAACACAAAACTTCATTTCCCATGAACACCAATGGTATAGGCACGCCCCCACAGTCCATAAGAACCCCTTGCGTGCCCTTCCACTTCCTCTTTCTTTGCTGCTCAAGCCAGAGTTAAGTGCACCTTTTCCCTGGTCCCCTTAATCTGCTTGTGTTTGGGGTGCTTTGGGGGTTGTGGGTGATATGCGATTGTATGCGGGATCATCCGCTTTTATGAGACGTTTGCGTTTGCAACAATGTTTTCTTTGGAGCTGGTTTGTGAAGTTATTGCTAGATATACTTCTCACCTTATTTGCTTAGTATCGGGCCGACCGGCTTTTGGCTGGCATTGATCGCGCTGTGCTGCCGCGTCCTGTCACGCTCGTTGAAACGGTCCCTGACCGGCAAGGGGCTGCCGCGCTAGACATACGAGCCCGGTACCGGCTGCCTGAAGGCGCGCTGGGCTCCCCTTGTACGCCCTGACGCTCAGGCCGGTGGCTCTCGGCCGACGCGCGCGCCCGGAAACGCTTACCAAATTGGGCTTGTTTTTGGTAGTTTTGGTAGCGTTTTGGGCGGCGCGCCTCGGCGCGATTCCCTGGCATACCGGAACAGCGCATTTCGCTCGTTCCACACACCGGCTTGCCTCTTGTTTGATCGCCAGTGCTTTTGGTGTTAAATAGCGAAGGCCCAGAGTGTGCACACGCTCTACAGACTTTGGGGCCAAGGTCACTGACCTAGTGATTACAGCTTTGCTGAGGGGTTTGGGAAAACGTTGCCTTATTATAATTTACTTCTGTGTGCTTTGGGGCTGACCCAACCCCCCATTACCCCCCAGGTGTGAGATTCATAGGGTGCTATCCCTTATATTGCATTGTGAGGTGTTCTCTACCATGGAGGAGTGGGTAAAATACCCGGAGGAAGAGAATGCAGATGGGGAGGAGATGGTTGATGAACAGCAGGAAGCTGTCTTGGAAGACAATATAGTGGAAGCTTTGGACGCCTCGGTCCAAGCTTCGGTGAATCGAGCCATGGAGACTAAGGTCCCTCAGACAGTGCAACAGGCAACTAGCAGTGGCCCTACGCCCCATTCGTAAACAGCTGGAGGGTTTTGCGAAACGCCACGGGTACGATAGAAAAAAGAAACAAAAACAGACAACCCCTTCTCTTCAGCCGCTGGCTCGGCCACGCAGAAACAGTGGCCGCATGCGCATTCCATGGCCTCCTTGCCGGCCAGGGAAGCAGATGACCAGCCGTATTCAGGTGGGAAGGCGAAGTGTAAAGGGCGGTGTTTGTGGACACTGATACCACCGCCACCGATACTGATACCAATACGGAACGGACACCTCAGAGGAACGTCCTCCTCCTCCCAAGAGAGCTAAGATTGCGTCCACTTCGGCGGAAGATAAGTTGCCAAGACTTTTAGCTTTGAGCCATCCGACATAGTTCATCCTCGGTCTTCGGACTGGGTTCCGCCGACGGAGGTCTCCGAGTACCTTCACGAACACCTCAGGAAGAGCTTTGATAGGGAAGTTCGTAACCGACTACGGTCGGAGTGCCCACGTCCAATTGTCCCAGATGGTGTAGCTGATACTCCGGAGATTGATGCCAGTATGTTGACCTTTTTGAGAAAGTTTTCAAAGGACCCCAAAAGGGGGTTAGACAGGGCTTGGCGGGGTTGCCAAGATAAGATGCTTGACGTTGTGGGGCCCCTGGCGAAGATCCTGGAGATGGCCCTGGCGGCCAAAGAAGGGGCTAAACCGGTACATCCTGACATCTTGCTGAATGGGCTCAACGCGCCATTTGCCTGATAGGTAACGCAAACTGCGCAATATCTTCGGAAAGGCGCAAATCCTTGTTACTCAGAATGGACAGTAACCTGACGGAATTGGCTGAGACCGAACCGGGCCCCCTGGCTGGAGGGTGTCTTTTCGGGGACCGATTCGTTAAAGATGTCACTAAGTATGTGGGGACATTCACCGCCTTAGACAAAGCACAGAGTGGTATCAAACGAGCCCTCACGCAGGGTGTTTTCAACAGGGCCGGGCGAGGCGGGGGTCGCTCGTCAGGCCGAGGTTTCCAGCGAGGCTCCCAACGAGGAGATTTCGGTCGCGGGCGTGGAGAGTGGGACTCCACCCGCGGTGGCACCTTCTATCCATCTAGGAGAGGATTCAACAAAGGACGTTTCCAGTCGGGGAACAACAGAGCAAGTTTCAAATCCCACCAGAATTCCGGTGAGTGTTACAGACGTTTCTCTGCTTCCTTTGGGGGGGCGCACGCAGCATTGTCTGATGCAGTGGCGAGCTTTGACTCAGGATGCTTGGGTTCTGCAAACCATTCAAGGTTTTCGGCTGGAGTTTTATTCTCCCCCGGCGCAAGCGTTCCTCCCTCCACCTCTCCATTTTTCCCAACTAGATCACAGTTTCATAGACAGAGAGGTGGCAGACTTGCTGCAGAAAGGCGCGATTGCCCGATGTCAGGGAGGCCCTTGCGGTTTCTGCAGCAATGTCTTTCTGGTTCAAAAGAAAGGAGGTGGCAACAGGTTAGTGCTCAACCTCAAAGAGTTCAACCAGTACCTAACTTACAACCATTTCAAGATGGAAGGTATTCATTTGTTAGCAGATTTGCTGCAGGAGGGGGACTGGTTGGTCCGGCTGGACCTCAAAGATGCATATCTTTCTATTCCAATTTTTCCTCCTCACCGCAGGTTCCTGCGGTTTCTCTGGAACGCACGATGGTACGAGTACAGGGCCCTTCCTTTCGGTCTCTCCTCGGCCCCCTGGTGCTTCACCAAAGTGATGAAGCCGGTGGTGGCCTTCCTCAGGGAAAGAGGGGTGCGCCTGATCATTTATCTGGACGATATCCTGATCATGGCGCAGGACCGGTCGACTCTTCAGCAACAACTGACCATGACTACTTCGCTGCTTCAAGGCCTAGGTTTTGTGATAAATCTAAAGAAATCTGTGGTGGTTCCGACTCAGGTGATAGAATTCCTAGGGTTCACGATCAATTCCCTAACGGCGCAGTTGTGTCTGCCCCAAGCGAAATTGAGAGAGTTAAAAAAGGAAATTGTGAAATTGCTGGACAGACAGATGGTCACGCTCAGAGCACTGGCCACAGTGGTGGGGATATTGGCATCGTCAATTCAAGCCATATTCCCGGGGCCCCTACATTACAGGGCCCTCCAGCGTCTGAAAATCAGGCATCTTCAGAGGGGACTTTCGTACACGGACTCTGTTCCCCTATCGGAAGAGGTCCGAACGGAACTTCAGTGGTGGCTAGGTCACGTGGACGCCTGGAACGGCAGGGCAATATTCGGCTCTCAGCCGGAAGTAGTGATCGAGTCAGACGCCAGTCGATGGGGCTGGGGCGCGCGCTGTGGAGAGGTTTCCACAGGCGGCAGGTGGACCTCGCAAGAGCTCGAGCTTCACATAAATTGTTTAGAACTGCTTGCAGGATCATTTGCGATCCGCACGTTATCCCCGAAGCAGACATCCTGTTGCATCCTCCTGCGATTGGACAACGTGTCCGCAGTGAGGTATATCAACAAGTTGGGCGGCACGAGGTCGTCTCTTCTAGTCCAAATAGCCAAGGATTTTTGGCACTATTGCCTTCAACATCAGATATCGGTAATAGCGGACTACATCCCGGGGCAGTCCAACCAGGTGGCGGACTGGAATTCCAGATATCTGCGGGATTACAGCGACTGAAAGCTGTTTCCCCAGGTGTTCCTCTGGTTGCAAGCGAGTTGGGGTCCGTTTCAGACGGACTTGTTCGCCTCCAGACTGACTTACCAGATTCCCCGGTTTTTCAGCTGGAGGCCGGATCCGATGGCGACAGCGACCGATGCCTTTCTCCAGGATTGGTCACAGGGGATTCATTATGCTTTTCCACCCTTCTTGTTGATCCCCAGGGTGATGTCTCAAGTGATACGTCAAAGGGCGGAAATTGTGTTAGTGACTCCGTGGTGGACGTCTCAAGCGTGGTTTCCCACGTTGTTGCAGTGGAGCTGCGATCGGCCCCGGTTGTTACCGGGGTCGACGTGGTTGTTGCAGGGCCCTCGACAGGAGCAACATCCGTTGCTGTTGGAGGGCAGGCTAACGCTGATGGCCTGGAGGCTTTCCGGGAACAGTGGCAGTTGCCGGGAGTTTCGAGCGACACTGTTGAATTCATCAAACAGGCATGGGCTCCTTCCACCAGAAAACGTTATTCCACAGCCTGGAAGAACTGGGTGGATTGGTGCGTGGGATGGCGTCTGGATCCCGTGGGGGCAGAGCTGTCCCATATTTTGAATTTCCTATCAGAGAAAGCGGCGGATGGTTTAGCGTACCGTTCGGTCAATAATTTTTGTTCCGCTATCTCTGCGGGGCATGCTCAGGTGGATGGAAAAACGGTTGGCATGCACCCAGTAGTTTGTAAACTGTTGAAAGGAATCAGGGTGGCTAACCCTCCCAAACCCAAGTATACCGGGTTATGGGACGTCTCTTTAGTGATCTCGTTGTTCAACAAATGGCCGGCTAATGCTCTCCTGTCTAGGAAACAATTATCGGCAAAATTGGCCATGTTGCTTTGCTTATCTGCTTGCAGAAGGTCTTCGGATGTGAGAGTGCTCGACGTAACATGTAGAGTGTTTACTCCAGAAGGGGTTTCTTTTCATATTACAGGCCGTACTAAAACATTGTCACGACATATTTCTTATAATTCCTTTTCTGAAAATGATAAACTATGTGTGGTCCAATGTTTGAAGACTTACGAAGAGTGTACAAAGGCCTTACGGCCTCAGGGCTGTACTCAATTGTTGATTGCTATTCAGAAGCCCTTTAAACCGGTGGTGGCTGCCACCATTGCCAGATGGCTTCGCTTCATTATGAAAGAAGCAGGTGTGGATACACAGATCTTTGGTGCTCATTCAGTAAGAGGCGCTATGGCGTCGAAGTCATATGGTTTGGGATCAAGTATCCAAGATATCATGCGTTGTGCAGATTGGTCATCTGAGTCAACGTTTAAAACGTTTTATTATAAGCCGGTGGGAGATATTACTTCAGTGGTATTTAATCAGCGTTAAACTAGCATAATCTGAAGCCTCCGGTCCTGTAATAGAATCAAAAATTTGCTAGCATTCGCGACAAGAATTTTCAATTCTATTAAGGACACGGAGGCGAGGATTATCCCACCCGGCTTAATGTACAGTATGTCATACGCTTGCCCACCCAAGTATTCAGTGATTACGGTGGTGTTATTTCCTTTATTTCAGGAGCTGAGAAAAAGTCGGACTGACAGACGATGGACGTCAAGATGTTGATCTGAAATGTTCTTCCATGTTGGAGGATTTGTTATTGTTCAAGTTATGGACTTATCGCCTCAAAGAAAGAGGAAGTGAAGGGCACGCAAGGGGTTCTTATGGACTGTGGGGGCGTGCCTATACCATTGGTGTTCATGGGAAATGAAGTTTTGTGTTACTGTTACTGTGAAAATATACATTTTCATTGGCTGCTATGTTCAATGCAGTAAAGATTGAGAAGCATAACCTCGCCTCCGTGTCCTTAATAGAATTGGAAATTGTTGTCGCGAATGCTAGCAAATTTTTGATTCCCCAGGAAAGTAAACCTCAGATGTTCATACTCTCTAACCCTGAACCTCAAAGCTTAAAATTAAGGGACTGACCAGAGTTGGCAAATTAGTTAAATTGCTGTCTCTGGGTCTAGGGAGCATACATAAAACTTGTCACAATGTATGCCCCGTAATCCCCGAGTACCATAGGCCCCAGAGAACTGGAATGTCAGGTCCTTTTGAAAGAGAGAGTTTCTTATTATGCATAGTATGAATTACAAATTGAGAGAAAACACGAACTTTACTGCACAAGAAAGCTTGACATACTACTATGCATACCCCCCAAATACTATTTTATTTGCTTCACATATGCCACTACTCATATGTCATAACATGCAAAGGATATTAAATCCATCACATTGATTATTCTGAAGCAGGATGACGCTCATCTGTCAAGCATGGGACCAGGCCTGGAACCGGCAACAAGAACACGCCAATTGCTCCCATTCAATCAGGCTGTCTAAACCCATGACCTTAGGAGTTACACACTGCACGTTGGTCTGGGCAATATTTTAAATACAACTCTGAATGTTAAACAAGCTTTGAGTGAGCTCACCTAACATGTGAGGTACCATAGCCTTCAGAGTGCTTTCATAATCTGAACATCTTAGTATATGAGTGCCAAACAAAATGGTGTTGCTCTATAAAAACTTGAATACATACATTTTCTACTGAGAGGATTTATTTATGTGCGTCAATTTTTGGTTACTTTTGTTTTTGAAATTATATTTATTCTCCATAATACTGAAATTGACTAATGTGTAGTCAGCAGACTGAAAAAGACCCGCTGCCATGTAGTCCATAATCAGGGCCACTGGAATTATGCGGCAGGGGAGGAATAAATTATGCAGCAGGGTTGAGTACCTTATCTGGCAAGAAAAGGCAAATCATAATGCAGCACATTTTGTGACAGTATTACTTCCTTATTTTGTCATTTCAGCACTTGTTAGGTTAAAACTGTTTAGGCATTGTTTCCACCTCATTAGGACAAATTTTAACACCCAAATGTAGAAATAAGCAACAGAACAGTGACCAGTCAACCTTAGCAAAGGGCATTCCTCTGTGCTGCAACACGCGGCGCTCCATTTTTAGTACCTTTTGAGCCGTTTGAGCTAGAAACTATTTTTTTGTTAAAATCTGCAGATTATGTGGCAGATGATAGATATGAGAGATCTAGCAAATATATAATTATGTGAAAATCTCCACGGTCGCATTATCACATAATTCCAGTGGCCCTGTCCACAGTACTTTCCATAGAGATTATGCTTCCTATTATATATAAAGAAACATCTGAAAATAGGACACACATCAAGTTTAAAGACACAGCACATAATTCCATTGGAATTTAAACAATATACTTAGCATAACATGATTTGGGCATCTTATCTCATAGAGAAAAATACAATCTAAAATACAATCATTAAAGTAAGTTCAAATGTGCGTTAATGTATATTTTAGAACCTGTTCTAATGCGAGCTTAGTTATCACAGAAGATCAGCCATTACATTGTCATTCCTGTTCTTATTTTGATTTGGTCTCTAACAAAGAATTATTGCACTATTTGGGAGATTAATACTTTTGCAACATTGCCAGTAATGCCAGGAAAACATTATGTCTTCCTGCTAGTATAAATAGTCATTATCTATCCTTTTGACTGTTGCAGCACTTAATCTAACAAGGTTTTGAGGAATTTCTCTCAGAGATTTCTTCAGTTAGCCACCAGCAGCAAACAACTTTTTAATAATTTAGAACGATAAATTAATCTTTGTTGTACCATCTGACCTTTCCTCGCTTCATTTAAACGGAAGCTAAGGCAGCACGAGCATATCTCAAAGACATCTAGTTCTGGTAAAATCACTTCAGATTTTATGTGAACAATTATGAAGGAGGTTTAATTTCAGCGAGGTTCACATAAAATGAATTCTCGGAATTCCAAACTATGGCCACCACAATGAAAGCAAAATTGTTCTTTAGTACTCATGTTCAACAAATATAACACATACAGCTCACGTGTATGACATATTTTCTGTTCAATGTGCATTCTGATATTCCGGCAGAGGGTTGAGACCGGTTCATGTTTTGGGGTGATCTCGTGAAAATGATGGTTTAACCTGAAAAGACATATACAAACACTGGGAGGAGGAAGTTATGCTGTCTCGGAAAACTTGACAAAATGGTGCAATACACATGCACATAATGCAAGTGTCTGTACAGAATATCTCTAATATGTACACAGCAAAAGGAAATATCGAGTGCACACGTAGAAGTGCACGCAAGGGCCAATCCACTTATTCATTCCTGGTGAACAAATCAAAACGATAAATGTATATTATCAACTGCCCAGACAATCAGGGCTTTAAGTGGGATGAAAAAACTGGAGGGTGTCTCAAAGGGGCGTGGCCAATTTAATTAAGGGCGTGGCTTAGAAACACTTAAGCTAAAAAATCTGTGCTTAGGATAGAGTGCCGCCTGACTTGTATTTTGCTGTTTCTGTCATTGCATCTAGATATACGATACAACAAGTAAGCAGCAACTATGGTGTGTTGCATATAATACTGAAATAGTTTCCACTTAGAGCCCTGGTGACACCAGGACAGTGTTACCGCTCCCGAGTTTCAAAAAGAGAAGAGAAATCCGGAGAGAAAACGACTCTTTAATGGATTTCCCTTCCCCTTCAATGCTCACCTGGCATGACGTTATGCCGTAACTTCACGACTAGTGAGAGGTGAGCAATGTGAGCACGCGCACATCAAAGTGCCTACTGTCACTGCAGTCTGGAAAAAAACAGACCACTTGTGCCAGGGCACAAAACAGAGCCCGATAGAGACCCGTTTCGAGGCCCCCTTTAAAAAAACTGCTGGTGCTCAGACCCGGTGAGTCCCGGGCCACTTAAAGCCCTGCAGACAATCCTTTTGCTCTAAAAAAAAAAATATGTCTTGTCCTCCAACTAGAGCTTAGAATAATGGACACAATGGGAGAAATGAGGGTTAACTTAAGAAATAAAGAAGTATGAAAATGTGGGCCAGCCTCTCGCATACCACACACAAATATATGTGCAAGTATAATTATATTATCGAGTTATGGCTGCTTTCTTTTTTATCGCTATGTTATAGGGAAATGCTCTTCAGAAGGAAAGGGTCTTAATTCTCGCGTATAGGGTAATTTGCAAAATTACAAGACTCCATGAAGTAACAAAAAGCAGAACACAGCAGGCACGGCCCGTATAGGGCGTTACACTGGGCGGTGATGTCAGGCGGGGGAGGGGCAGGGTGGGGGTTGTAAAATGCGGGATATGGACGATTTCAGGTAAGTACCGGAAAAAATAAATAAAAAGAATTTCGTTCCGTGCGCTGCATCGCCAAAAGTGATGCAGCGCGTGCAGCAAAATTCATTTTATACATTCTTTGAGAATCAGTGACATAAATAGATAAGAAAGTATTTGGCATGCCTTGTACACTAATGTATTGGGTGCATGTCAAATAATTTCCTATGCTTGGACTGGTATACTGACCAGAATAGTTTCATCTCCCTCACACACACAAACATATACATGTGACCTTTTCTGAATGAATCACTTCTTCTCGAGTCAGACTAGGGTCAGCTTAAAATAAATAAAAAAATATACAGACACATACATAGAGGGGCTTTGGGTCAGGACTCATCTATAATTCTGCTCCACAGTCCTTTACATTTTGCTTCCACCCACCACAGCGTATATGGGGCAATAGATCAGCCCGCTACAGTCAATGGCTTTCCTGCACTGTGGATGAAGGAACTTTGCCTGTTCATATGTGTTGATCTACCTAAAATGGATTGAACTTCAGAGCTAGGACTAGTGAGCAACTAATTTTTCCAATTTTTTTCATTGTTATCCATTGTTTTAGGTTGCTTGTGTGTTTTAAATAATGCATATCTGCAGGCACAGTAATTCAAAGTCAATAGTACCTTTTCTATGTGCCAATACGAATCATATTTCTAACATTTCAAGACCTGTTTTAATCACACCTGCCAGCTAGGCGGTACCTGAGCCGTTACACTCCGTTGAGATGCTTTTTTTTATGTTTATTGAAAACATTTGGCTGTGGTGGTTAGCAATATCTATTTTATTTTTATATCTGTGGTCTATGCTTGCAATAAAAAAAATTAAAAGAATAAACATCTCTTAAGCCTCACCAAGGTTACACCTACATTTTTTTAACGCATGTCAAAATTGCCTATGTAGTTTATCTCTTTCATTGCATTCATTGTTATCGGTAGAGGAGGCAACAGGTTTCCAGATAACCTTCAAATTTCAACCTGTGATCACTGCACCATTCCTATGAAATAATAAATAATGAGGGTTCAAACATGCCACTATAATCGTCCGTGTTTGCTATGCTAACGGCTTGCAAAACCCCTGGACATCGCAGATTAACATTTAACAAAGAAATATTCAGTCGCCTCTATTTAAAGATGTCATTCAAATACTGGTCTCTTTTTCACCATGCTTGCTGGATTTGAATGGTGCATTTCACATCACCCTTTTAAATAGTACAAAACGTTCGCAGTTTGTGGAATTTTGTGACGACTCAATTGTTCTTACTCAAGCACCAATTCACTAAATGCAAGTTCTCTCCTCCATCCTGTAGCCAATTATGCAGAGTTTATAAGGGGAAGCCGTGTAATTCACTTATAGAATATAGACAAAGTGCAACACACTCATCCCTTACTGTGCCGACTTTGTTCATGTTTTCTGTCAACAGTGGAACTAGAAATGGTGCAAAATCAGTTTGGTTTAGCAGTAGTACATACACCAGCCAGCAGTGTGAAAATCAAAGGGTTATAAGGTCGTGCATTTTTTATTTTTTACAAAACAAGCAAAATACACTTTATATAGTGGTTGAAAAAAATGTAACCAAATAAATCTTTCTGCCATCGAGGACACAAAGTGTTTTGCACGAAAAGCTCCATGCTTCAAAGCGCAGCAACATTTCTATATACCAAAAATAAAAAAACATTATTTTAGATTTTGTTTCGACAATGCCACTAAAATACGTAACACGTTATCTGCCCCGAAAGCGTTTGTCTTACCTATGTTCCATTTTAGAGAATGGCATGTGGTGTTCTCTAACTATAACTTTCGCTTCTCTTCTTTGACACTTGTGTGTGCAAATTCTTACTTCCAAAATTAACGGACCACTGTCAGTTTGCACAGTAAAATATTTTTTCCAAAGTGAGCAATTTGTCATTGACGCATTAGAATTTGGAAATTCCAAACCAGTCCAACATGCATGTGGCAATTTTGGACTTAAAACAGCCTTCAGCAGACCTCGCCTTGTGTGGTAATTATGAAGTAAATTAAGTTCTCCTGATGTCGGCCCACTTTCAATTTAGGAGGGCAAAGTTCAGCAAATGACCTCTAATGCATGAAAAATCTAGAGATGATGCCTTGAAAACCAAAGTGTACACAAGCAATACAGCTTGTGCTGGTTCTACCAGTTTACATACCTCTATAATTAAACTGAAACACGACTATTTTTATTTAAAGAAGTGTGTAAGTGACCTGAAAGCGCACCAAGCATAAAATGCGCAGAGGAAAAACATAAACGGCTATTGGGCTTAGCATAGAATTAGATTGCATTCTTCCCAAACAAGAAGTAGCAATAAATGCATACCAGTTCTGATCATGCCCACCCCTGCTTCACAGGGCGGTGTAATATACACACAGTGACAGTATTAGTGCTTCCCTGCTGCTACCTGGTTTTGAAACTTGACCCATCTCAGCAGTAGGCAGCAGAAAGCGAGCATCTCTGATCCATCTACTACCACACACCACCACTCCCATCTACATCCAATTAGCACAAAACCCTACTACACCTCTGCTGCACCTCTAGCAGAGCCAGAATATCCTCACTCTTAAAAGAGTAGGAATGTCTCATGAACGTATCAAAAGTTACTCTGTACAGCCAGGTTTTATGGATACCTAGTCACGAAAATAAAACAGTTTGCATTTTATTGTGAGTGCGGACCGTCTACGGTAAAGTGGAAAGCAGAGAATACTTCTATATAACATTTGGTGGACAATGGCTAATATGGTTGGATACCCAAAGTTATAGGTGCACGTAAGCAGAATCTGGGCACACACTTACTTCAAAGTTGCAAAACGTGAATTTACACTTGCAAATGTACTAGTCTGTGCATACTACACTTATCAGTGCTTCAATATATGTGAAAATTATTTTCCAAAGGCATGTTTTGGGTAGTTCATGGTGGGGATGCCAGACACATGGGTTAACACAGAAAATTATCTTCACAGAACTTTAGCATGCACATTCCCACTCTGGAGAGTTTCAGTCCTGTCAAGATCAGGAGTAAATCAATTTTCAGGGTGTAAATGGGGAGTGAACACAACCAGAACTCATGGGGGTGTTGATGAAAGTCATTCTCTTAGAGAAAAAAAAATATGTTCACCGTGAAGAAATCAAAGAAATGTAAATCTTCACCTGTGCATTAAACTAACGCATCTCCATATAACCACTTACTAGAGAAATACATCAAATGTATTTCCCTTGTAATTAACTAGGCTTTCACAGAGACTTTTAAAAATGTCCCTGGGAGTCGCAGCTTCTCAAGAGCCCTCGATGTATTTTCTGCCAATTTTTAAAAAGCTGGAAACCTAACAAAGGCATAGGGCTAAGGAATCAGATTTCTTTTTGAAAATCAAGCTCAGTCTAAAGTGGAGAGACATTAGTGTTTACATTGTTTACACTGAATCACAACTTTTCACATAGAATCTGATGCAAGATTAATAACTAAGGATATACATAGAGCACCAATATATATATATTTTTTAAAAACACCCTACCAAAGCCAATGGGTTTCTCTCTATGTGAGCTATTCCTTTGGTAAGAGTTTTAACCATGCTGCACAGCAAGCAACAACATAGGACGGGAGGGTGGGATGGGGCAAGCGACAAAGGGAGAAGCCAAAAAGTGGGAGGGTGGAATGGGACAAGAAACAACACGAGATGAGAGGGGACAAGCCACAATGGGGGCAAGCAACAATGCAGGACAGGAGATTGGGAGAGGGTAAGCATTAACCCTGGACGGGAAGGGGAGGGAATGGCCTGAAAACACATGCACTCTTATGGAGTGCTGCAACTAACAGAATAAGAATTGGCAAAGCCAATAGGTCTCACCTATGCGAGATAAATTGAGTCTGTTAACGTTTTGTATGCCATGTTGCACAGCGCGTTTTTGGTATAACATGGCTGGAAGTGTAGAATAAAATAGCACTCTGACATGGACGGTGTTGACCGCATCATAACGCTTTTATTTTTTACTTTCAGCCATGCTGCACAGCAGCCTTACTGCTGTCCTACATTGCTAAAAAATAATTGACAAAGTCGATAGATCTTGTATAGAGGAGACCTATTGGCTTTGCCTATACTTGTTTTATTAGGATTGGTGGGGGCGGGCCAAGACAGACAGCGGGTGGAGGAAAGGAGGAGGCAAGTAACACCAAGAGGGGGAGAAGGGTGAAGTAATACAATGTGGGACGCATCGGGAGTGACAGTAATAACATGCCAGAACAACAAGGAAAAAAGCGCAAGTGATATGGAGGAGCAGCAGGCGGGGGCATAAGAGGGGAGAAGAAATAGTACCTCAAATCACATCATGAACTGCAGACGGACACAAATTAACTTGAATCGATCTGTGCGTGGTCCCTGCTCCACAGCAATGATCAGAAGTGATTTGTGGACTGCACTTACCAATTAAGGAGGCTGTATAGGAGAGTGGTGTGAAGCCAACAAATGGTAAGCAATAGGCAGGCTCCAATCCTTTTGTGTATTCAATACTGTCTTGCAAACGAGACGCATGCATTAGTGCATGGAATGACAGGCTCGGCCAAAAAAAGTTGCTCCAAAGGCGCGAGCAGTGGAAGGACACGGGTCAAGGAAGCAGTGCTTGGACTATACTCCTCAGGAGGGGCAAATATACAAATGGTAAGTGAAGCAGGCTGGGTGATGACCAAAGAGAAGGAATGGAATGAGAGTGACAATTAATCCAAGTAATGGTAAACAATAGGCAGGGTATATGCACCCTTAACAAAGCAAAATGTATTACAGGCATGTATTGCAGGCATTTCTAGGTCTTATCTGAGACCGTAAATGCGCTAATGGTTTCAAAGTGATGGTACAGAGGTTAGAGGATGAGCTACAAACAAAAGTCACTAGGAACTTTTTTATTTTTTTATTTCCCACACTGGTCAATATGTTTTTAATTTGACAGCTCTTTGTTTAACCCAATCCTAATAATAACATAAAACATCAAAACATAGTAAAATGTATACATACAGAATACATTTTAACGCAGTCATAAAAACCCCAATGTAACCCATGACAATGCACTATGACTGCAGATTTCCTAAACTTTATGGCGTTGGTCAAAATCATTTGTAGACATTCTGCTGATCACCACACATTTACACAAGGGGCTGCATGCTATAATATGATGAGAAAGGTCGACTGCATCATCATGAGGATAGAAGAGGGTTGTTAGACCTGGCATGTCCCTCTAACAATAAAAAAAACCTCAAATATTCTCCAGAAATGCAACATGACTACATGAAGCTTCATATAGGTATGCTTGCAGTAGGACTCAGCCACCTGGTATATTTAGGCTTGTGCGGCAATTTAACAAATGTAGTACATTGACAAGGTACCCCCTCTTAGCAAGTACCCTGTGAACTCCTCAAAAACATCAAAATGCTAAAGCGTTAAACTGAATTTGAATAAGACTTGGACCAACAAATATCTCCTCATAACCCAGGACTTCCATTAGGATAACAAGTGATTCAAATCGGTTCACCCCCATTCATGAAATCTTTAACTTCTGCTCCATCTTGATCAGTACAACAGAGTTGTGAGATTATCCTAGAAGACAGAGTATTACCAGTTTAAATAAATGTATGGAGCAGTAATCCAAATTGACATATGGGACAATTTGTACTCAATTGCCTCAATGGCCAAAAGGAAATACAAACTCAATGCCATCAACGAGACTAGGGACACAAGAGTCAACACTGACCTTCAAGAAATCGAAACTGTGCACCATAAGTTAAAATGGGCAGAGCCTTGGACAAACAGGAATTGCTGAAAGGTAAGATCAAATATTGTCCTAAACAATGGACAGCACTCTTCCTCCCCATCACCAACAGTGCACCACTAGTTGCCACTTGGCGTCGAACACTGGGCCCCAACTCCGATGACGCTCATTCTGTAACCTCAGATATTTGTAGGAAGACACAGGCTCTAATTTGCTAAAGTCAAGAGACAAATTCCCTTTAATAAGCCTATAGCTGAAACAAAGAATCTTCATTTTCTTCAAATTAAACTTAAGAAAATGTATTTACAATAGCAGTCCAAAAAATTCAGGCTTCAAACCCCTTTGGCCACTAATCTGCAAAACTGCTTGTCTTGGTTACTTAATGTACACACATCTGCAACACCTGCTTTCGCGGACCATTTGCTTGTTACACTTAGTAATACTTTGACCACTTACTTAAATCACTCTCAAGGTGATATATGATCAGGGTTTCCTTGAGAAGCACAATTAGATATTGATGCAGAGCCAACTTAAACCCTGTTTGCATGCCACGAATTATGGCCAAATTATCCTCAAAGCAATTAAAGGACATCAAACAAATGAGCTACATCAGTTGGAAACCTCCATTCTCCTTAATGGGCACCATAAGCTTGGGCGTACAGATAATCCAACTGCATCATGTTCTTCACTTACTTCGTCCTGGAAACCAACAGCAAACCAACTTTTATTTGATATCCTCCAGATGGAGTCTTATAAAAGGCAATTATTTTCTTCCATGGCATTATAAAAAGGAATAATTTATTTAATACTGGACAGTTATATATAAAGTAATAGTGACTATGTCAGTGCTACATTAACAACTTTTTAATTTCCCTGTGACGACTAATAAAGAATCTAGAAATTGATCACACAGAGTGCCAACCATTTCAAGCGCAATAGAAAACAATATCAATAGAAAACATGTTGGTGAACCCTATGTGACTTGCCAGCCAGCTGGATTTAAAGTGGGTTCTTGATTATCATTTCACCAACCATGTTTCCTGTTGTCATAGGATGTCCAATGTACCAACTTTCAACCCAAAGTAGTGAGTGCCTCGGTAAAGAGGATATGAAAATCCTCTAATGAAATATCAACAATACTCACCACTGACCTGGCAAAGCAAGGGTAAATAATGCTACTGTGTAATTGCAAGAATGAAGAACACAAGTACAAATGGCAAAACATCATAAAGCGTACAAAACTCTTTACAAGTCTGTTCTAGCATAACCGTGTTTAACAAGCAAAATTCTCCTTCGGACCCATTGTAATTCTCAACAGTAAACTCTAACAAGGCTAGTTAAAAACTGTGCAAGTGCCAAAATCACTGAGGGGAGTAGAGTAATATCTGATTCTCCCCTAAGAGTTCAGTGATAAAGGATTTAAATCTCTGACGGGGAAAGTTATTACATTCAAAAGCAACAGGTTTAAATGTAATAACGAGGAAAATATCCCAAGCCTTTTAATTGAGCAAGATGCTATTTTGCACAACCATCTCTTTGTCATCTATGTAACACAATGGTCAAGGATTTATGTTTACCACCATACCATTACAAACCATTAAAAACTATTTGGGGCAATGAAACCTACTGTGCCACATTAGAGAAAGGGCAAAAGTAATGCTGTGGGCAGCATTTACTTATTACCTCCAACAGAATAATCCAGTAGATTACAGAAGGGGAAATATCACTCGCTACCCAAATGCATTGTGTGAGATTACAGCTGATCCACATTTACAGAATACAACAGATCACAAGGAAAGGTAAAATTCCACCAAAACGAAGATCTGCTTTGTACTGGTCTTAAAAAAGGATGAACCTTATGAAGAGCTACATTAATTTGAAGTTTCAATCTAGTGGACTCACTACAGTGATGACTGAAGTTTTTTTTTTATATGATTTTATTGAAGAGACACCTTTCTCGCCCTCTAGTTTAA
This sequence comes from Lissotriton helveticus, assembly GCF_964261635.1. Lineage (NCBI taxonomy): Eukaryota > Metazoa > Chordata > Amphibia > Caudata > Salamandridae > Lissotriton > Lissotriton helveticus. Next base: position 1,080,765,026 of record NC_136061.1, on the reverse strand, counting down.
TTTTACTTCCGTTTGTGTTTTTTGGTTTTCTTTCAACAGTAATTTCTTCCCCTTGTTGGTAAGATTGCAAGAAACAGCAAGAAAATGAGTTACCCCTGTGGTGATAATTAACAATGGTAAGTACATGCCACTCGTACTAACCTCAGAGAAGCAGTACTTTAAGACTGTAAGTTTTAATTTTGTAATTAGGCCTTTTTCCCCAAAATGCAGCCAATGCTTTCTGGCACTAATATCTGAAGTCAATTCCATGGCAGTACGCTCGATTCATAGAAACCTTTGTGTGCCTTCTTTGCTGTCATTCAAACTTGCCACCTTCGAACCTCTAATGCATAACAAGCATTGAAAATGCAATAGGTCTCGCATTAGGAAAGTTTTTTATTTTTTTTATTTATGTGTTGGTTTTGAAAATAGCAAAATTAATACCTTTGTCAGGTGGATGTGGTGGTGGATGTGGTGTTGAATGCGATGGTGGTGGATGCGATGGTGGTGGATGTGGTGGCGGATGCGATGTTGGTGGATGTGGCGGTGGATGTGATGGTGGATGTGATGGTGGATGCGGTGGATGTCATGGTGGATGTGATGGTGGATGCGGTGGATGTGGCGGTGGATGTGGCGGTGGATGTCATGGTGGATGTGATGGTGGATGCGGTGGATGTGGTGGTGGTGGATGCGGTGGTGGATGTAGTGGTGGTGGATGCGGTGGTGGATGTAGTGGTGGTGGATGTGGTGGTGGTGGATGTGGCGGTGGATGTGGTGGTGGTGGATGTGACGGTGGATGTGGTGGTGGATGTGGTGGTGGTGGATGTAGTGGTGGTGGATGTAGTGGTGGTGGATGTAGTGGTGGTGGATGTGGTGGTGGTGGATGTGGTGGTGGATGTGGTGGTGGATGTGGTGGTGGATGTGGTGGTGGATGCGATGGTGGTGGATGCGATGGTGGTGGATGTGGTGGTGGATGCGATGGTGGTGGATGCGATGGTGGTGGATGTGGCGGTGGATGTGATGGTGGATGTGATGGTGGATGTCATGGTGGATGTGATGGTGGATGTGGCGGTGGATGTGGCGGTGGATGTCATGGTGGATGTCATGGTGGATGTGATGGTGGATGTGATGGTGGATGTGATGGTGGATGTGATGGTGGATGTGATGGTGGATGTGATGGTGGTGGATGCGGTGGTGGATGTAGTGGTGGTGGATGCGGTGGTGGATGTAGTGGTGGTGGATGCGGTGGTGGATGTAGTGGTGGTGGATGCGGTGGTGGATGTAGTGGTGGTGGATGTGGTGGTGGTGGATGTGGCGGTGGATGTGGTGGTGGTGGATGTGGCGGTGGATGTGGTGGTAGTGGATGTGGTGGTGGTGGATGTAGTGGTGGTGGATGTAGTGGTGGTGGATGTGGTGGTGGTGGTGGTGGTGGTGGATGTGGTGGTGGATGCGATGGTGGTGGATGTGGTGGTGGATGCGATGGTGGTGGATGTGATGGTGGATGTGATGGTGGATGCGGTGGATGTCATGGTGGATGCGGTGGATGTCATGGTGGATGTGATGGTGGATGTGGCGGTGGATGTGGCGGTGGATGTCATGGTGGATGTGATGGTGGATGCGGTGGATGTGGTGGTGGTGGATGCGGTGGTGGATGTAGTGGTGGTGGATGCGGTGGTGGATGTAGTGGTGGTGGATGCGGTGGTGGATGTAGTGGTGGTGGATGCGGTGGTGGATGTAGTGGTGGTGGATGTGGTGGTGGTGGATGTGGCGGTGGATGTGGTGGTGGATGTGGTGGTGGTGGATGTGGTGGTGGTGGATGTGGTGGTGGTGGATGTGGTGGTGGTGGATGTGGTGGGGGTGGATGTGGTGGTGGATGTGGTGGTGGATGTGGTGGTGGTGGATGTGGTGGTGGTGGATGTGGCGGTGGATGTGGTGGTGGATGCGGTTATAAAGCCTGTGATTGATAGAACTTAGAAACGGCAAAACTATGATAGCAAGCATATGTTTAATTAAGCGCATGTGGACAGTGAATTGCATTGCATGAAATCCTTTCCTTAGTGTGGCATGTCAGATTTAGTCCAATCCCTAGTGCAAAATCAACATGAATCACTTTTCGTTCCAAAAACACATGTAGGAGCAAAAATCAAAAATCTAACTTAGGTGAATAGTCTCTAATGCAGCAAAGTAACCAAGTGTGTGGCATTTCTTATAGGTGTAAAATCACTCTGCATAGAGAGAAAATTTAGTTTGATGATGAATGAGTTGTGAAAAATGTGTATTCGTATGACATCCCCAGCACATAGAGGTGCAAAAATTACATTTAGTTGCAAAATCACACTTTGTGAAACATCGATAGAAGTGTGAACACACTGCGATGAGCTAAAATAAAATTAGTGTTATAAAGCAAAGCAAGCAGATATCGTTATTATCAACATCGGATTAAAAAAAAAAAAAAAAAAAAAAAGAGAAAAGGAGACACGCCGGCCAGCCGTGAAACTGAAAGCACGGCCGGCCGGCCGTGAAAAAGCCTTTGATGCAGCAGGGGGTAATTAGGGGAGGAGAATGGCTGGGCTGAGGCAGAGCGCCAAGCCTTTGATGCAGCAGGGGGCGGAGCGGGAAGAGCTGCTGGCGGCACTAAGCTGACGATTTGATGCTGTGCTCGCGCATTTTAACTAATTGCGCTTGCGCATTGAGTTAAAAGTGCACATGCACTTCATCAAATCGCCAGTGAATCGCCAGTGTAGGTAAGCTTTGTTTAAGCCCCCATAGTCTCGCTCTGCTCAATGCGCATGCGCATTGACAGGCGAGACCTAAAAACAGGACTTTTTATCCAGTTGCCATAGATATGAAAAAATGCAACACTCAACCGCCTTAACATGACAGACTCAGTCACATTTTCAACACTTTACAGTGTAGATCCAGAAACAAGACAAGCAACTTTGTTTAATATCACTGAGAATATGCCCAAGCCTAATTTCTACGATTCTTGAATGTTTACAACACCGTAGATCGATAAGGTCTTAGTTGAAAGGCTAAGCATTATGCACAGATGCCCTTCATTGCTTCAAACTTTGTTTTAGAACATGGCATAGCTCAGACTTGGCCAAAACCATTTTACCATCCACTATACATTCCTCTGTATTCCAGAATGACAACCACAAGTCTCTTCCTGATCCATTTAGCCCCCAGCCTATTCCCATTCAAGCTACTGACTCCATTTTAAATGATAAATGCATGATTCCCACCAATAACCAGTGGGTGCCCGTCTTTTAGCAAATACTAAAAGGTATGCAACTTTCTCCAATAAATGAAGACGCTCTGGAATGGTTGTGATATATGAATACCATGCCCTCGTATAAACTATTTATCCTTCCACTGAAATCCCAACAAAAAATGCCATGTCAAATGCATCTATCTTTTATTCTGAACAAAATGCTCACGTCTTGAGGCTCAAATTATGTTCTTAGACATAGTCTCAAATGTGTGTTGATTAATATAAACATTTACATTTCGAAATATTTTTGTCCTCGCTAAGAGTGGACAGGATTTAGGTTCAGGTATACTCGTGGTTTATTGCTGTCTGATTCCATTTGTCCATTCAGAACGGATTAACTATACAATTGTGTGACATACAGTGAAAATGTGCATGTTCTCCCCAAACCCGGGTACTATACTCCCGACATGTATCACCTGCTCTCAGCAGGTGATAAATAACATGGGCTGGTGCAGGTTGTGGTAATTGGATTGGGAGGATGTATGTGGCCATGCCAGTCTATGCCCCATTGGAAGAAGCACTCATCTCCACCCCCCTCACATCTGTGGTGCTGCAAGTGGTTGGGCAGAGGCGGACCATGTCTGGACCCTCCGACTCCTGCACTGCAGTTTTACCAGGTGCAAATCCACTCCTGGTAAATAGAGCTGGTAATCTCAGGTCTGGAAAACTGGACCACTTGAAGTATAGGTAAACCGGTCTGCCATGCTCATAATGAGGGAACAGGATTTCAAAGAGGTTCTAGATAAAGTCTTTAGAAGGGTATTTTCCTCCCTGTTTTCTGATGCTAGGGTACAATAAAAAGGAAGTGCACTGGACAGATCAGGCAGCAACACTGGTAGAATATTCTGCTTTTTTGTGACACATCACAACTGATGTGACTGGTATAGACATCGTTTCATACTTTTCATGTTTGGGCGTTTGATTGTTCTTTGGGAGTAAACCAATCATGTTAGTAATTAATCTCGTGGATTACCAGTGAAATAAAGTACATTTGAATTTGGGAATTCGATTCCAAGAAGCAATAAGTGACAGAATGTGAGAAAGAGATCAAATCAGATCAGACTGAGCACGCATTAGAACAGTGTTGCATGATATTAGCATTCCTTCGTGTAGTCAACTGTAGGAGAAGCCGCTTCTACTGATTTCGCAAATTTATATAATTAAATGTTTGCATATTATGAAATTTAAAATTAGGATATTTACTTACAATATATTTTCTGCATAGAGAAAAAAAAAATCACCTTGCGGTGGTTAAATACCTTTACATATAATTTCTACACATGGAGAAATAGCATGGCAAACCATATATGCAGCTTGACAACAAGTAACTCGCTATTTATGGTAATTTTTGAGGTAGAGAGGGTGGAATCGTGATGATCCACTTCACTGAAGATCTCGTCTCTCATGAGGACTGGCCACTCTGGTGGAACTACAATATTACACTGTGCACATATATGGAAACGCACACGTCATCCAATATCTGGTCAGATACAGAGAGCATTTTAACCGAAATTGCAGTATAAAAACTGAGGGGCAGATTTATGTTTCCTGATGCATCTCTGCAAATCAGCAGAGATGCGCCAGGAAAGATGCGGCACGCAGTTTATCATTGCGCCACCCATGATGCGCTGCATTTACAATGCGGCGCACAATGGCACAGGAATAAACAGATGCGTGTCGTATCTAGGGCGTGAAGTTGGCGCAGTGCTGAAGCTCTGTTGCGTTCGGAACGCAACTCCAGCACTTTTCCAACTTGCCCTATCTGTAACGTGGTGCATCAAGCCTTACGCCTGCTTCAAGCAGGCGCAGGGTTTTGACGCATCAGCGTTTGTAAAGTGACTCAGTCAAATCTTGTAGATTTTACTAAGTCACTTTTCATGGGAGTTCCTGCGACGGAACGCCCCCTGCGTTGAAACGCCCACATGAAACCTAACGCAAGTTTCATGTGGCGCAGGGACTTACACCGTGACGCATCTCCATAGATGTGTCACGATGTAAGTATGTCACAATGTGGCGCAGGGTTTATGCCGCTGCACCACAGAAGTGACGCAATGGCGGTGCAAAAGTGGTGCAAGTCCAACATAAATCTGCCCCTGAGAGTTCTTTGATTGAAGGGAAACACAACATAATTAGACATCCTCGTCATTCAGAAAATAAATATTAAAATAAAAAAGCCGTTTTGAAGCCTGGTTTAATCAAAAACAACTTGGTAGCACAATCCCCTGTTCACCCTATATTCATTATGTGATGTGTAAAAACTAGATAAAGAATTTTGATGACCTACCACAGCTTGCATTTCTTGCAATAAAAAAACATGGCCGTCCTATGTTCAAATATTAATGTAAAACTTTGTATACAACTTCCTTTTGCCTTTGGTACACAGTCATGGTTTCACTAACTATTAAGAAACACTTGGGAAGTACATCATTCTCCGTTATTGTCCCCAAGCCCATTCATGGTGTGTATGCAATTTCACACATAGATTAGTACTACATGTTAGGAAATACATTGGAGTACAACGAGCAAAAATATATAATAGCGTTCTTAAGGTGTGAAATGCATTGAGTAGTTAAAGGAAATGCACAGTTAATAAACATAATTAGATTATGAAGAGAGTCCTCAGAGTCCACTCTAACTTGCTTTCCATCTCCCCTTGTTCAGAATGAAGTCCTGCAGTAATTAAGACATTTAATAGAGGTGAAGCAAACAAAAGACTTCATGTGAGATTTGCCACTTCACATTCGCCATGCAACCCACACGAGTGAACGACGTTGAGCTGCCTAAAACATCTGAGCAGGATGCATTTATCCAATATTAAGGTTTTGTAATGGATGGTCAGCACATTATTTGTATTGCTGTGCCTGCATTAGTGGATCAGTGTAGAAACCATCAGCTCATCACAAAGAGTAAACACACAAATGATAATATTGCAAATGATACACAACACTCTCGCTCTGTAGAATCCTATGTGCAGCAATATTTCTATCAAAAAAATAAGAAAGTCTTATGTTAAGATCAATTTTTACTTTATGCCCAAACATATCGAATTCCAGTAAAAAAAAAAAAAACAATAAAAGGTAACTGTGCAAAAGGTGCAAAAAGGACGAACTGTCTTAGGTTTTAACAACAGTGATAAAAAAAAAAGTGAATTGACCAGATGCACTCTATGAATTTGAAAGATAAAGTTAAATAATTTCTTAATGCTATTTTAGTCAATGTGTACACACACCAAATAGAGAGTAACAGTTTCTGAGATTTGGTGTATGGTGCCATAACCCAAAATAACATTACCACTGAGTTACATGGGAGTTCATTCGGGGCGACTTTTTCAGAAGGAATCTCGTTATATTTTTGAGCTGTTTTGATATAACTGTTCATGGTGGAGCCGTCATTGAATGATGCAAAAATGATTTTTGATAACAAAATGGTGCGCCTTCAAAAAAAGTCAGATAAGTTTTGTTGGAAATTCCGGTATGAATAAGTTCCGATAAGAACGGGTGCTTGATTTTTTAAAGTATTTCAAGAATCACAATGTGATCTCTTGTGTCAGGTACTTTATGAAAAAAATGCCATTGCTTCCAGCACATACTATAAATGTCACCGTCTGAATGCCAGTGCTGTAGACTGGAGGCAATAGGCCCAGCAAAATGAAGGGGTGGGGGAGCTGGGGGACAGATTTCTCTGTGTGAGGCCTAGCCAAAAGAGCCTAAGCAAGATCATTTACTGGACTGTGATGGAGACACCACACACACACGTCCACTGAAGGGGGGGGTCACTCAGCCGGTTACAGGGCCTATTTTACAGCACATAAAGGTACCTTTAACCCTATATTCCCTAAAATAGGTAACACTGTATCGAATCAATGACACCATGTTCAAACTTACATTATGATAATGCCGTATGTGTGAATAATACGGATGGTACCTTGCAGTCATTCTAGTCTACAGCAAAAAATGCATTCCCCAGCCGTGTCTATTTAATGCACAAAATACATTACATAAAATAAGTATTTTCATTGGATTGCCCACACTTATCAATAATACAGAAGGTATTTGATGAAAAATATATGTGAATTGTACAATTTTATTTTTTAAACGTAGACGCATATTTAATATACAATAACCGTAGCCTGGCAGAATTATTTCCACGTATATCTTTTCACATAGATGGTGACAGGCAAAGAGAAAAGACGGCGGGAGAAACTGGTTAAAGAGCAGCACACAATGCATACGGTGCAAGCTCAAAGCAGTGTGATGCTACTGCATACTCAATAGTGCCCTTGAGGTCTACTAGCCTTATGCAGCGAGACCCTGAATGCATTGCATTGCAGAGCAACCACCAAAACACGGTCCTGTCAGTTTTAACCATTACAAAAGCAGTAACCAGAATTACATGTTCGGAAACGAGAAAAAGACCATTGCTCCACCACTGTGTTCACACGCTGGTGTGCAATTAAAACACTCATGATGCAAGAGGGGGGAAAAAGCAGGAAACTCAATGCTAAAGACAGACAAAACCAAAAAGGAAATAAAATGTTTTAAAAAAGTCGCAGAAAACACACATAAATATGTGACCTGGGAATAATTAGGTGCGTAAAAGCATACTGGAAGCAGTACAAAAGTAGAGATTGGACAGAACTAAAGAAATAAACGGTCATGGCGCCTTATGGCTGATACCCGTACGGTTTTATATGGTAAAGAAGGCAAACACTGTAACTACAGGATGGGGGAGGGAACGACGATGACACGAGAGAGGAGTATTAAGGGGGGAGCAGTAGGTGGAGGCAACTCTTCCACTTCCCTCTGCCCCGTGGTCATAAGTGCAACAATCCTGGATGTTGTACTGTGATTCAAGGTGACTCTGCAACATCAAAGTAGGAAAGTAAATAGGTTTCCTTTCCAGCAATATTGCTATTGTGAAATCTGGATGGTCACAGGACACGTTATTGTCTGGCTCACTACTTTCAAGTGCATTCGCACTGCTTTTCTTACCCTGTTTAAGGTGGCATATATATGTCTGTTTCCTGTGCAAAGAGGAAGTGTTTAGAGCAAAACCGGAGACGCATGCCCAGGCAGAGGTTTTGTCTTTCAGGAGTTATACTTTCTATTTCCAATAACATCATCTAGGACTTAGGCCTCTACCTACAAAGATACTACTTTCTGTAGAAGATCGGTAAAAACACCTCATGTTCAGCTGCATGAATCCGTTGTACTTTCTCACCCCAAATCAACAATATGGAGCTTTGCTTGTGGACAACAAGTGTTTACATTATGGTTTTCCTTGGGAAGGGTATTTTTTTCTTAGTTTTGCTGCTGAGTACTTTAAAAGGTACTTCATTGGATAGTTGACGCCAGTGCAACTACGTTTTTCTGACACTGCTTTGGGTAGTATAGGGTAGAGCCACGAAAACTAGGGTGTAGAGGTTAATTGTGCACTTGTTGCATAGATCTGGGTCTAGCCTAGAGGTCATAGGTCCGATTTCCAGCTGGCTGTACTCAAACTTCCACCACTTAAAAATCAATAAATTGAGCGCCATTGATAGAGGTAACATAACAATAACATGTTACTTCTGTCGCACTACATAACAGAACAAATGCATCAGATCACACATTGTAGTTGAATAGACTGCTAATCTTTTTTTTTATTTAAACACCACAACAAAATGGCAGGGCACAGAAGCTCCACAAGACAACCGGAAGAATAATGCTTTGTGAGTTCTGATTAAATTGTTTCTTAATAAACCTGAAAATGAAGAACTAAGGAATAAGCCGATTGGAGCCCATACAGACTTGGATTTTTGTGCATGCGGAATTAAACCCTAAGAGAAAGGATGTTTGAAAAGCCATCCTCCTATTAATTTGTGTTCTGATTTAGGATCCCAAGAATTAAAAACCGATTGCTTAACTCATCACTAATATCATTCTACTCCTGCATGTATGAAATATGAAAACATGCGTCTGAAATCACATCTATAAAAGTTTCCTTTTCATATCGCAGTTTCACGAAAAATCAATTTATAGTGCTTTGTAGGACAAGAAATTGTAACATGAATCAATATTCTGTCATTCTCATTTACCTCAAGTGATGGAAGTTGAATAAATGCGAGCATTCTCTTTGCATGCCACATGCGTAAAGAAAAAGATGTCCATGTGTTTATACTGCAGAATGTCACATAAAAGTTTAAATGCTCGGATCAAATGAAAGTGACTTAAAACAAGGCATGGATAATATCTGTAATTTTTTATATACACCAATGCTCGCCAAGTTTGCATATATAATTCAAAAGTGTGTCTACATTACCAGCAGTCCCACTTTATTTCGATTTATATTCCACAAATGTCAAAATGTTGACTGCAAGGACAATCTATAATTACCGTGATTTCTAGAGCAACCATTTATGTCGGAATTCACATTTTGCTAATGCTTCCATTTTTTCACCTTGTCCCCGCTAATGGGCTTCCACCAGTATTGTGCCCGTTAAATACCAATAAACACCATCACTGTGCGCATAATGAACACATTCTCTACAATCATGCAAGATATTTACATCAGAACAAACGTATTTGTGCATTATCTGAACTAAAATGTAAGCATTACAACAAATGTAGGTCTTTCTGACATTCCCAGCTAAGACGCTTGGGCATTCTATAATACTGAATGTTTGGTTTCATCTATTTTGCATGCTTTGTACATATGTCCCACCCATACAGATATATTTCATATAATGAAATCGAGAAATCTTACTGTATTACTAGAAGAGCACGTCTTTTTTCAAAAGTTAAGATCAAATCCTTAACAGAATTCTCTTACAAGGTTGAGCATTTCCTTTCGGTCCGTGTACTGATGCCCATTCCATTTCTCAGCAATTATTTTGAAAATCAAACACCACTTCCATAGCGCTCTCTTCGGATTGAGTCTTAATTTGCATTACCACTCCAATTACTTATTTGGTGGAATCACACATTTAGTTTAAATAGCTTGGGCGTCCTTGGAAACCCAAAGAACCTACCAATTTTCACTTGGATATAGATAAAACAAGCACTAGCTAAAGTTAAGAGCTCATCCATTTCTATAATTCTGTACAAAATGGAAGTCAATTTGCACAAAAAAATGCTATAAAAACTGCACCAATTACTGTACTTCTTTTGCAGTTTGTGGTGTTATCACAGCAAATTTATCCAACAAATTCCCAGGTTCCTTGTGATGACTGTGCGCTAATACTTTCAGTCCTAGGTAGGCAAATATGTTAATGCTAACATAATCTTCAGTATCTTTTCCCCTAGCAACCAGAGTATCTAACAATGCAACTTAACTTTATGAGCAAGAATGTCCAACTACCATCACCAAGGGTTAGTTACAGGTCAGGTTTCAGGACATCCAACATGAATATTAATGAAATAATTTTACATCCATTTAAGATAATTGTATGTAAATTAAAACATATGAATATTCATATAGTTCATCCTTAAATCTTGAATGTTTGTTTTACAACCCTTGGGAACCAGGTTCCCTGGATCATAATGTAACATAGCCCCACTTCTAGTGGTCAATGCACATAGGCGTGTCTGACAGTCTATGCCTGATTACATTAAGTGAACTATCTACTGTACAGTGTGGGTCTAGGAGACCTCTCAATTGATTTAGCGGTGCTCAACAAAATGGTAGGCATTTGAAACATCCACAATAGTGGGAATTGTCATTTTGCGAACAGTTTATAGACATCTGCTCGCTCACAGAAAGTCTCCCTAGATAGCTGCAAGTCTGTTTTACTCCAGAAATGACATGTAAAGAGTGAGATATTAGGCAGAGGATTTAAATTATAAAACAGAGCAAAGACTAAAAATGTAGGCATCAGAGTTTCACACAATGCAAATAATGTAAAATGATCTTGAGAATTGCACTTTAATCCAATATTCAGGACGCAACAGGAAGCATACAGGTGTATACACTAAGCTCCAATCTTACATCTAAGCTTGTACACCTGAAGAATGTGCTGTGTGTGCATATCTATATTTTAATAGAGCATGCAAGGAAAAAGTACTCATACGCTCAGCATAAAACTTTAAGAAAATTTGCAAGGAACTCTGACGTTTAATAAATACTTTGCCGTAGAAATGCTGGCCATGAACACATATTATAGAACTTTGCTAAAAAAATAAAAAAATAAAAAAATGTAAACGCTGCAGTACTGGTTATATAAAATGAGGCACATCTAATTTCCATGCACTTTTATGGATTTACAGCATAAACCGTATTTGACAGGACTTCATTAAGCAATTTTTAAAACAGTATTTTGCATACAAATCCCAAATCACGACCATTCTTCTCTGTGTTATTCCAGATAGCATTTGCGCAGCTGAATTCCAATTTAGACCCTTTCAGAGTTACAACACCACATTTCAACTTATGATTGTTTTCTCACTGTCATGCTCTGCTGCTGGACTGTAAGTGACTTGGATATCTGGGATGTGCTGATTGATCAATTCATCACGTCCTATTGATCAACTGTATGCTTGACTAACTCACATAAACATCTTTAGGGCAATCGTCCATTCAAAAAATATTTATAAGTCAATATACAGTAATCGTACTGTAATTAAATGTCAAAGATGTATCCATAAATTTTGCACTTACGGTGCAATGCTGTTGTGCAAACAATATGCTGATTAAGCAAATATAGGTCAGGTATTGAATCTAGAAATTACAGAAGTTGCAATACTGTTAAAAACAATAAGAGTATTTTCAGCCCCATGAGGTGGCTCTCAAACTCTTGACTAGAACGTCCTTTTTATGTTTCCAAGCGATGATTATAAAGTCAAATTATTATTTGCACAAGGCGACCTTAAATTATTAAATCTAGAGTTAAAAATAAAAAATGCAAAAAATGTACAGTGGACCATTGGATGCCAACTTGCCTGAAGCTAAATTAGGTGTGTCCTTAGCTCCAAAACCATTCCAAACAAATATGAAGAGCAGCAAAAATGTAAATAACATGTTTTGTTCATCCCACAAAGGGAATAAAACCAATACCAACACACCCCAAGACAAAAACAGGCAACAAACGTTCTCTTCAACAAATCATCTCATTTGTTTTAAACTGCATTTCTTTTTGACAGTGTAACTGGGGTATACCTAATGAAATGAGATGCTTCTGAAAAAGCCTTCTTGGGACAAATTGTCCTAGGAAGGGAACCCTTGTAGTAAGTAAGGTCTTGCAGATCCTAGAAACCCTACAGACAAATAGCACGCCATCTGAAGTATTTTGAAAGAACTATGTTCAAGACTGCACATGGCTTGAACCTCCCAAACTGACAGCACCGGCAGATATTATTTCAACTATAGTACAAACATAAGGAGAGGTGTAAGCTGTCCGCACAGAAGACGGTGGCCCATGTTCACAGCAGAAGATGCTGCTATCGATCATACAAATGGCTCCTGTAAATGTCTTGCTATGAGAAACAACTCGCTGTAGGACTCACATTCGGCCCCACACATGAAATACCAGCGAGGCCTTGGCGGTTCCATGTGATTCCTTAATGTCAAACATGATTAATTAGCAAGGGCAGCATCTGTCTAAGGCGCAGCCATGCCACACTCTTTCGAACTATATGGAACACAATTCAGAAGACACTGAATTTGCATAAGGTAGAAAAGAAAGCCTTTACGTAAACTGATCAAAAAGTTTTGTGTTTAAGATTTTAGCATTCTCTCACAGGAAACGCGGTGCACTGTTAACCTTGAAGGGAAACAACGATAAAACTACAGGAGAATATGAAGGGCATACCTGTATCTTCAACATATTCTAACGCCACATAGAAAGAAAATCTCTCTATTGAACTCATATTAGAAGAGGGTTTTTTTAACACATGATGCACATGGCCATCTTATCAGAATAAACAATTAATACACCCGAGGATTCCATCAGCGTAACCTAGCATTAGATAAATCTATGCTTCTCATGTCTTGCATTCTTCATTTTATGATGTGCATTCCAAGCAAAACAAACGCCAAAACCTGAGCAGGAAACACTAATGTCGAGCACAGTGCTTCACCTAGCAAGGTTTCTGAAAAGCAGATTTTACAAAATTACACTAAAGACTACACACTTATCCTGCCATTGTGTATGCTCTACGGGTACATTACATAAACTTTCTGGTGTGCAAAACTTCTTGTGACAAGACTTGCTCGGTCATACTGCAAGTTCATAAACGCACATTTTGAATGTTCTACGTCTTTCTTCTACAAAACATTCTTACACCGTACAAACTATAGGTTTATCAATAAACTGGGCAAATCTTTAAACCTCAAGCTAACGCATGGTGATGCAAAGATAAAAGAAATCAAGTTGTGTGTGGACACTCACCCAAAAAAATACGCCATTTATACTGCAGGCATTCTCCTACAGCCATTGTTAAATGTACACATTTGGAACTGACAACATGAAAGCTGTTCAGTCACACCAGACGTGTGGAGGATGAATGTGACAAGCCCCTGCTTGACAGATGCGGCGGCTGATAAACTTCTTGTTCAAGGGCCATTGTAGCTTTCATTTCCTGACCACAGCACACTTCATTTGCAACCGCGGAGCTCACGAGGTGTAACTTAGCCAGTCCCATTTCTTCAGCCGTGCTACTGGGGTCTTTCAGGCCGCATTCTCAAGCACAGCGAAATGAACAGCTGAATAGAGGATGCGCGCTCTGAGCAGTTTGGGCAATTTTGGTACCCTACCTGCACCTAAGAAAAGCGCGCCAAGGTTAAAAACGCCGGTATGCATGTGTTTACCTTCATATATCGTCAAAAATGCTGATAGGTTTCATGACGCAATATATTTTAGGAATGGTTGAACAGGCGACGTTTGTTGTGTATGTAACATGTTCCACCATAGTCGCATAGATATGGCAGTAAGATGTTAGTGTTATTAATTATTAAGAATGTCCATCACTGCTTGTTATAATCAAAACCGCGCGGCGTTAGCTCCAAACGCACGGTCGCATCCAGCTCCCGCCCGTCCTTGTCACATGCAACAACTCAATCTGCCCAGAATATATATTACAGCTTTAATATCGCAGAGGGAAAGCTCCCGCCTGGCAATCACACTCGAACTAACAGCTCCGGGGAAAGCAGCTCGGCCCTTATAACGTTTGCCAGGACATGCGTGGTGCATCTAAATAAAAAAATAACGTGTTCTAAAGGCAGAAGGCATAGACACAAATAGTGCATTTAATGCCTTGAACAATTGTATTAAGCACACACCGTGTCCATCTCGGTTGAACAATTGTATTAAGCACACACCGTGTCCATCTCGGTTTTGATTTCTGCAGGACAGAGAGAAGCACCTCCCAACCTTTTATTTACTACTCACAAACTATTGTTGCCTTTCCACACTGGCTAGCTTGTTCGCGAGACTGGGTCCTTGGTTGGTATAAGAGAAGTAGCAGCTCTCGGAATTGTACAGTGCGCTGCAAGAAAAGCTGCAGAAATCCCCCCAGCTCCATTCTAGCTGACCTTTTGTGCAGAAGAAAGATGGGCAGGGAGAAAGCTGTTAAAAATATAGTAGGAGCCCCGACGCATGACTGCTTCATCCCGCCACAGAGAGAAAAGTTGGACAGTAAATAATGGGCGCGCAGATAATGGACCGCGAAAAGAGCCGATTCGTCAGGGCAGTTTAAGCAGCAAAACAGGGTGCGTTGCCTACATGCACGAGTCCAAAGTCGTCGCAAAATCTCAAACTAATGAGCACACCCGACAAACTTCTGAAAACAACTGTGTGTAATGCTCAAAGAAAGGCAGAAAACGGTAATCGGAGACAGGACATTTCAGCTGATAGTTAAAACATTTATGACTGCGCGAGCCTTATTTTTTTTTCCTAGGTCGCCGGGGGGTGCGAAATGTAGGTAACTGCTTGTGTGTGTGGACATGTACGTCCTTTGTAACATGCACAATTTGGGATTTGCAGCTTATTGCATACATGAATACACAAGTGAAAAAAAGGACTAAGTATACAGAATAGTTGAGCAGTCTGACCATGTAGTCAGGGAAAATAGTTATTTTTTTAACTTTACATGCGAAAAAGACACTGCATGGGATATGGGTTCTTAGAAGATGGGATGTAGTAAAGTGCCTACCATAAACGCTCGTGCTACTGATCATCTCTTGTCGGCGGCACGCGCAGCGGAATTGGATTTTCACAGGCTGGAATTCCACGGGTTGTTTTTCATTAAAGACACTTTTCCTCTTGGCGATCAGATGTCACTTGCCTCGAAATGCCGGCCCTTTAGTCAGGTACTCATTCAACCTACCTGTATGTGATTAAATTGAGAAAGAAACATCAACAAAAAGCTGGGGCATGTCCTTTATGAAAGGGCGAGAAAAAAAAAATCACATTTCAGGAGGAATGCAAGCACATGTCGATTTCGCTCATGTCAAGGAAACAACAGGAACTAAGGGGGAGGCGACCGGATCAATGCATAGTATTTACCGTTAAATTATAGATATTTATCTCCCAACAACACGCCCACCACGCTTTGCTACACCTCCCGACATTTACACCAATCAAAGCTGCCTGCTTCCCCTGAAACTGCATGCGATCCAGTGACATGTCATCAGCACCCATTGCAAACCAGCGCACCTTAACTTCCCAGATGCTTTTTTTGCAGGGTGAACGTTTGCAGTTTTTATTGACTTTGAAGTTGCCTTGGGAAGAGTGCGGAACAAGTCGCTCCGCCACTAGGATAACAATGCAATACAACTATGATCCAATTTTGGGAACGCGCCGACCCCTCAACTCCTAATCACGCGCTGCACTCCTGCTGACAATGATAAAGCGGCCGGCGAGGCGCCCTGCACAGCGTGTGCACGCTGCTTGTATGCGGCAGATGGCTCCTCCGTCCAGGCTGGAGTAAATGTGCTCCCCGCGCATTGTTGTGGGTACTTTGTTGCAGCTGCCCCTTCCACGCTTACCTGGGCTGGAGTTGCAGGGGTCCAGGATGAGGAGGAGAGCCCCGGAGAAGCCCGAAAGCATTCCAAGTTTCTGGAGGGAGGACTGGCTGAGGGGGTGGGGGGGGCTCTGGATGATGAGCCACACACACAGCGCTGGACTCCGGAGTCAGGGCTTCAAGGGTGGGGGCGGGGAGGTACAGGTCCGCTTTCCTGGCCGGTGTGCTTTTGGAGAGGTGTTTTCGGGTGTGGTTGGGATGGTTGTTTAGTTTTTGTCGCCTACGGGTCCAGGTTTGGGAGTAGAGAGCGGGTGGGGGTGGGGAGCCGAGCGGCTGACCAGCTGCTGCTCTGGAGCAAATGAGGCTGGAGGGGGCGGAGCGCCGAAGGGGAGGCCGAGGCTGGCGGGTGAGAGAGGAGAGCAGCAGCTCGGCTCGTGCCCCCCACCTCCTTAACGTCCGTTCCAGAGGGGCGTCCCGGGCCCTTCGCGCACAGAGGACTGGACAAGACCAGCGAAGGGGTCCGCAGGGGGGCCTCTCGAGCGGCGGTCTGCTGGCGCTGCGCAGGAGTCATTCACCCGTCGCCAGGCTCCTAGTGGCGCCCCGAGGAAGTTCAAGCAGGGAGGAAGCGCAGTGCAACAGGAGGGGGAGGCAATGAGTGGCGCTCTGACAGGGCTGAGAGGCAGCCGAGGAAACTACTGAGGGACACATCCAGGGACAGGCGCGGATGCCTACAACGTATCACTTCCGAAACAAAAGTAGAAATACGTTTGCAATGAGATGTGAATTTTGCAGCAACATCTTTTCGAAAAGTAAATCAGCAGCTGCAATGCATTTTAATGAAGCCTTAATTCCCCCTTGGAACAAATATGCTTCCCAGTTTTATGTTTTATGTTTTTTTGCTGACCTGAGTGAATTTGGCTCGCAAAAGTATTGGTGGCAACTACAATTTCCACAAAATGTGCTGCTTTTTCATTTTTCAATCCTTAGTAATTTAAATAAAAAAGATGTAGAGATTGTTATATATATTTTTTTAATTTCAAATGATTTTATTAGAGAAATTTTTTATATACACAGTACAGAAATAGTGAAGGCAATCAATCAAGTAAAATTGAATCGGTATTGGAGCGCCTACTTTGTGAGGTCTACATGAGTACTGGGAAGAAGACTATGTCCAGATCAAATAATGGAATGGATTCACGACCCTCGCGCACCTAGATTGTAAATATAAACCCAATAATCCCATTTAACTATCCTATCGAACTATCATGCGCCACACAACATCAGCGAGGCAATTCCGTAAATAAGGGGTGCTTTCACCCACCTTTTGGCCTGCAAGGATTAGCAATGTTGGACTAGTCTGTCGAGCACTCCGCACTGGCAGATTGTGTGGCTTCTTGTGAATAGTGCGTGGGTTTGTGTGTTTTTTGGTCCTGTGGGCTGTGATGTGACCATAGAAACAGCCCACACACTGGCCTGTTAAAGCGCCCATATGGCAATGCAAGAATGCCAGAAAGGCTGTCCCATACCCTAGCACCAGAGGGGTTCAAAGACATTACAGATATGCTGAAGGATCTTCCACTCTTTACCTGAAGCCCTGACGGAAGGAGACGCGCTGCACATTGCTGACTGAAAAACGACTAGTTGGCAAGACAGCACCGAACGGACACCTTGCATAGCGGAAATCACATCCATATGGAGGTACCGCACTAAAATAAGCCCTCGAAAAGCAAAAAGGCGCAAAAACGCCGCCGTCTCCGGTCTTCCATTCAAACTGCATCATAAAGGAGTATTTGGGGATTGTTAAACTACTAGCAATTCTATGTTTCATCATCCTTAATCGTAAAACGCTGGGAGCAATAAAATCGAAAACGCCCTCAGAGACCGCGGCTCCTCACAGATCTCGGCTTTTCATCACTCACCATTTGGTTTGGGACAACTCTGTTTATTACATGAGGAACTCACCCGCTAAAAACGATTAAGTAGACCGATTTTCTACCGACGGCTAAAGAAATCGACTCTTGGCCGTATTGTTTGTAGAGGACTGACGAGAAGTAGACGGAGGTAGAAGTGAGAAGCACGCAGTGAATACTGCTTTCTCAGATATCACATACCGCCCATATCTAATAGAAGGAAGGTGCCTCACTCCCAACATCACTTTTGCGCAGTCATCAAAAAGGTTATGGTGGAAGGTTGCGATTAACTTCTCCTTGTGGGAAAAAAAGTGGCTGCACATTCTAAAGTCCTGATGAAGACAAAAGATTTGTCGAAACGCGTTGACACAGCCCAAGTCTATCAATAATTGGAGAAATACTTTTAAACTAAAAGATTAATTTTTAATCATTTTTTCTCTTTTTTGGTTTTAATAATGTATCATGGAATTGTCATTCATAATTAATGTATCACATATTCTATTGTATACATCATATACACACAGTGATATTTACTAACCCTTTTAAAAAAAATCGAGATTAAAAAATATGTTTTTGATATCATAACAGTCTGTTGTACTAATTGTTGTTTTATTCCTTGTTTATTCATCATATGTTGTTCACAAAATGTGTTGCAAATTAGCCAGTTCCTTGTAGCTAAAGTCTGCCTGGGTGTATACTTTTTCAAAAAACTATTGTTTCCCTGACCCAGGAGTCGATCCTTAACAGGGGGTCCCTGATACTTACCCAAAACTACAATTTCCACAAAATGTGCTGCTTTTTCATTTTTCAATCCTTAGTAATTTAAATAAAAAAGATGTAGAGATTGTTATATATATTTTTTTCATTTCAAATGATTTTATTAGAGAAATTTTTTATATACACAGTACAGAAATAGTGAAGGCAATCAATCAAGTAAAATTGAATCGGTATTGGAGCGCCTACTTTGTGAGGTCTACATGAGTACTGGGAAGAAGACTATGTCCAGATCAAATAATGGAATGGATTCACGACCCTCGCGCACCTAGATTGTAAATATAAACCCAATAATCCCATTTAACTATCCAATCGAACTATCATGCGCCACACAACATCAGCGAGGCAATTCCGTAAATAAGGGGTGCTTTCACCCACCTTTTGGCCTGCAAGGATTAGCAATGTTGGACTAGTCTGTCGAGCACTCCGGCACTGGCAGATTGTGTGGCTTCTTGTGAATAGTGCGTGGGTTTGTGTGTTTTTTGGTCCTGTGGGCTGTGATGTGACCATAGAAACAGCCCACACACTGGCCTGTTAAAGCGCCCATATGGCAATGCAAGAATGCCAGAAAGGCTGTCCCATACCCTAGCACCAGAGGGGTTCAAAGACATTACAGATATGCTGAAGGATCTTCCACTCTTTACCTGAAGCCCTGACGGAAGGAGACGCGCTGCACATTGCTGACTGAAAAACGACTAGTTGGCAAGACAGCACCGAACGGACACCTCGCATAGCGGAAATCACATCCATATGGAGGTACCGCACTAAAATAAGCCCTCGAAAAGCAAAAAGGCGCAAAAACGCCGCCGTCTCCGGTCTTCCATTCAAACTGCATCATAAAGGAGTATTTGGGGATTGTTAAACTACTAGCAATTCTATGTTTCATCATCCTTAATCGTAAAACGCTGGGAGCAATAAAATCGAAAACGCCCTCAGAGACCGCGGCTCCTCACAGATCCCGGCTTTTCATCACTCACCATTTGGTTTGGGACAACTCTGTTTATTACATGAGGAACTCACCCGCTAAAAACGATTAAGTAGACCGATTTTCTACCGACGGCTAAAGAAATCGACTCTTGGCCATATTGTTTGTAGAGGACTGACGAGAAGTAGACGGAGGTAGAAGTGAGAAGCACGCAGTGAATACTGCTTTCTCAGATATCACATACCGCCCATATCTAATAGAAGTAAGGTGCCTCACTCCCAACATCACTTTTGCGCAGTCATCAAAAAGGTTATGGTGGAAGGTTGCGATTAACTTCTCCTTGTGGGAAAAAAAGTGGCTGCACATTCTAAAGTCCTGATGAAGACAAAAGATTTGTCGAAACGCGTTGACACAGCCCAAGTCTATCAATAATTGGAGAAATACTTTTAAACTAAAAGATTAATTTTTAATCATTTTTTCTCTTTTTTGGTTTTAATAATGTATCATGGAATTGTCATTCATAATTAATGTATCAAATATTCTATTGTATACATCATATACACACAGTGATATTTACTAACCCTTTTTAAAAAAATCGAGATTAAAAAATATGTTTTTGATATCATAACAGTCTGTTGTACTAATTGTTGTTTTATTCCTTGTTTATTCATAATATGTTGTTCACAAAATGTGTTGCAAATTAGCCAGTTCCTTGTAGCTAAAGTCTGCCTGGGTGTATACTTTTTCAAAAAACAATTGTTTCCCTGACCCAGGAGTCGATCCTTAACAGGGGGTCCCTGATACTTACCCAAAACTACAATTTCCACAAAATGTGCTGCTTTTTCATTTTTCAATCCTTAGTAATTTAAATAAAAAAGATGTAGAGATTGTTATATATATTTTTTTCATTTCAAATGATTTTATTAGAGAAATTTTTTATATACACAGTACAGAAATAGTGAAGGCAATCAATCAAGTAAAATTGAAACGGTATTGGAGCGCCTACTTTGTGAGGTCTACATGAGTACTGGGAAGAAGACTATGTCCAGATCAAATAATGGAATGGATTCACGACCCTCGCGCACCTAGATTGTAAATATAAACCCAATAATCCCATTTAACTATCCTATCGAACTATCATGCGCCACACAACATCAGCGAGGCAATTCCGTAAATAAGGGGTGCTTTCACCCACCTTTTGGCCTGCAAGGATTAGCAATGTTGGACTAGTCTGTCGAGCACTCCGGCACTGGCAGATTGTGTGGCTTCTTGTGAATAGTGCGTGGGTTTGTGTGTTTTTTGGTCCTGTGGGCTGTGATGTGACCATAGAAACAGCCCACACACTGGCCTGTTAAAGCGCCCATATGGCAATGCAAGAATGCCAGAAAGGCTGTCCCATACCCTAGCACCAGAGGGGTTCAAAGACATTACAGATATGCTGAAGGATCTTCCACTCTTTACCTGAAGCCCTGACGGAAGGAGACGCGCTGCACATTGCTGACTGAAAAACGACTAGTTGGCAAGACAGCACCGAACGGACACCTCGCATAGCGGAAATCACATCCATATGGAGGTACCGCACTAAAATAAGCCCTCGAAAAGCAAAAAGGCGCAAAAACGCCGCCGTCTCCGGTCTTCCATTCAAACTGCATCATAAAGGAGTATTTGGGGATTGTTAAACTACTAGCAATTCTATGTTTCATCATCCTTAATCGTAAAACGCTGGGAGCAATAAAATCGAAAACGCCCTCAGAGACCGCGGCTCCTCACAGATCCCGGCTTTTCATCACTCACCATTTGGTTTGGGACAACTCTGTTTATTACATGAGGAACTCACCCGCTAAAAACGATTAAGTAGACCGATTTTCTACCGACGGCTAAAGAAATCGACTCTTGGCCATATTGTTTGTAGAGGACTGACGAGAAGTAGACGGAGGTAGAAGTGAGAAGCACGCAGTGAATACTGCTTTCTCAGATATCACATACCGCCCATATCTAATAGAAGTAAGGTGCCTCACTCCCAACATCACTTTTGCGCAGTCATCAAAAAGGTTATGGTGGAAGGTTGCGATTAACTTCTCCTTGTGGGAAAAAAAGTGGCTGCACATTCTAAAGTCCTGATGAAGACAAAAGATTTGTCGAAACGCGTTGACACAGCCCAAGTCTATCAATAATTGGAGAAATACTTTTAAACTAAAAGATTAATTTTTAATCATTTTTTCTCTTTTTTGGTTTTAATAATGTATCATGGAATTGTCATTCATAATTAATGTATCAAATATTCTATTGTATACATCATATACACACAGTGATATTTACTAACCCTTTTTAAAAAAATCGAGATTAAAAAATATGTTTTTGATATCATAACAGTCTGTTGTACTAATTGTTGTTTTATTCCTTGTTTATTCATCATATGTTGTTCACAAAATGTGTTGCAAATTAGCCAGTTCCTTGTAGCTAAAGTCTGCCTGGGTGTATACTTTTTCAAAAAACAATTGTTTCCCTGACCCAGGAGTCGATCCTTAACAGGGGGTCCCTGATACTTACCCAAAACTACAATTTCCACAAAATGTGCTGCTTTTTCATTTTTCAATCCTTAGTAATTTAAATAAAAAAGATGTAGAGATTGTTATATATATTTTTTTCATTTCAAATGATTTTATTAGAGAAATTTTTTATATACACAGTACAGAAATAGTGAAGGCAATCAATCAAGTAAAATTGAAACGGTATTGGAGCGCCTACTTTGTGAGGTCTACATGAGTACTGGGAAGAAGACTATGTCCAGATCAAATAATGGAATGGATTCACGACCCTCGCGCACCTAGATTGTAAATATAAACCCAATAATCCCATTTAACTATCCTATCGAACTATCATGCGCCACACAACATCAGCGAGGCAATTCCGTAAATAAGGGGTGCTTTCACCCACCTTTTGGCCTGCAAGGATTAGCAATGTTGGACTAGTCTGTCGAGCACTCCGGCACTGGCAGATTGTGTGGCTTCTTGTGAATAGTGCGTGGGTTTGTGTGTTTTTTGGTCCTGTGGGCTGTGATGTGACCATAGAAACAGCCCACACACTGGCCTGTTAAAGCGCCCATATGGCAATGCAAGAATGCCAGAAAGGCTGTCCCATACCCTAGCACCAGAGGGGTTCAAAGACATTACAGATATGCTGAAGGATTTGGGAGCAAATCTGCAGCCACTTGTTGATTTACTTTCTCATGTGCTACCATCTTTTCTCTAGCTCTGTGCCTGCAGGGGAACTCATGGGACTGTGCTCTACACACACATCCATTTTAGCCCCTTTGGTCTGCCATAAAAGCAGGAATGCACAGCTGTGATAATATGCCCAGCCAGCACCCTTTCAGTCCTATGTGGGCTGGCCATATTACCTGCCTCCCTAAAAACTCATCAAATGGCAACCTGCCTTGCCTTGCTCAGGTAGATTAGTCTCTCTGTGGCCCAGGGCCAGACTGGGATTGCAACACAATAGAAAATATAGTTCCCAGGCAACATATAATCACAGAAATACAGATGCAGTGCAAGAAATGAGTTCAAAAGGTCACTTATACAAAAACAATAATTTTTTAATCAAGAAAGCAAATACATTAGCATTCTATTAAAAGGACATCAAATTGATGACACTATTAAATCCATATTACAAAGATTTCTATTGTAATTTAAAAACAACAAGTGGCAGAGATAAATTCTTCGACGCACGTTTCAGCACTACGAGTGCCTTCATCAGGAGTTGCCACCAATAAACCTAAACTTGATTAAAAAGGCATTTAGAACTCATTCTTGTAATTATTATTACAATCAGTTTTTTTTACATCATAATTATAGAGCTGTGTTACAATCTGCTAGTGACTGCTGAACATCTAGATAGCTGTTAAAATAAACAACATTTACATTAAATTCATAAACGGAAGAAAACGCATATAAAAAAGGTGAGAGTAAGTAGAGATATAGGTAAGTGAGGATATAATAGAATAGACCAAATTCACAATGTTTTATATATATATATATATATAGATATATGTATATATATATATATATATATATATATATATATATGTATATATATATATTTATATCTTTATAGGTCACCAGTGTGTTGATGAAAAAGAAATATTTTTAAGATATAGCATCTATGGCTTACTTGTCCATAAAAATATGTGAGGTTTCAATCTTGTTGGATGTAGAGTGCCCCAGAATGCAGGAGAGAGATCTCATTCTAAAAATTATAAATGTAACATTACATGAAATATAGGTTATTATTTAATCTTTAGCTATCTCATCTTTGAACGATTGCTGTAATTTCATGAAGGTAACCTACTTTTAGTTGAGGATTGTAGATGCTAAGAGAACCGAAGTAACTTCTCATTCGGATTTTCTTTGTTTATAATAAAATCTATAAGCAATAGAAAAAAACTGACGTGATGTAAGGACAAAAATATTTTATTTCTCTGTGGTCTTAGAGTACTACTTAGATCACTAATGGTAAAAATCTAAAAAAACAGGGTTCTGTGATGTAAACAAATCTGTTATAAAAACAGAGAACCATCGATGTGTTGTTGTATCTAAACAATAGGCAATAATTTTCTATATATGTGGTCATGGATGTCTATTTCTATTCCAGTATATATTCTTGCTTGAATCAATGATTTTACTAATTTAAACAACGATTTCTGCCTACATTTCAAGTCAAATAACTATTAAGGCTATAGTGTATTTGTAGCTCTAAATCTATAGTCATGTCTGTTTGTCTTATCAAAATGTTTATGTCATGCTACAATGATACTAGCGTAGGGCTGGACAGTCTGGTAACTTGCAAAACTAAAGTTATCTTGGAATTTTTGTGGTGAGGTATTAATGGCTTTATTAGTAGTGTGACCGTTGACTGCTGTGATCTATTTTATTTTAAGCTAACCGATTTCTTAAATAAGTAGTTAGGAGGTGTTGTTACGAGGCTTACCTTCTAAAGAGGTGAGCGTAGAAATACCAATATATAAACACAGCAATACTGTTGTAGCAATCTTCGTATCAGTTTAAAAAAATGATAAGTCTAATGTGGGGTTGCAAACCAGCCCTGGCAGTTAGGTCTTACCCGCCCCAGAAGGGGGGGAGCTGCAGGAACACTACTGCTGCTTGCACTTTTGTTACAATGGTCAGATTTTGCATCACTGCTGCAAAACTGGCCCCCAGTAACAAAACCAGCTCCCACTGGTACGAAACAGGCCCACACTTCCGTCTCACCGGGGAAATGCCGGGTACCCGCTGCAGCCAGTCCAGCCCTGCTGTGGCCCCCTCACAATGTTTTCCCACCCTACGCAATGCAGAACGGTGGGTAATGCATTCTGAGAGACAGCACCCACTCATCAGACATTCCTTGTACCACCATGTGTTTGCTGGTTAGCATCCTAGTTAGAACATGATGTTTTGATTAGAATGCTCAATGCTCCCAATGTCACTCATAATGACATTGGGTGGCTACAGGTGACTGGAAGTAAAGGAGTCTCTAGGTGAAATCCAGGAGGCAGAACAGATGTTAGGTATTCACCTCATCCTTTTCACCTTCACTTTTAGTGAGGAAAGGATTGAATGAGCAACTGCCAGCTCATGTTCCCATCATTACTTCACACTGCCTGCATTTGCTCTACAGGCCCTGTTAATCTCTTCAGTCATATAACAGTTCCCATGGTGGTGTGGTACTGGGCTCCCAGTCTGAGGCTATTGATGCATGACTGTAGTCCACTATAGTACTTGTTCAGTCTTTCATTTCCTCGAGAGGGTGTTGATGGGCTCTAGGGTGCCCCACCACGATTCTGATCCACGAAGGATGTCTCAGAATAACAATAGGTCTTCGCTATCCAGACAGGGGAAATGGGGATGGGATTTGAGTTGGAGAAAGAAAACAACTGTTTTATGGTAAGTGTCTCAGTGTTTGATTCAACCTTCAACACCAAATCTAATTTTTGTCCTTGATCTTCATCACCTGATAGGGCTGTCAGTGAATTAAATCAAGAACAAGAATTAAATCAGAAATACTTATGAGATTCATTTTCTTTATATTGTGTACACTTTCGATTTTAACATATCTTTATTCTTAGGCTCCTGACCACTTTTGAGGATCACTATTACTTGTCTTTAACTGTTAAGGTTCCTCTTGGCCCAGGATACACAGTGTGCAAACCTGCACAGCTTTAAACTAGAAACACCACAGTGGCAAAATCATTGATGGTGCGTTCAATGGGGCTGAACATGCTGATCTCAGTCCCCAGGTAAGCCGAGCTAACACTCTGCCTCCTCTTAGGAGCTCCAGATTTACTAAGTTTTCTCTTAAAAATTGTCTAAATAGACAAGAATCATGTACAGATTTTGCAGACTCTCAAGAACGATCACAAGGATTATATCCTTCCCAATCAATAAGGAATTGTAATAAGGAATAAGGAATTTCCCTGTAAAAATTCAGGAATCAGAGATTTCTTGTGCTTCTTACACAACTTGTCCATCAAGCATACTATGTGGTGGGCTTGTAGGAAGGGTATTTCCTTGCCTTTTCTCAAAATGTCTTAATAGGGAAACATGAAAAAATGGATGTTTTCTTTAAGAAGAAGGGTGCTTCATTTTGACAAGATTTATATACTTAGTTATGCTAAATGGAGCGTGATATTTTGGACTAAATGTAGACCTATTAATAGAAAATAGAAAATTGGTTGAGGACAACCATACCTTGTCACCTATCTCATAATTTGGAGCTGGCCATCTGTGCCTATTTGGCAGAATATTTTGTCTAAATCTCGCTCTTTTTAGATTCTAAAGAAGAATTTCTTGGACATGAGTGATGTTTTGCAAGACATCTTGGACTGCAGAAACAGGATCCTGAAGTCGAAAATCTCTAGAAAAATTCAAGGATTAAATCCAGGTAGAGAAAAGAAATGGAGACATTTTAGTTGAAATGAACACTGCAACAGGATGCAAAAAAATCCAGTCGTTCTTACAAGCAGAAGTATAACATTTTAAGTCATTTAGTCTATCCATTTGCTGTGGATAATATACAGAAGTTATAGCTCTGTGGATTCCAAGTCTTTGTACGGAGTCAGATCCAAAATTTGTAAATGTATTGAGATCCAAAATCAGAAACAATCCAAAATAGTAAGTAAGTAAGTAAGTAATTCTTTATTGCATGATTAATAAAAATCTTTGCAATTGGTCTAAAAATACATAATGAGCACTTTTGCAAAGCACATAAAAGCAAAGAATAAACCAAAAAATGTCATTATAATCACATTATTTAAAAGCATTTCAAAAATTGCAATATTAATAAATATGAAAATATAAATATGTACAAAAGGAATCTTATACTCTCCTTAAATAGAAGTTAAAACCCAGAGGTTCCCGTGAGACGCTGTCAATATAGAATTTGTGTCCTTAGAATTATGAGCAAAAAAACTCTGTCAAACTTTGTCAGGGGAAAGTTCTTTACAGTTAAGAGTTTTTCGCAGATCAGAGTTTGCCAGTTCTTTACAGGTAAGAGTTTTTCGCGGATCAGAGTCTTTCCAGTTCATGGACTAACGGCTGAGTTTAGCACGGTGGTTGGTAACTTCATAAAGCAAACCAGTCTGCATGCTAATTGAATGTCTTCCCCCTTAAAGCTTGCCAACAGTGCCTGTTGGCGGGTTCGCAGACGTCTTTGGTTTCAAAGCTGTGTTAATTGTCTCCTTCGTTCATTATCTAGGGCTTTGCAGCTGCATAGCAAGTGCAGAACGTCCTCCTTTAGATCGTCGCAGAGTCTGCACTTTGTGTTGGATTCCGAGCGTCTCCACGGGGAAGATGTTCTTTAGATGGTATTACTCCCATCCTCAACTGCAGAAAGGATTCCTTTGCTGCCCTTGAGAAGCCAGTGCCTAGGTAAGCCTGTGGTTGGAGCCTGGAGTAGCTCTGGATCACGAACCACCCATGAGTCCTCTGGGTTAATGCTATTTTATCTTCTTCCAGGGATTGTAGCTTCACAGTTTTGTTAACGAATCGCTTAAAGCATTTATGTGTGCAGTTCGCTTCCCAAAGGTCTTTTAGCACAAGGGTGCTTATTGCTGCTTGAAGATAGGCCATTGCGGGGCTGTCCGTGTTTCTTTCAATCTCTTTCCAAAGGTAAGTGTTCAGGGTGCCCATCTTAGCACTCTTTACTTTGTGCCAGCATTTTACGTAAGCGCCCTTTAGTGCTATTTGTTGTTTCTGTAGGCCGAACTCAGGCCTTAGTTGAGCTGGCGAGGTGTAGGGCGGGTGGCTGAAAAGTATTCGCATTGCTTTGGCTACTACTTTATCTAAGGTGGACTCATCTCTCCCTCTCATGCATTCACTGCCATAGGTTATCGATGGAAATAGTCTTGCTTGTAGAATGTCTAACAGAGGGATTAGGTTTGGTCCCGCTATTTTGTTCTTAATACTCTTTAGTGCAATGGCCAATGATATCCCTCTGTTCTTTATTACCATTTTTTTTGTTTGAAAGAGCCTTTTGTGTAAAAAATTATGCCCAAATATTTGTATTCTTGGACTATTTCCATCTTCTTGTCTCGCAGAAACCACTGTTGGTGTGGCTTTTTGAGTTTTTGATTTAATATCATCACCTTTGATCTTCCTAAATTTATACTTAATCCTTCCTTTTCTGAGAAATTGCTTGTTGTATTGATAAGGTGTTGAAGACCAACGGGAGTTTGGCTTATTAATATTAAATCGTCCGCACACAGTAGGTTGGACAAGGTGAAGCCCCCTAGCTTTGGGGCATGGTGGTTGCATTTGTCGAGATCATCGGAGAGATCGGACATAAACAGGGGCGGTGCGAGGATGCACCACTGCTTCAGGCCTTTTGTAGTTGGTATTTTTCTTGATAAACAATTACCTTCCCCCAGTTTTATTTGAATCCAGGTTTCTCTGTGCAATAAAATCAGTAGGTTCAGCAGTTTGGGCTCTGCATCCCAGCTTGAGAGCTTGGCCCAGAGTTTTTCTCTGTCTATACTGTCAAATGCAGCTGAATAGTCAATGAAGCACACATATAGCGTTTTTTTGTGTTTGATTGTGGAATCTATTAACAGGAAGAGGGCTAGAATGTTTGTCGTTGTCCCTGTATTTTTTTAAAATCCGGTCTGATTAATGGGGATTAAGTTTTTCTTTGACGCCCAAGCTGTTAGCTCTTCTAGTAGGAGACCCGAAAAGTATTTGGCATCTATGTCAATAAGAGAAATCAGCCTGTAGTTCTTTGCTTCGCTCCTGTTGCCTTTTTTATGAATCGGGGCGATAATTGATCCCTTCCAGGAGCTCGGGGTTTGTTCTGCCACCCAGATTTTCGAGAAGAGTGGGAGCAGTTGCTCGGCCCAGTAATTTGGTTCTTGCTTGTAGAGGGCGGGGAGAATTCCGTTTGGCCCTGAGGCTCCCTCTTTCCGGCCTTTCGCAATTCTTCCCTTGATCTGTACCGCTGGTACCGGCGTTCGCTTTCTCTTTTCTTCGTGGTGCTCAGTAGAGTCCGTGGGGCTCATTTCCTGCCTGAGGAGTTCTGCCGTGCCAACCTCTCCCTCGCCGCCGTGTAAGCCTTCCCCTCGCCTGCTTGGCGGTTAAGGTTGCAGCTGGAGAGAAACCGAGGGTAGGAGGGATGTCACTCTCCCGCTCCCCTGCTCCGCACCTCAGCGTTCTCGGCTCGGCTCCTCTGACTCGCGGCTCGTCTCGTGTTGGTGAGCGGTACTCGGCTCGGGCTCAAGCACGCCGCTCTCACCGCCGCTCTGCTCACACCGCTCTGCGCTCTGCGCTCAGTGCTCTGCAATCTGCAATCTCCGGCTCAAGCTCTACAGGTATGCCAAATATCCAAATAGGAAAGCCATGAAGCCTAAAATATTAGAGTAAAATGTTTTAGCCATTTCTGACACAGAGGGAAGTTTCAGCAAAGCTGAAAAGGGTACCATCTTTGTAAATTAATCAACTGATATCGTTATGGTGGTACTACTTTCCTAACTTGGCAAGTCCACAATAAAATCCATGGATATTATCTCCCAAGACCTTGTTGGCAACCTAGAGTTTAAAAGGAGGCCATCCTTCTTCTGGGGTACTGTCCTGCTCTAAGGGCAAGTTTAAAAAAAGCTTAAATATCATAACCATCTTGTCAGAAACTAGGCAACCAGAATTTTCTCTTTAATATTCCCTCTGTGGTTTTCATTCCCATATGGCCAAGGATTAGTTTTATATAGCGCTAGCTTGACCCATGGGCATCAGAGCGCTTTGCATACACAAAGTCAAGAAAATTGCATTACTCAGCAGGACATAAGGATGCATAAAGATATAAGCAAAACATAATAATTAGGCATACAGTGAAGGAGAGGGAGGTTGAAACAGTCAAATAACCACCTATCATTGATGGTCAAGTGAGAGGGGAGTCAACTAGATTATTGACGTCTAGGTTAGTTGACTTGGTCGGCAAAGTATTTGTTGAGGAGGAGTTTCAGGTCCCTTTTGAAGCAGGGGAAGAAGGGGTTGCATCTGAGGTATATAGGGACCACATCCTGGGTACGTTACCAGAAAAGGATCGGCACTGTGTGGTTTTCCTTTTCAATTTCGGAGGGATGAGAAGAAGCAAATTGGAGCTTCTCAGAGTTCTGGATTTTCCTGCTTTTACCAGTTTGCTGTTTAGGTAGTTGGGAGAATGTGAGGGAAGGGTTTTGTGTGTGATGCAGGCCAATTTGCAAATCCATCTACCTTCAATGGGAAACCAGTTGAGGAAGTTGAGGGTTGGTGTGATGTGTTCAAACCTTTTTACACCAGTTATGAGTTGAGCTACCATGTTAAAGACTGACCTTAGTGGGGCTATGTGAGCTTTTGGCGTCCCTATTAGGATGGTGTTCCCATAGTCCAGTTTAGAGAGTACTAGGGATTGTACTATTATCTTGAGATCATCATGGGGAATGAAAGGTTTAATTTTCTTGAGGTGTTTTAGTGAGTAAAGCACACCTTTTGCAGATTTCATGATTTCGTCCTTCATTGACAAGTTCTTGTCAAGGGTATTGCCTAGTGACTTTACAGAGTCGGATAGGAAGAGAGAGCAGTTTAGGGCATCAAGATTCTTGAGCCAGTCTTGGATTGGTTGGTGGTTACTTTTCTGAGATGACAGTATTTAATTCCATTTTGTCCGGGTTCAGCTTTAAGTGGTTTGCGTTAAACCAAGTTTGGATCTTGGTTAGTTTACATTGAGCGGCAGGATATCACTGGGTGATTTGATTTTGTAGTAGATTTATGTGTCATCTGCATATAGGTGGTATTTAACTCCTGCTTGTTTCAAAATGATTGTAAGGGGTTCCATGAAGAGATTGAAGAGGGATGAGGAGAGGATCGTGCCTTGCTCGACCCCAGTGTGACTCGTGTTGGCATAAAGAGACAGCAGTTGATTTTAATTTGTTGCAAACTGTGCTGAAGGTAGGGAACTATTTTAGTACTATGCCATCAATGCCAGAGCGCCTCTTCAAAGTCTCAAAGAAAGCTGGATAATTAATTGTGTCAAAAGCCACTGATAGGTCAATAAGGATTAGAAGACAAGCTTCACCTTCATCTAAGGCTCTGTGGATAGCGTCTGAAATATTGAGCATCGCTGTTTCGGTGCTACAACCTTTCCTGAATCCCGATTGAAAGGTGTTGATGAGGTTGAAATCATCAATATGTTTGTTAAGTTGTTGGAGAACGTGCTTCTCCAAGGTTTTAGCTAGGAACGGAAGGTTGGAGATAGTTCTGAGGTTGTTGAGATCGTTGGGGTCGGTCCTTGGTTCCTTGAGCATGGGTATGATTTGTCCTAGTTGAAGGGAGTCTGGGACACAGCCTGATGTGAGTGAGGGGTTGATGATTTTTGTCCATAAAGGGGCAATGATGTGGTTGAGTTTTTGTACTATTGTGGATGGGAGGGGGTCCATAGTGTGGGAAGTAGTCTTTAAGCTTGCAATTATATTGAAGACCTAATTTTCTGACATGAGTTCGAAGTCCAACCAATTAGCATAATTTTTCTGTTGTAAGTGGACCTGGTTGTCCTTGGTATGATTTAGTTCTGTTTGGTCAAGGGTGAGTAAAGGGGGGCAGGTTAAGAGGGAAGGTGCATTTAAGGTTTGGATGAAGAATTGCTCAATTTTTGTGACTTTATCTGTGAAGAAGTTGGAAATTTCTTTGCATCGATCCTTGGTGGCTTTTATTTCGTGTGGGGATGTGCCGTTTATTTGACTTTTAACAATGTTGAAGACTTTTCTAGGTCTACTCTTAGCCTCTTCTAGTTGACTGCAGAAAAAAGAGGCCTCTTCTCTAAAAAATTATTTTTTATATGCCAACTGTGCAGATCTAAGTTGCGCTAGGTGCAATGTTGATGGGTTTAGTCTCCAAATCCTTTCCGCATATCTGAGTTGTCATCTTCCATTTTTAAGATCCACGGTGAACCAAGATTTAGATTTGATAGATCCCAAATGTTTACATTTGAGTGGCGCTACTTGATCTAACACCTCCGTCATTTTTTTATTAAAGTGAGCTGTGAAGTCATCGGCTGTCATAGTGGTAGGCTGGAGCTGTAGATGGGCATGAATCCTGGATACAAGTTTGGTTATAGGGACTTCTTTGATGTTCCTGGTCCAGTACTTAGGTTTGTCAGATAGTATTGGTTGGTCTCTGACATGTGAGTCAATATTAAACAATATGAGGTGGTGGTCAGATCAGTCAATGTTAGAAATCGATCCCAGAGAGACCAGCTCATTTTTGGTGATGATCGCATCTAGAGTTGCTCTTTTGATGTGTGTTGGTTCTTTGCAGAGTTGTTTGAGGTTGGTTATTTCAAGCAGGTTGGAGAGGTTCTGGACTGTGGTGTCTTCTGGGTATTTCCAGTGGATATTGAAGTCACCCACAAACACGTCTTTTGTGTCTGTTATGGAGAAACATGTTATTAGGTCAGTCAGTTCTTCGGCGAAGAGGGCACGCTCACCAGGAGGATGGTAGATGGTGTGAAATTTGATGGAATTTGTGCCTTTGACTGTAAGTTCAACACCAAGGCACTCAAGAGTCAGGTATTCTGTAGATTTTAATGTGGTAAGCTGGATTCCTTCTTTGTGGACAATAGCTAGCCCGCCACCTGTTTTGATCAGTCTGTCATGTCTGATGATTTTGTATCCTGGAGTGGTGAGTAGGTTTAGAATGGGGGTAGAATGGTAATTGAGCCAGGATTCTGTGAGGAATGCAATGTCTATTTCTTCAGCACGTGTAACTTCAGCAATGTTTGTGGCGTGTTGTACTGCTGGTCTACAGTTGAGCATGCATGATAGAGGGCAGGGAGTCTCAATGTTGGGATGTGCTGTATGGATAGAAGTGTATTGAGCAGGAGGTCTGGGCGAGTGGACAGTTCTAGGGATTCTATTTGTGCCACCTATAACTGCCATTGCGAAAGGAGCTGTATTCAGGCTCATTGCGAGGTAAGAGTCATTGATCTCATCTGCTTCCAGTACTGAAATGGAGTGGCGAGCTCGGCTAGGGCGATGTGCCTGACTCCCCAAAAGAATGGAGGGTCATGGGGTGCCAAGTTGGGCCATGGAAGAGGCTGTGTGGGGAGAAGGCGTGTAGCTAACCGGAGTGTATGAGCACGGTGGCTTAATCATGTTGGGAAGGTCTTGTTGCAGGTGTAGAATGTTGGATGCTAGGGAGTCGATTTTCTGTTCCATTCGCGTCAGTTGCTGGGTAAGTGAGCTAATAGAGCTTCTTGCCTTCGGGGGGAGCAGTGTATGACTAGGGTCTGTGGAAGGAGAGAGTAGTGGGTTATGGGATTGAACTGTATCATTGGGACTATTATTATTATTATTATTATTATTAAAATCTTATATAGCGCACAGTTACCCTGGGGCATCCCGGCGCTTCATAGGACAACCACAGAATTGAAGCAACAGAAGGGTGTAATCAGACAGGGAATAGATGAGTTTTCAAACCTTTGCGGAAACTCAGAGTGCAGATCTCAGCACGCAGTTTTAAAGGTAGTGAATTCCACAGCTTCGCCACGTTCACCGAGAATCTTCTCCCACCCGAGCGTGCCCTCTTTACTCTCAGGACTAGGAGGAGATGTTTTTGATCGGAACGAAGCGTTCGATTCGCTTTGTATGGCACTACTAGGTCTCTCAAGATTGGGGGTCCTGTCCCTTGTAGAATTTTATGTGCTATGCATAAAGCCTTGAATTGTACTCTTTCCCGTAGTGGGAGCCAATGCAAGGTCTTTAGGGCCGGTCTAGCTGACTCGGTTCTAGGAGTACCCAAGAGCAGTCTGGCCGCCGCATTCTGGACCTGCTGGAGTTTATTAAAGGAGGATTCAGGGGCACCCAAAAAAGGGCATTACTATAATCGAGTCGTGATGTTATCAACCCCTGAATCAACAACTTCCTAGAAGAAAAAGGAAGCAGGGGGAAGATTTTTTGTGCAGAGCGCAGCAGGGCAAAACAAATTCCGGCCGTTTTTTGGCTTGGGTCCTAAAAGAGAGATCCTTTTCCAGCCACACCCCCAAGCTCTTGATCTCATCTTTCATACTAGGGAGCTTGCCCATACAGCTGGGCCAGCTAGTCAGCGGGAGTGAGGGGGCTTTATTCCCCAGCAACATTATCTCCGTCTTAGAACCATTCAGCTTGAGACTAGGAGTAGGGATAGGTTGAATGTGAGAGTTGGGTCATTGATGCTTCCAGTCTTGAGGTTAGGAGTAGGTGTTGTGGGTCTTGGGTCAAAGGGAGGAGAGTGAGCAATGGTGAGGAGGAAGTCAGTGTCCAGGGGATTGGCAGTAGGATTTAAAGTGGAGACGGTTTGGGCATGTGGTCTTGGGTCAGAGGAAGGAGAGTGTGCAGTGGTTTGAGGGAGGTCAGTGTCCAAGGGATCATCGGTGACGTTGGACATGGGGATGGTTTGGGTAGGTTGAATAGGGTCAGTATTGGAGTTGGGGATAGTTTGTGAGGGTAGAGTCGGGTCTACTAAGGTCTAGAGCAGAGTGTGTGTAGCGGGTTCAGTAGCGGAAAGACTGTAGTTTGCGTCCAATCTGCTTAGCTCGAAGTCAGCCTTGCGATGTTTATTAACTGTGAGTTTGCTGGTCCTGGTGGGATCAGTTGATGCCATTATAGTGGGTGTTTGATGGCAGAGTGTGATAATGGGGGTAGTGAGATTGTAATGAGTGATGGTGGATGTCCATGAGTTGTAGAGTGGGTCGTCAGGGAAGGGATTTTGGATCGGTTCTGTGTTTTTTGACAGGGTGGCAGGGATAGGGGAGATTGGGTTTGATGGCTCTGTTGAGTTAATGAGGAGAGTAATGTTGGGAAGTAACGAGCAAAAGTGGAAAGGTGTGGTTCAGTGGCTGGTATGAGAATGTTTCCTGTTCTGAAGATGGAAATTGTGAGTTCCTCTTTAAAGGTAGGGGAGACGGTTGTGGAGATTGTTTTGCCATAAGGAATTTTGACTTACTTGGGGACTTGTAATGATTCATCATGACATAGCTGTAGCACCAATTCTCAAACATTCTTAAACGGTATAAGCAACATCTTCTTGTAAACAATTAGCTCATTTTTAGAACTTATAAAAGAATGGTACTTGTGAAACTGGTATTGATTAATATCTTTAATTTCATAAATCAAACAAACAATGATGGCCAGGGGAACATATTATAGCACTGACTCGTGTAGTATTAAATCTTCAAAAGGACACTAAAACTAGAAATTAAAGATCAAACAAAAATGCTCTAAGAGGCAACATAAACATGCAATCAAAGTATATACAGCACACATGCCAAACCCAAACACTTTGAACGAGAAGAGTTCTTTACATTTCTGATCCTTTATTTCAAGTATTTAGGCAAAAAGCAAATACAGCCAACGCGTCTCACCCGTGGCGGGCTTCTTCATGGCTGCAATACGTATAAATACAATCTGTGTTACTCACAAAAAACTACCAACAGACTTAAAAGAACACACTTCACATTTGTCAACATAAATATTAATGACACAACGTAAAGACTCAAACATATACACAGTGAAAAGTATACAAAGAACAAAAAAATAATAATAATAATAACACAACCTGTTAAATTCAATACTGAACATTAACACAACTAAAAATTCCATTAGCAAGTGCAAGGGAAACGATCACAAACAATACACAAATGTGTTATGTACAAACTTAGGGGTGGGGAATTCGTATCTCCCGACGCCCGAGACATCAAGATTTCTCTCAAGGGCAAGAAGTTTTAATGTCTATTTTGTCCCAAGGACAAGCCGACAAAGACTTACTGTAATCCGATACACAGCTCAATGCCAGTCAATAAATCTGAATGAAGTACGTGCCACTACGTGCTGAAGTGTAGTGGCCTGTGATTGCACTGTGGGCATGCAGTACAGTCGCGACTGGCTTGGGATGAGAGGGGGGCTTATCTGGCCCCACTGGTACACCTTTCCTTTCTGTTAGTGGCTCCTAGTCAGGGCTGGGCTTTAAGCAGTTTATTAGCAGTGAAAGGGTCTGTGCAAAAGCTGGGGCCTGCGCTTTCATTTCCCCGGGACAGAAGACCAACGTTAGAATGGAGCTCGTAGTTGCAGCTCCATGTGGCACACCCACAACATTGCCAGGTAAAAGGCATTGTACGTGCTCCTCGAGGCTCGTGTGTGGCTTTCGGCCCTCCCATCGTCCTTTCATTCACTTCGAGCACGAGGTAAAGATCGCGCTTCAGCAGCTCCAGAACACCTACAGCACTGACATGCAAGAGGCTGGTTTATCTGCTTCTAGGCCACTACTCTGTCTTTTATTCTTTGTTCCACCCTGGGGCCTCATACGGCCCCAATATCCCTTATCACTCTCGCCTCCTGGGCCTACAGGATAGTGTCCTGCTTGCCCTTCTCAAGCAGCTCGAGCTCCTTCCCTTCCTTCATGCACCCTATGTCTCATCCGGTGCCTGTACCTGCCCTTCTCACCCCCTCTGAGACAGCCCTTGGATTCTCATGTCTTATCTTATCAAGGGCTACATTAAAGCTCCTTACTTTACCCACGGGACTTTCGCTTTCATATGGGCCTCTGGCCCACCCCCATTTCTGTCCTTTCACTTGGCCACTCGTGCCTCAGGTTTATTTGGTGGGGGCAGTGCTGCTTGCCAGCTCTTTGTTCCTAGACCACCAGGTGCTCTGCATTTGTATCTTCACTGACATCAGGAATGCGAAGAGGGGAAAAGAAAACAGAACCCCCCGGACTATTTAGCATTGGCGATGGACAGAGACATCCCACAAACTGATGTCACAGCAAGTAATGTTACAATCTTGTGCGATGCATTAAAAATGCATCATTTTGCATAATTTTTATATTGTTAGGCTTTGTCATCCCTCCGAAATGGTCCCCTGATTGTATAAGTGCATTACATAAACAACAAATATAATTATGCAGTGAAATGCTGAACTAGGTTTTATATTCGTTTTTACTTCTTTTAAATCATTTGTTTTTCCAAACACAAAGGGGTACGCAAAGTGACATTTTTAGAAACCCTTCTTAGTTACAGTAAAAAACGGCAGTTTTTAGTGAGTACATAAAAGGTGTTTCATATATATTTTGTACAGAGCAAATTGTCAGATGCTCTGTTTCGATCATGCTGTAATTCGTAGCACCATAAAACTGCAAAACACCACACTCCCAACATTGTTACGAAATTAATGTCTCAGTGGTGGACAGTTCCCCCATCATGGGCTCCTCTGGAGGAGAAGGAAGATGCTGTCTAGTGACACAAATACCATGATCCACATTGTAAGTTAACACAAGCGATTGGAAACAGTAATGAAAATGCTAGGTAAGTGCATGGGTGTTCATACAGTTGTAAAAGGGACATACCTGAGCTTCTTTCTGCCTTGGGCAAAACACAACCGTGTCCCCTCTGATTAGTGAGGGGACTCAGTCCACCCTCTTCCACCCCGACTTGTGCTGTGATGTGTGTACGAAAGAAACTCAATGTAAATCTTAATTTCAATCACCTGATGTTACCAAAGCCTTGTCTTTGAACTGAGGGAATTTATATACTTTTCTGTGCACTGCCAAGCATGGCTTTAATGAAACTTGGGGTGCTAAATAGAGGGTGATCTCTTCAAGTGCCACGGCACAAGACCAAATCTGCAATAAGATAGGTGACTTGAGGCTTACAAAGGGGCTACAAAAGGGTTAGCTCAGTTCTCATTGATTGAGAATGTACCGTCAAACTCATAGATGAAGCAACCGAGAGTTTCCCAATATGCTGCACCTTTATCTAATTTACAGCAATAATTATGCATTGAAAACTCTTCATCACTGCTGCAAAAACTATTAAAGTTTTGGTTAAACCCAGTGCTCCTGTGCCGTTTAGCAAGATACACTTGTTTTAGGTAGTGTTTAGAACGGGTTAACCTTTATCCAAGTACCACAAATGTTAGTAGATTAAGAAACGGAAGACCAAGTAAATAAAACACTTGCCCAGGATAACACAATGAGGTTTACTGAAAGTGAGTCAAGGTTGGAGGTTCAGTGCCCTCGTTTGGCCGATTATATTTGAGCCACATTTCCTCAAGAGCTAGGTGAATGGTGTGCTGGTACTAGGCAAAATATGGAATGGTTACCTACAATGTACTGGCAGAGGTGACTAGTTAGAGGAGCTACTATGGGTAGACGGAGCGTATGTGTATATGCAATGTATACAAATAGGCACCTTTACAATTGACACAGGAAAGCGAAAGATGTTGAGACCTTAGGATAAACTGGTCTAAAGAAATCCTACTCCTACTGTTTGGGATGGATAGATTGATGGGGCTTCCCGCTCCTTGACTTCAATAAGATGTATTGTTTTCTGGGTCCAAATATTTGCAGAGACCCATGAGTCAGTCCTTTGTGTTATATTTGTTTTCTCTTCTGGAGCTTCGGATTCTCTACAACAGCTACACCTTGCAATTGGGTTGAACATTAGTTACATCAAAGCACATTGCTGAGACTTTTACCACTAGGCAGTCAGGAAGACAGTTTTTTTTCTGCTGGAAAGAAATCACATGCAGAGCAAGTGAATACATGGAGAAGGTACCGCTGGAAACTACTAAAGCCAGGAACAGCTAACAGTGTAAACTTCTCAGGAGAGAGAGTAAAACAATGTGAAAGTGCACTGATGCTATGTTCTTTACGGCAGAAATCACAAAGGTACCCTCTGTAAAAACACTCCTTCTTAATTAAGACAGTAACCGGCTCAAGCCACCTCTAAAACCCTTCCCTATGTTTTGCTACTGTGAAATTTTAGGTATCATTTATGTGAAGCATCATTTATTAAAATGTGTGGATGCATGCTAGTTCCAAAAAATATTCATAATGTAAAATTATTGTAACCAGTTTCAACAAGAGTATGGGAAATATGAAAATAAGCAAGCACTGGCAACGGCAAAAGGTCTGACTTTGGTGGTCAACCTTTTGGTTTGTCAATGCGTGTCTTGTTTTTACATGGTTTATGTAAAACCTTATTGTTGCTGGAGCTGCTGGGTCCTAACTATTACAACAACTATTGGAAAAATATTTTTGGGTCTCAAAGCACACATTGCCACAGTATTTTCTGGCATTGAACAAAACTAATATGTGTTTCAATATGCTGCTTGTAAAAGAGCAGAATTCCGTCCCTCACGGTGAAGCCAATTGATAGATTGAATTTTCAAAAAAGCAGCGGTCTTGCTTAACACCAGACCTAATTAGGACCTCAATTCTTAAAGAAAGTCACGAAAGTTCACCCGTGGTATATTTTCTTGCACAATTGCAGATTTACAGCTTTCATGTATTCACATGAAGGCCAGGAAATCGTACTCCTGGAAAATAATTATGAACTGCATTTTAGCACTACCAAATATGAATGCATAGTTTGGCTCCTGCAAAAATCTGTTGAGCGTTTACAAGTTCACTTCTCCTCCAACCACATTTTTCCCAGCCCAGGAAGAAATTTTCTCTGCCATTGTCGGTAGGTACATTTCTAAACTTTGTCAATGAGGGAAAAGATTAGAGAAGAGAAGAGCTCGTAAAAACCACTAAAACGTACAAGTTAGTAGGTTTGCACAGACTCAAAAAGGCATTTCAACCTTGGAACCATTGCTTACCACTACCTCTAGCCCCAGTATGTAGTTCTGCAGAACTGTGTCAAAATAAAGAAATTGCTAGTATTCAAACCCTTTTATAATATGAATCCTGGTATAAACAGAGAGGCTATTATCAGAGCTCTTATAAAATGAGATTGCTGCAATTATTTGTCACTGCACCACATGGCACCAAAGGGGCAAGTAGATTTTGTTACAGGACAAGTAGATTTATGAAGATACCTGTCCCATGGACAAGTAGATATTTTATTAAATTCCACACCCCTGCAGTGATTAACATATCACATTTCATTTAGTGGTGAAATTTGGAGTTTAGGTTTAAGTTGGTAAAACATGACTTAAGTAGCCAAAACAATTGATGATGATACCTCAATACAAGTCCAATAGAACAATAACATCAAAGATAATACTTTGAGGCTAGTTTCTTAAAAGGCCGATAATGCTACTCTGAGAGAGTTTACTTAAAAGGTCAAATGGTCGCCCAAAAACCGTATCCAAAAGTGAACACATTAGGAAAAGTCCCAAAGAGTATAGGAAAACTCTTAAATTAATATAAACCACAGAAGAAGAAATTAACAATACCTGTTCTGGCTGACGTACGGCCTAAACAGCATTAGAAAATTTGGAACCGTCCTCCACATCTCAGAGCACACCTAAAAAGAAATTCAAAGACGAAAAGTCCCATAGTTGTAAATTAACCCGTCGGGCCCATAGTTGTAAATATAACCCAATGGGCCTTCTCTTCATTTAATTTCTTTTTAGGTGTGATCTGAGAGGTGGAGGACGGTTCCACATTTTCTAATGCTGTTTAGGCCGTACGTCAGCCAGAACAGGTATTGTTACTTTCTTCTTCTGTGGTTTATATTCCTTTAGGAGTTTTCCTTTACTCTTTGGGACTTTTCCTAATGTGTTCACTTTAGGATACTGTGTTAGGGTGACCATTTGACCTTTTAAGTAAACTCTCTCAAAGTAGCATTATCAGAGAAACTGGCCTCAAAGTATTATCTTTGATGTTATCGTTCTATTGGACTTGTATTGAGGTATCATCTTTTCCCACAGCCATTGGCTTTTACACTGCTTTTTTAGTCTTTCATGTGTTCGTACATCAACTCGCCATTTGAATTTGG
This sequence comes from Lissotriton helveticus, assembly GCF_964261635.1. Lineage (NCBI taxonomy): Eukaryota > Metazoa > Chordata > Amphibia > Caudata > Salamandridae > Lissotriton > Lissotriton helveticus. The sequence goes on along the minus strand of NC_136061.1, from coordinate 1,080,723,956 downwards.
CCTTCATACTATTATCCATATACCCTCTGTTATGGTTTTCGGTGTTTTACTCTATTAGGCTCTCCGCTTGAAAATTTGCACTATTGCAGCACTTTTGCGACGCTCTTCATTTGAGGAAACATCAATCAATAAAGTTTGCTCTTACCTGGATTGGTTCACATTAAGGACTTCTCCTGATACACACAGGTATGCGATACCTTTATTGTACCTTTTGTTGTTTAATCAGTGAGAGGATATGGGTTGAACCTTTTATGTCTTCTTATTTAACCTTGAAGGCTTATCCCTCTTTTTTCTTGTCCCCCTTCTCCTTTTTCCTCTTTTCTCTTCTTAACACATATATAGTGAGCTGTCCGTCTGCTCCTGTAACTTTTCCGAAAATAGAACTTGTATCTCCATAGGAGTATTTCTCCTTTCTGGATGGTAAGTGGAGGGCTCTTTATATTCATGATAAATTGGACCACAATTTATAATAAGAATTTGTTTTGGCTACTTATGTCATGTTTTACCAACTTAAACCCAAACTCCAAATTTCACCACTAAATGAAATGTGATATGTTGATCACTAATTTAAGTTTGTACATAACACATATGTGTATTGTTTGTGATTGTTTCCCTTGTACTTGCTAATGGAATTTTTAAGTTGTGTTATTGCTCAATATTGAATTTAACAGATTGTGTTATTATTTCTTTATGTTTTTTTGTTCTTTGTTTACTTTTCACTGTGTTTATGTTTGATCTTAAAGTTGTGTCATTGATATTTATGTTGACAAATGTGAAGTTTATTCTTTTAAGTCTGTTTGTAGTTTTTTGTGAGTAATACAGATTGTAGTTATATGTATTGTAGCCCTGAAGAAGCCGGCCACGGGTGAAACACGTTGGCTGTATTTGCTTTACGCCAAAATACTTGAAATAAAGGAACAGAAATTTAAAGACCTCCTCTTTTTAAAAATGTTTGTGTTTGGCATTTGTGCTGTATTTACTATGATTGCATGTTTCTGTTGCCTCTTAGAGCTTTTCTGTTTGATCTTTAAGTTCATCATGGATTTGCTACAAGAAAGTGGTGTCAATGTTGCTGTCAATGCAGTAGGAAGAAGAATCCTTTCTTTGATTCTAAATTCCTTTCAATCTCGATATTACCTAAAGAGGCTGTCAGCAACATTATTTAGATTTCCAGGTAAATATGTGATGGAAAAATCATACTGATGAAAAAAAGGCCCAGCAAGCTTGATAATTGTTCTGGCATTAAACCTGTTGAAGAACTTGCAGATTCTGATGATCAGTACGAACCAATACCTTGAATTGAGACTCTAGAAGGGAACATCTCCACTCTACAAAGGGTTCTTTATCAGCTAGTATTTAATTTAATTATATTCAGCAGGTGTAAAAGGGAAAAGAAAGCTATTGAATGGTCCAACTATCAAGGCCTTCTGGATTTACTACTGCTCCAATAGCCCGATCAGGTGCCTCAGTTTCCAGGACCAAAGATTTGAAAGTACCTGGTTGTTGAAAGTTAGGAGCTTCATGAATTCTTCTTGAAGCTTGGTGAGGACCTGCTAGGCCTCTTGGTCCCAATTACAGTTTTTACTCTTTTAAGAAGATCTGTCATAGATGTAACTATTTCTGAGAAGTTCTTGATTAATTCATGATAATATTTGGCCAAACCAAGGCAATATTGAGTCTCTTTTACTGAAGTTGGGAAAGGCCACTTTAAAATTGCTTTAATCTTTCTATTATCCATGGCCAAACCATGTACAGAAATTCAATATCTAAGATATTATTCAGAATCAATATAAAATGCACATTTTTCAGGTGCGGTCAACAACTTTTTCCCCTCAACTGCTGTCATACATTTTTAACATGCTGGAAATGATCTTTTGTACTCTTGGTAAATTCTCTTATGTTATCTACATGGGCAACTATGGAATGGAACATTACATCTGAGTATATAAAGTTCATGAAATGCTGACAGATGGCATGACATTTAATCTGGTATTAAATCAAGTGAACAGTCAAAAGACTTATGGTGAGGTAATTCCTTGTCCTTGGTATCCAAAAACATATTCAACTAAACTTAAAAAACATCAGGAATAGAAGCCAATTGAGCTACTAATTGAATTGGAGAATCTTCTTCACAAAGAGAAACTGTCATGGGATAGGTAACCCTGCAATTATTCATGTAAAACTCTGAATGAAGAAATAAAGTATTTGCACTCCAACTGATGAACATATTGTGTTAATTCAACCAACGACAATTTAAGGATGATGTGTTCTAACAAGACCAACACTAATAGTTCCTTGGTGAGGTGCAAGATGGAAGGGCAAGGGTTCAGTTTCTTTGATTACAAGAACACATGCAACCAAACTGCCATCTACAGCTTCAACTGCTACTCGAATTTCCATAGTTCAACGTGGAATAGAATGACCATTAGTCAAACGGATGTCCATATAATTATTTGAAGCTACACAATAAATAAGTACAAGAACTGAATACGAGACAAAATAATAACTTCTCTTGCAGAAGTATAGATCCAGAACGGTGTTAAGAATGAGGCAGGGAAACATCCTGTGTCATTACCATGCACCTGAATAACCGAGGCTTCCACCGGAGCAGAAGAACTTTTCCCCAAATCCCAAACTTCACTGGGAGTAAATATTTAAATACACTCCCAGTAAAAAGGGGGAAAAAGATGGGGAAAACAAGAGAGACTCCACTGCTGTGCATCTTCCTCACAGGAATCCTAGCGAGGAACTACTTTGCATCTGTAAGCACAAATAAACACATTTATTACTTTTACATAAGCCCCTCCCTCAACCTAGGCTGTAGCTGCAGACGTTTGCACTTCCCCTAGCGTATCTACTTTACCTGTCTTCCACATTGGCTTAATTTCTCTCCTTTTCTGTTGTTTAGCTTGTGATTGTTGAAATGTATTCTGTATTTTAATACTTGCTTTTGTCTTTTCCATTAACAGCTGGCTGAAGGCGATACTGTTGGTAAGTATAAAAAAATAAATATATATATATATATATATATATCAAAACCTAATGTAAGTTGTTGACTATGGTAATTAAATGGAATCAAATTGCTGTAGTACTACTGCTTTCCTCTCGTGCTACTTCCTTGATATTGTCAGTAGCTTTTATCTCTGTAACTGTCTTTGTCAAATGTGTCTTAATGTTTTCCTCAAAATGAGAACCCTGGAAGGCGCAGTTGATTTACCTCTAGTAGAGTTTGGTTTGCCTCAGTTCGTCACAAGCAAACACTGGAAACATGCAGGAATTTAGTCACAAAAGTTGTTTGTTTTCCCTCAGTTCCTCACAAGCAAACACTGAATAAGTGCAGGAATTTAGTCACTAAAGATGTCTGTTATACTGAGATTCATCTCAAGCAAACACTGGTAGCGCGCAGGAAAATTGTCTCAGAAGAGATTGGACTGACTTACTGACTTCTTCTTTATTCCTGCTACTTTTTCCAGTCAGCGGAAATACGGAGACTCAGCTGAAGACCATAAAACTGCTGAGCGCGGATAACTCCTGCTAGTGAACTCCGACACTGTTCTGCAAATGCTCATATACAACTCCAGGAAATGACAGGAGGAGATGCTCTCTGACAACGCTCCTCCCCTGACGAAATACGAGCCTTGAAAATGCACAACCCTGAAACGCTACCTCTTGCTCAGAAAGACGGTTGAAATGACCAGCGCACCAGGCGAGCGAGTGCGAGCACCTGAACACTTCTCCCTAAGATAGAAACACTAGAACCCTCACCCTAAAACGGGGAAAACGGGGAAAACTCCTGGCGGCTGCCATATTGAATTACTAAGTATGGAGTCTGTACTATCCTCCTCAAATCTCTATGAAGTGAATTGGTGAAGCAGATTCCACAGGGAATTTAACAGCTTTTTGCATCTTAGACCACCATGGGAATGACATAATGAATGGGATCTCCCAGCCTTGACACACTGCTGCAGAGGAGACAAGTTTTCAGAACATGTATAAGATTGTTTAAGTCAAGATGGACAGTCACTGTTCAAGTGTCCTGTGAGCCCACAGTAAAGTCAGTCTCAATTTCTTTCTCCTGAATCTTACTTCTTCCATCAAAAGATCACAAGTAGAGGCGTTGGTTCTTTATGAGATACTTGGTGTTTTACTGTAGGCTTAAACTGAGGCTTATGAGTAGGTCTATTTCCTATTTGTTTCTTACGCTCAAGATACCTTTCCTGAATTCAATGATCTATTTGAATAGCTGAGTCCGATCACATAAACATTCTGCTCTGGAGACACAATCTCTTCTTTCAATTCTTCCATCAGTCCTATGAGAAAGAGTATAAATATGATTGTAAGAAACAAAGGAGAGAGCAAGGACTGTGTTCGGGGAACGTCCTTATCCCTAATTAATATTTAAAAAAAACTTGGATTGACCCACTAATAGATCAGAAAGTGAGGACGACTTTACTGTAAATGATGGAGTGGCAGAAACCACTTAAGTTTGTAAGAAGAACCCTCACCCACCCACCTAGTTGGTGGCATGCTTCATCATAGGGTTCCCAATTGGGTAGCCGAGTGCTACCCAGCTGTGCTTCAAGGTAACGCCTGAGTTACAGCGGAGCGAATTTTTTTGTTTTGGTGTGAGTGGTGCTCAAAAGGTGGGGAAATTAAAAATATCTCTGGGATTCCTTGCTGACCAATTTTTTATTCCCAGCAGCCCAGGACATTGTTAAAAAGAAGCGGGATAAAGAGAAGACTAGTAATTGGTCTTCATTATCCTACTGGTCGACATGTTTCTGCCTCAGAAAATTATTGGGGAGGTTTTCTTCAGGACCAAACAGCGTGAGGAAGTGAAGTGGTGGCAAAAATAAGCCATGTGTATTTTTTGCTTTAAGAGAAACAGGGTAATAGTTATATAGGAAAAACAGTGGTTCCTGTGGAATGATATACTATGAGATTATGATACGTAACACAATCGTAATATAGAGGGTTAGATAATGGCAGAGCTCGAAGGAACAACTGTGTGTTAGTTTCAGTGTAGTATATTTGTTGGATTTTTTAAACAATAAAGTTAGGAGTAAACATTATACATCAAAACAACATTTGTGCATAATGTCACAAGTGACAAAGGAAACCTAAACCTAAGTGACAATGTGAATATTAGATACAAGGTTTCCACAGTTTGTACAAGTCGACCATTATCAAAATAATTCCATGTGAACAGCAGCTATATACAATGATATGTGCTGGCAAAATGGTTCGCTTCTTCTGTTTGTCGACGGCGTTTCGACCCTCAAAACAATGTGAAAATTATGTGCCACACATGAAGAATATTCTATTCTTCACATGTGGCACATCATTTTCACAAGGCTGCACAATCATAAATTCAGGTACCTTTTATCCAACGGTCTTTATTTTCCTTTGTTCGCATTTGTGCCGGTATATGGGCCTTGTGCTCTTTTTATTTCATTCCCATTTAGATGTCCCTTCATCAATATTCCTGAGGAGACCCCACCTTGTTTTGAGGGTCGAAACGCCGTTTTATATATATATATATATATATATATGAAACGAAGAGTCCTGACCGCCACTGGTAGCGGTTTCAACAGGCGCAGACCTCCTCTCCAATGAACGATGTTTTGTCAAATTGAAAACACCAAGTAAGCCATCACACTAATTCGAGTGCCAGCAATCCATATTTATTCAGCAGAAGTGCAAGAGCGAGTGCCCTCCCTGACGCGTTTCGCTCCGCAAACGGAGCTTGATCACATGACGTGCCAGGAGTAGGCAGTGCAATAAATTGAAGTTAAAAGCCCAAGCGCCTAAAGAAACAGGATGCAAGGGTTGCAAAAAAGCAAAAAAGCCATACTTCCACAATTAAAGCTACAGTGCAAAAAAATATTTTTTGTATAGACATAGAGACACAGTTAGAGCATAGTGCTCAAATAACACAAAGGGATAAGACCAAATGATGTAACTGCAAAACAAATCCAAGCAAGTAAATCTACTGCAATAAACTGGTTTGTCATGATATCAACATCCAATGAAGTAAGTAGTGAAACCATAATGAAAACACTCCATAAATATTCTCAAATAATAATGAGAATACAGCGTGTACTAAACATGTCACATGCAAGTGCATAAAACATTTTTTTATGGTTAAACAAACAAATACTCCTCCCTCGCCAAAAAAGATTTTGTATCTCTTATTTTTGATGTGTTATATATCAATGTCTCAAAATGCTTAAGTGCTAAAGTGCAAGTGCTATAAAACAACTTCATATTCAGATGTTAGATATATGGAATATTTCTTAGGCGGCAGAGTACTCAATTTAAAGACCTGAAAACAAGAAAGGTAAGGCACAGTTCATAAATCAAATACTCAATATATATATGAGTTAGTCAGAAACAGAATTTAACAAGGAATGTAAATCAAAACGAAAGATACTTGATTAACCTAGGCTAAGGCAGGAAAACACACTACAGAAAATGATGTAATTCATCAAAAGCATTTAACCCATTGGGAGAACGAGTATCAAGCAAAAGTATAAAATATGCTTCCTTTTGGCGCAACAATTTCACCGCCTCTGCCTGGATTGGCTACAGAACACAAAAGGGTATATTTAAGATCTTTCAATTTCCTATCGTGTACAGCTTTGAAGTGGCGAGCCACTGGATAATTCATGTCAGAATTAACTATGGCCCAGATGTGTTGCAATATACGTTGGTTCGCTGGTAATTTAGTGCTTCCAATATAAGATAGTGAACATGTGCAGGTAAGTTGGTAAACTACAAAATCACTGCGACATGTCAGATGTTCTTTTATTGGAATGGATCTGTCATTGAAGGCTGATGTATAATGTGTGCCATTAACGGCAAAAGTGCAGGCACGTCAGGAGGTGCACCTAAAAAAGCCTGGTTTGTTAAGCCAATTAGTTTTAGATGGAAGTTCAGGTTGGGTTCTATCTAATGAATCTTTCATAGAAGGAGCCCTTCTAAAAGTAATGGCCGGTAATCTAGGCAAAAATGGAGCAAGAATCACATCCGTTAACACAATTGGCCACTCCGATCTGATGATCTTACTGATCTTGGAAGTTTGAGAGCAGTAGGTAGTGATAAAACGGATTGAGCCCTGATTCGTGGAATCTAGGATCTCTTTGTTTTTAGAGATTAAGAGTTCCTCACGAGGACGAGCAAGTGCTTTTGTAAGAGCCTGATCTAAAATGACTTTGTTATAGCCACGTCTGAGGAATCTTGCCCTAGATTCCATTAAACATTGGTTCAGGATATCAGGACTACTACAAATGCGTTTTATCCGGATAAATTCTCCCAAGGGAATGCTGTTAATAGTGTGTGGAGGATGGGCACTTCGGGCATGCAAAATAGAATTGCCCGCAGTGCTTTTCCTGTGAAGTCTTGTTTGTATGGTGTCGTGATCGATGTAAACCTGGACATCCAAAAATTCTGCAGAGTCAGATGTGATATTAGCAGTAAATCTAAGGTTTCTGTTGTTAATGTTGATGTCATTAACGAATGAAGCAGCTTGTTCTTGGGAGCCCCTCCAGACGATAAATATGTCGTCAATGAAACGCCAATAATGCACTAGATGGGGAAGCCAATGTGCATGGGTGACACCAAGGACATGCCTCTCCCACCAGCCAACATGAAGACATGAGTGGCTGGGGGAGAAGCATGAACCCATGGCCACCCCGCGTTCCTGGTGGTAAAAATCCTTCTCAAATTGGAAGTAATTATTGAAGAGGCATATACGTATCATATCCAGAAGCATGAGGTTATGATCTCTCAAAGCTGCCTCTCGTGTATCCCAAAAATATTTAACTGCTTCAAGACCCTGGAGATGGTTGATGCTGGTGTAAAGTGCCTCAATATCCATCACCAGGAAACAAAAATCAGGACACCAAGTGATTTGACTTATCTTAACCAAAAAATCCGTAGTATCTTTCAAAAAAGAAGGGAGAGAAAACATATGGGGCTGAAGAAAAAAATCCACATATTTAGAAATGTTTTCATTCATACTACCTTGAGCAGAAATAATAGGACGACCAGGGACAGGAAAGGTGCAATTGTGGATCTTGGGTAAAAGGTAGAAAAGTGGGGTGATGGGATGTAGTACATTCAAGAACTTAAGTTCATCCTTGGTTAATAAGCCACTTCTATACCAGAGATTGATGTCTTTTCTAGTTTTCTCATGGCTTTTAAGCATCACAAATTTAGTAGATTTAGTATAACACAGTGGGTCACATAATTGACGGGCTGCCTCTGATATATAATCGGTTTTAGCCCATAAAACTGTGTTTCCCCCCTTGTCCGCACTTTTCACTACAACCTGGTTGTTACCCTGGATCTTTTTAACAAGTTTAGTGTACTGCACATTGTTAAAATCACATTGTTTTTTCTTTTTCAACACCGATTTATTAAGAATCTTCAGTTCTGTAATAATCCTGTCACTAAAGACATCCAATGCATCTTTAGGCATCAAGGGCAGAAATGTGGATTTGCCCCGAAAGGCAGTATGTGGAGATTGATTAACCGTGATGACTTGACTCACTGTAAGATCGGTTTGCGAGCTGTCTTCATTAGCTAAAGACATCAGAGTTTGCAAACCCTGTAGATGTTTAACCTGTAAAGATTCCTCATTAGGTGTTTCCACCTCACCCTCGGCACGCGGATTTGGAGTTTCTGGATGTAACAAAAAATATTTTTGCAATTTAATTTTTCTAATAAATTTGTAAACATCAATGCGTGCTTGAACATAAGAAAAATCATTAGGTGGACAGTATGAAAGTATATATATATGTAGTTTTTGCAGCACACACGCTAAGCTGTGCTGTACATGCAATGGTGTAACCGTACTTGCATAGCGGTCCAGCCAGAGGAGACCAGAATAGGTGCTGACGGTAGGTTTCCTGCCTTGACAAATGTGTGTCTACAGGAATTCGCCCCTTCTGGAATCTGAAAAAGCTACAAGAAATACATAGCCAGTATTTTAAAATCAAACAGTGGGTCCGTAGGTACGGTTACACCACTGCATGTTTATTGATTATCAGGTCACATGCCACTTTGTTTTATTCATATTTATATTGACCATTCATCCATGAATTATATTTCGGAGGAATATACATCAGGCACCTCCACTCTTCATTTATCATTTTTAATTGTATTCATTCCGTTTAGTGATTGGGAATAATCTCAACTTAGACAGCACACACATTTATCATGACCGTTTCCGTTCGTTTCAATTACACCTTTATACCATCACGTTATTTTCACCATACAACGGTTTTTCTAGTCTGTTCACTCTTTTCAGTATTTCTACGGGATCACATGGCCACTTATTTCCGGTTTCATAAACATTGATGCTGGGTAGGCAGGCGTAAACAACCATGGAGGTAAGCCACGAGCGTTAATCTTTAATACGTCGTATGACAAGGTAGGCTCACCACTTAACTACCTTGCATTATCTCGCATGACCGTAAGTTTAAAGAAACTAATCTAATTTTGTTTTTTGAGGCCGTGAAACGTTTGCGGATCACCTCACATTGATATGAATATTGACAAATATAAAAAGTCCCGTAAGTTTGTTTTTATGTTTGTGTTCATGTTTCTTTTATATTTGGGGCACTTCTTGGTTTACTCTTCTTCTTCACGCAAACTTAATGAGTTTGCGTACACTGTTCCACTCACTCGTTGTGACTAAGAAAAAGGATTTACAAGCCTCACTCACCACGTACCGTGACCATTAAACAGTCATAATTTTTTCTTAATACACTGTTCATCACTTTTTTAACGTCGAGCCACCACCATTTAAACATCGCTGATTCATGTCACGTCACATTATCGTCGTTGACCGCGTAAATCACCAAGCATGTAGCACACAATGTTTAATATTGTGTTGACCACACTGCTCCTGAATTTCACGGTTAGCACCACTTTGAAGAAGTCACATCATCTTTACGCCTGTTAAGCACAATGCATGGTATCACAAATACTCAGAAGCACTTTGTTCGCTTCTTTTGAGTCACAAAAGAATACCAGTTACTGGCAGTTCAAACAACACGGTTACCTTTTATGTTGATTTACCAATCATTCACACTATTGAAGAGAACACTGTACTGTTCACTACCTGTGATTATTAGACTTACACACTATGCATTTGCTGAACTATGCCGTATTATGCTGAATGTTAAACTTTATGATTTCAGAAAAAGTTCCCTGATGAAGGGCACAACCCAAAATGCATTGGGAAGAACAAAAGAACTGTATATATAAAAATGTGGATCTTGCTGAAGGAAGTAATAATTCATGAATAAGTTGAAAGAGAGAAAGAAAAATTAAGAAGAAAAAAACATTTGAAACATTCAAGAGTTGAACTTTATTGAATGTAACTATTTCAGTGTGACTTGGAGACGCTCCCCCATCAGGCGACAGTGCATATTCTTTCATTTTCTAAAAGTGGCATTTTCAAACACACAATTTAAAAAACCAACTCCACAAAAAGATATGTTTTAAATTGTGAGTTCAGGGACCCAAACTCCAAATCTCTTCCCAATTGGAAGTTATACTTGAAAGAGGTTACAAGGCAGCTCCAATGATAACCTATGGGACAGATTGTCCTTGCAAAAGTGAAAAGCGAAGATAGTGGTATTTCATTGTCAGGACATACAAAACATACCGGCACATCACCAGCACATGTCCTACCTTTTAAATACACTGAACCCTGCCCATAGGCCTACATTGGGCCTACCCTAGGGGTGGTTTGGATGTACTAAAAGGAAAGGTTTGGGCCTGGCAAGAGTGGGCGCACTTGCCAGGTCGACTTGGTAGTTTAAAACTGCACTCACAGAAACTTCAGTGGCAGGCCCGGACCTGTTTGCGGGGCTACTCATGTGGGAGCTGCAGGAACACTTAGTAGCATTTGAATTACAGGCCCTGGGCACACAAAGTGTACTTTACTATGGTCTTATCGGTAAATAAAATATGCCAATCATGGATAACCAATCCCAATCACAATTTACAAAGGGAGCTATTGCACGTTAGCACTGATCAGCAGTGTCAGAAACAAAAAGATAGGGGAAAAAGATGCAAAAAATGCCAGGACTAGCGCAGTCATTAGCAGGAGTGTACTTTCTTCTAGCAGGGCCACCTTTTTCAGATGGAATCTTTCCCGGCCCATGAATCTTCTAAAGAGGTGGTGGTTATGGTACCAGATTTATCCTATGCATTAGCCACGGAAAGGAGAAATTCATCCACCCAATCCTAACTCATTTCTCACAGTCCCCCAATCTCGTTTGCATTTCTTCATCTTTGCTGTATAGTAAAATTACCCAGGAGTCCTTGTTTCAGTATCACAGAACCTTTTTGTCTCCATGGAGGCCTGTCTAAAGATCCTTGACCGCTCCCCTACCTATTTGAGGTCTCCTACCACATAAAAGGGTCCAAACTGGTCATCACTGGTGTCATTGATATATTCATTTGAGATAAATAAGACATCAGATGTGAGATCATGAGTATTGTACTAGGAAGTTATGTTTGTATTGCTTACCACAACTGATTCATTTCAGTGTTGTTTAGGTTTTGCAACATATGCATACTGTCCCCTTAGCTGAAGATTGTAGTTTAATTTTTGAGCTATGTTATAAAGACATAACATTCTTTCCTGAGTAATGAACCATACATTCGCTTTCACAAGTTTTTTTAGTAACTTTTCAAAGTCATTTTGTACATTATGTAGTTTGACTATGTCTTACATACAGCCCATGTGCTACCAGGGCTAGCTGCATAATGGCTTGCGGCTTTGTTCTATTTTTTGTGTGTTTGCAGGGTAAGACATCATCTGATTGTGTCCATTAACCCATACCTGCTCCCCGTAAGCCTGCCTTCGGCTTTGGTCATATGCATTGGGATTGGAGCACAGGGAATTTCCTCTGGGGATGTTCCTGTGCACTCAGTAACCATAGTATAAGGAATTTTACAGTGCATGGACGCCCTAAATACCTTGTGTCCAACCCGATACCCTCATAACCAATGGCACCTAGACCCAGCTGTATTTAATGGGCTGGTGGCCAAACCCTGCTCTCTGTACCAGTGCCCCCTGGACCCATTGTGAACAGTCCTTGACCATGTGCAACAAATCTGAGGCATAGGCTCTGGTTTCTGGCCACCCTTTGCATAAAAACCCCCTGCCCCTCAACCTGTGCATGACTTTCAGCCAAAGGTCATGCACGCCTTATTCAGATTCCATGGAGGTCACCTGTTAAACAGTCAGAAAGCTCAATAACCGAGAAAAAGGACAACAAGTTATGTTTTATGCACTGCAAGAAGTGCTGAATAATTGTATTATTTATATGAATTTATTTTGACAAACTCAGAAAAAATCAAACTTAGAGCTTTGGTTTGATAGAGAAATTGTTGCTGTAAATGAGATAGGAAAAACATTGATTTTTATTGAATAAAATGAATGGAGGCGATTTTGGAAAAACTGAGACAAAGAAAGCCAAGACTTCTCTTGGCAAGGAAAACGTAGGTTTATTTCATTGAGACCGGAGGAAAACATGTACCTACGCAGAGGTACTCATTCTGTTACTCACAGGCAGCCACTTATATATATGAAAATCAGCTGGCCTACACATAAATGTTTAACAAAGTCAATAGCAAGTTAATAATACATTTTTGCATAATCATCGCACCACCTGTATCTTTTAAACTCACAACATTTCCCCTACATTCTCTTAACGTATGTCTAACAAAGATCTGAATAAACACCAACTTCCCCTTAACTGCGTGTGTGTGTGTTTCATTACTCCGCTCCCAAGACTTCTTATCTGACTCTATGTACTCTTGACTGAAGTAACCTTTCACCCATATTCTCCATGTCAAGTTTCCATTAAGTAGGAGAAGGAGATATGTGCTTATGTGCTGTGATCATAAACTCTTCAAGGGTTCTTTAAACACGTTTCCATTTAACTGAAACTTGGTGATCATCCATTCTACTTTATAGTGAACTCTCAACTATTTTGTGTCTTCATGAACCTTGGGTATGAACTGCTCTTTAATCTAGTATAATTCTGTAACACTCTCTACTGTTGTCTTTGGTAGCAAGATTTCTTCATATTTCATTTTCTCCTGAACATTCCCCACTCTATTTGATATTTCAACTCCTTTCTTTAATCCTGGATCTGCATTTAGTATCAAATGATATGTATTGATTTGAGCATGCACTACTTGTAGAGGGGCGAAACTGTGAACATCCCCCCTCCCACCTTTGTATTCATCCTCTTCTAAAAAGCAATAGCTAATTGAATACCACAACACATCAAAAGAAATAGCCATTTACCATTTCCAAGCTTTATTTCGGTCATTGTAGACCATAAAAGCAAAAGATATATACATACATCACTACATTTTAAACATTACAAAATATAACCATTAACAATTGATTGTACAAATTTCATGACAGATTAAAAAAATATTAAAATTTAAAAGGCATTTAAAAAAGTATATTCATGTTTTAGTAAGATCAAAGCAATGGCAAATGGAAGGGGTATATTTAGCATGTCCTAGAGGAGTTTAAAAACTTGCGACGCCTGAGCCACATGGAATTAAGGAAACGGGACACAGCAAAAACAATCGGGGTGTGCGTTTCAGTTAGCATAACTCTAAAGGCCTCCCATATCTGTCTAAACACCATGTTCCTGCATATTGGTAGGAGCCAGTACCTTCTGGGTACATTGTAACCTGAACAGAAGAAGAAAACTTGTGTGAGGCTCTCTTCTTCACTCTCACAGGCAGGACAGCCGGCTGGGGAGGCTTTTGTTCATTTGTTTATAAATGCATGGAGTGCCAGGCAACCCCCACCTAAACTGGGCATAGAGTTTCCTTTCCATGTGCAGATAGACATTATCAAGGAAAGCCTCAAATAAATACTGATCTTTAAAATTGAAAAAATCACGAGTTAAACAGACAGATTTAATACTCCCTTGGAATTCAACCGGTCTAAAAGATCTGTTAGATTTAACTAACGTGAGACATGAAATGGTCGAGGACACTTCTTCAGGGTGGGTCCATAGGTTTGGCCTGCCTAGTCTTAAGCACAGGTCTTGTATATATGCAAACCAGGATAATTTTCCCACCCCTGGGAGCCCCAAGATCGCCTTGACGTCCGACTGATAAGCTGCTAGTTCGGGATTTGCCCATAATCGGCACCAACAGGTCAAAGGTCGCATTCCAATCTCCTCATTTATGGGTATAAGCCCAAGGTCCATGTGTAGGGGGATGAGAGGAGTACTTGGGGATAGGCCCAAGCGTTGTCTCTGGAACTTGTTCTCTGATTTGACCAGTGCGCCTACGGGGCGGTGTCCCTAAAGTTCTGCCCCATACATAATTGCGCTCCTGATTGGAACTTTATAAATCTCCATCAACGAGCCCGGTTGTCTAGATGTTAAGTGCCCAGCTAGTTTTGCTAGGCCCACGGTCATCTGTGCTAGCCTCAAGCCTGCCTTTTCTTGATGTGGGCCCCACCCAAAGGTTTCTGTCAGCGTGACACCCAGGTAGTCAAAGACTACCACCCTCTCTAACTGGGTACCATTTAGGGTGGGTTTAGGGCGAGAATTTGTACTAGGATTAAATACCATATAGTTGGTTTTTTATGTATTAATCTCTAGCCCCCTGTCTTTGCAGAATAAAGAAAATATGTCAAGAGTCCTTGGATACCCATGGGCGATTTGAAAAGTAACAAGGTGTAGTCCGCGGACTGGAGGCGGTCTAAAGCAATCCTGGCAAACAACTTCTGAGTTACGTCAATCATGCTTATTTGCCTATAATTTGTGGGCAGAAGGGAGGATACCTTTTCGTATACTGGAAAAATGTTGGCCCCTAGCCAGGTATCCGGGATTTTCATGCCGCTTAATATGGCATTAAATATTACACATAGATATGGGCCCCGGATGTTAGACTCTTCCCGAAATAGGTCTCCAGGAATCTTGTCCAGTCCAGGGGCCTTTCCAAGGTGTAGCTTGCCAATAGCACTCAACACCTCGGTCAAAGTGAATCAAACCTCATCTTCAACAGGGTTCTCCACAGCAATTAGCAGGGTTCCCTCTGTGGGCTCCATAAAGTCCTGTGTGGAGTACAATGATTGGAAGTGAAGTTTCCAAGCTTGGCTCAATAGGTGAACTCCCTGAGGAACTAGCAGTTCTAACCAGGGACCAAAACTCCCTCATGTCTCTGTTGGTGAGGGCTTGTTTGATCGTGTCCCATCTTTCAGACTCCCACTCATCTTTGGCAGACTTTAAATTATTTCTATATAGGACACTTCTAGTTTTTATCAGAGATCTGTCTTTAGTTTTTATGGCATCAGTGAGGGCACTGTTTGCCGTGCGGCAGGAGTTGTTAAATCAGGTGGATTTCGGGGACCTTTTACCCTTAGAGTGCATCAGGGGATTAAAAATATTGGTTAGACTGGTGGTCAAGTCCGAATGGACGGCCATATCTTGGGTGATGGTGTCAGGAGAACTGAGAGTCTGCATGGCCATTTCCATTACCAGCAAAGGGGAAATAATTAGGGAATAGAGGGCAGCAACCTTGCCCATTGACTTCCTCAGAATATTCCACCTAATTCTCCTTCTGTTATTATCTAAGCATAGCCTGGAATCAGAAAGGGGGCCAATAATGGAAGGACCATGAAGTTCCGGGAGCTTAAGGTCAAGTGCCAAAACGTTGTGATAGCAGGGAAAACAGCGAAGTCAGCGAAGAAATAGCACAAGGAATATCAATAAGGCCTTAAACAGTCCTGACATCCAGGATGGTAGCCAATCAAACCACCCTCTAAACCATTCATCTGGGGCAACCTCCTTCATTAACCATTTTCTTTTGTAGATTGCATAAAGTTGGCTGTCATAGGATCATGTGCATACCTATGCTGCAATATCATCATTCTCATGGCACGCATTTTTACCTTCATGGCATTCAATCCATCCTTGGTGCAATTGATCGTCTTCAGGAGTTCCCATCTAGTTATTAGTAAACATTGAGCCATTGCTTTTGCCTGAACAAACAGTAGAATACTTCCAAAATACAACTGAGCTTCATTGAACAACCTGTGCTCTTGGGGAATATCTTTTCAAGTGGTGGTACCATAATATACTGCAGCTCTTCTCCTCCAATGTGATGTATGTAACAAAGTAGGTGGACGGCTCATGGGGTAATCTTGTGATTTTAAGATAGTTATTCCCAGAATGACAAAGACTGAAGTGTGCAAAGTGACCAAAGAACAGAGGCCATTCAAGTTAGATGGCAACTGAGTGCATAGTCGTTCTCCACACAGCCAATAATAGTCCATGAGGCTGGAGGTGCCCCCCTGTATGTCGGCATTATCTATCATGGTATTGCAGTTAATATTGCTCTCTACATTGATGGTGCCATTGCCTCTGAAACATAAAGAGACAGACATTAATCTCATAACTGTCCAAGGACTCACTGTACCGTCCATCCACGTGTATCACACAATATTACCATCCCATATACGTGCACACTTTCGTACTGCATCTTGTCCAATATCGGTACCATTCCATTGGAATATGGCTCTACAGGAAAACTCAATAGCAGAATGCCATTGATCATGGGCATAAACTGATCCAGTAATTCTGAGTCCTGGACTACGTATACAATCCAGGGATTTACTAAGTAACTATAACATTTGGTGAGCTGGCATTTCACTCCTAAAAAACCTAAATCTAAAACCATTTTTATCCTTTCAGTCAGCAGTGGTACAATGACCTGCTTTCTTCATTAGTGCTATCTCATCCTTAATCTTCTGCCCATCTGTAAGAATATATAATACTTCTACTAAAGGGTCGTATTTTGTGAAAATAATTTAAAACCTGCTTCCCTCATATGTGTCATCTGCA
Organism: Lissotriton helveticus; assembly: GCF_964261635.1. Classification (NCBI taxonomy): domain Eukaryota; kingdom Metazoa; phylum Chordata; class Amphibia; order Caudata; family Salamandridae; genus Lissotriton; species Lissotriton helveticus. The sequence goes on along the minus strand of NC_136061.1, from coordinate 1,080,707,046 downwards.
TTCTGGCCTTAATCCTACAGAAACAGAGGTACAGCAGACACAATGCTGTTCTTGGGGGTTCTTTCTTTCTTAGTTGAATGCAATCTATCTGATCCTGTGGCCTGAGGTATCAATAAGCAGACAAAACATGATTCATTGGTACTTTCTAGCCCTATTTCTGACATATGTTGATACCACATGTTATCTAGCATGCTGGCATGAATATTATGAGGATCATTGGTATGGGTAGACAGTTCTCTTTGCAGTTGTGTGACATAGTAAGTGGAGCTTAAACACACATCATTATAGAAAGGCAACAACAGAAATAACAATGTCAAAAGACAAGAAAAAAGAGAACAAAATACAGTAGCAATTTTCTTCCCCCTCTTTTCCCATTTATATCACTGGTGGTGCTTGGTGTGAAGCAGGGTTCATCCAAACCTTCGATAGTTGGATCCATGGCTTCCTGCCGCCCACTTTGCTAGTAGTAGGAGTGCTCATCATACAGAAAAAGGATCATCAAACTTGGGATCTTTACATTTCCAAACAAAATTCCTCACAAAGACTTGATTTCCTATTTGTACAACTGGGAGGTCAGCCTTAGTGGTGGCATGCTTCTCTTTCCCTCTGGATGCCTGTTTGGAAATTAACCTGCAGCGTTCGCTAATTCAGAAAGATAGACATGCATTGCATCATTAAGAATTTCAGCTGTACTTTTTCCCTGCACCTTATATCCAGTGGCAGGTATTTGCATATTCATGAGTCTTCCTGTCACTTTCTGATGGGGAGTTAGGTGGTGATCGGAGCTAGGTGTACTCCTAAGGGAGAATAGTACTAATGGTAATCAATACAACCATTGTTTGTGCAATGTGGCACATAGCTTGTTATATTTTTGAGTAAGCCATTAAGGAGCTCAACTATATCATTACTCTGAGGGTGATAAGCAGAAGATAGTTTATGCTTTATCCCTAACATTGTTGTGAGATGTGTGGTAGTGTTTGACTCAGGCTCATGCAGCGAGGCAGCCTGGACCACTAAAACAGGGATATGGTGTGATCCTGATGTCACAGACAGGGGTTTGTGTGTAGATGCGTCTTTAGCTGCCCAGTCTGCTAATGCATTTCCCTGTAACACAAAATCTTGTCCATTTCTATGTGCTGTACACTTCACAACTGCTGCTTTTTGTGGCAAGGCAAGTGACCCTATTAGAGCCTCTATGAGATTCTTTTGCATGACATGACTTTCATCTGATTTGAGGAAGCCTCTTCTGCTCCATCTCATGATGCTTGAATGTACTGTGGTGGTTCCGTAAGCCAAATTTGAATAAAGCGTGATAACATTTCCTACTCCTTGCTTGAGAGCCGCTATCAAGGATATCAGTTCTGCCGCTTGCGCAGAATAATGTGCTGGCAGTGTTAGCTGCTCAACCATTTAAAGCTTGTATGAGGAATCCTGCTTTTGTGCTCTAACCACTGCAGCACCTGTGTGTCTTGGTCCTGTGTCCTGGTCTATGGTAGACGAACCATTAACAAAATATAGAGTGCTGCTGGGAAGAGGATCCTCTGTTTCTTGGCTAGAATCATGAGGGATATACCATGCATAGTCATTTGCATAATCAAATATAGGATAAGCAAAAAATGTCACAAGGTTTATGCATGACACTTTACAACCTTCAAAGATGGGAGGGACAGTATTACGTTGTACCCTGGCACTCTCAGTGTAGTTAAGGTTGTCATAGCCTTCTGAATGATAGTAAACACTGCATGTTCTGCATAGAGCGTCAAAGGGACCCCCATGATAATGGGGTTCTCTTATGTACCATAAATGTCTGCAGTGGTGAGAGCTTGCTCGCAGGGATAATGCCCTTTCATTAATAAGTCCAACAGACCACTGAAGTATGCAATGGGTTTGTGTCCTAATGCATACTTTTGTGTGAGCAAAACCATCATCACTTGACCATTGCAATGACAAAAATGTAAAACTCTTTAGTGTAATCCGGAGTCCCCCAAACTGGGGCGTTTGTTATCTCAGTTTTTAACTTTTGGAAATTTTCCCTCATTTCTGGTATTCACGTTATCTTATCATATCTGTCTTTTGCCTATTTAATAGTAGAGGCCAACAGAGGTGCTGTAATCAAAGACCCATTGCCTCACATAATAACAGGGGCTATGAAATGTCTCTGGCTCAGTCATTTGGCGTATCTCTCAGGAGTTGCTCACCAACAAGAAGCTGACCGTAATTGCCCTAGATAATGGACCTCCTCCTGACAAAACCAAACTTTGTCTTTCTCTTCTTTGCATCCTATCTGTGTGAGAGTAACCAAAAGAGACACAGTATCTTTCCTACATTGTTGTTCTGTGAGACTGCTGACTAATATGTTGTTGACATACTACAACAACGTCTTTCACACTGAAAGTTTGACAGATCATTTTCCACTATCCTATTGAAAATGCTAGGGAATTCACAATACCCTTGATGCAAACGAGAATACAAATACTGAGTCCCGCGATAGGAGAACACTGTCAAATAGTTACTGTCTGGGTGAAGAGGGATGGTAAAGAAAGATTCTTAAGATCTATGATATAGTTGACGGAGGCATGGGTATGACAAATATTCACCTATACTACGAGGCTACCAGACTCCTGGTTCTCTGGGGGGGTGGTCTGACCCGGGTTACTGGACTGAACTTAGAACCATGGACTTCTCGCAAATCCAAGCATACTTATATAGGGCTCCTATCCCACAGGCAATCCGCTCTGCGATACAAGCAATGGGACAAGCGACTCACTCAACATACACCCCTGTATCAGGGCGGGTGGCTGCACGAAGCATCAACCCTTGCAGGTTTCTGGCAATGGGATTATGTGGGGATCTCACTCCATGGAGACCTCCGGGCGGGGATCACGTCAGGGACTTCTCTGATCTACAGCAGCCCCATTCCCTTCACACCTCCCAATTTTACAAGTATTTACAAATACATCATGCCCTCACCAAACACATCCCATCGGGCACGTCGCTGCTCGAGTTTAGCCCTTTGCAGGCACAGGTTATGATGGGTAACCTGGGAGGAGGCGGGGTGTCAAGAATATACTGCTCCTTAGTGAACAACGGTCCCACTACCCTAGACCTGCTACGGACCCGCTGGGAGGGATGGTTGGGTCCCCTGGATGAGGCCGACTGGTGTGATGCACTCATGGCTCCTAAGACCCTTACGTCCTCCTCTAAACTCCGTCTAATTCAACTTTACTATCTTCACATGGCCTAACTCACCCCTGAGTGCCTGCATAGGGCGGGACTGCGCCCCTCTCCGGACTGCACATGCTGTGGCCAGGCACTTGGCGACTTCTACCACATGTTCTGGTTATGTCCGTGCCTTGCCCCGTTTTGGTCGGTAGTGGAATCGGAGCTTACGCAGACCCTGGGTTGGCACGTTCCCCGCGATCCTCTGTGTCTTCTTCTGGGGGTGTTTGATGGACTGGACGGATCTAGAGCCGACAAGCACTTTCTGGGCACTGCAATTGGTGTGGCCAAGCAAGATATTGCGGCGGCCTGGGCTCAGGCCAAACCCCCTACCCTGCGAAAGTGGCGCCGAGGGGTGGATTGGTGTGCGACCCAGGAGGAGCCTCTCTTTGAGGCCTGGGGATGTCCTGTGAAGATTCACAAGATATGGGGCAAGTGGCTGAATTTACTGACTTTCATGCACCAATGTATTGCCTTTCAGTTGGTTTGCCTTGTCTGTAGACCCCTATCAGGGCCTGGACTCTTACTGTCTGTTTTAAAATGATCGCAGATTCACCATGCTACCTGTGTGCTGTCATTTTGTTGTTTGTTTCTCAAATGCCAATAAAACTGGTTATCAAAAAAAAAAATCTCTGATACAGAAAAATGTAGCATCCTGAGGAACGTTAATTAAAATATGGAAGTATTGGGAATTCTGGCACTACATCATTCGGGGGGCACAGGTCTTGAACCATGCACCAAGTATTATCCTTAGATTTCTTACCCAGGTAAATCAGGGTATTACAAGGAGACATTCTAGGATAAATTACTTCTTGCTCTAGTAACACCTGTAAGATGGGGGCGATGCCCTCCTCTGCTTCTTTGGAAAGGGGATACTGTCTAACCCTAAGTAGGATAGCACCTTCCTTTCATGTTATTCTGAATAGGGTTGGCGTGTGAATAAGACCTACATATTGGGGACTCTTGGCCCACAAAGTATCCAGTACTTGGGAAGTATCTGCATCTCTAACAGAATCAAAGGCTATAGCTTACAATACTATCCTTAGTTGTATATCATCCTAAAAAGCTATAATGGTTTTCTTGGGATCATCATCAAACTACTAATCATTCAGCATTTCTTTAACTGTTTTACCAGGCTCAATGGATATATATCATTCCCATAGGACATGGTGGTGATTACGTGCTAATCATGAACCACAACAAGAACCCCACGAGCTTCTAGGCAAGGTCTAAAAGCTCAATGCAAATGGGAAGAATGAAAGAGACCTTTCAACTATTACCCATTAGTTTGTGGGAAAGGAAGCAATTATTTTTGTTCATATAACCCCCACACACTGTAGTAGGTCAGGGTGGACACGACCATATTTCAGGGAGCACATATGAAGAAATGGCCAGGGGGTATGAAGATGAAAAATCGTCCTGCAGATCCCGGTATGATTACAGGCTGCCAGAGCAGCATAGGTTGGTGTTATTTCTAGAGCCCTATTTGTAATATTAATGTGCCAACAGGCATCCAAGAATCTTGCCCCTTTCGTCGGAAAAGAAACTCCATAGTTCGATGGGCCTTCGTTCCCAATAGCTCTGGTGTTTAGCTCTGGTGTTTTCTGCTACTAAGGTATATATCACTAATGTAAATGCCTCTATGTCAGTGGGTTGAGCTCTGATGTGGTCTCCAGTTGAAGAATCTACTGTTAACAACGGATCACTGAAACAATATCGATGACACAAATATAGAACTACCTAAATATCGAGTAAAAAATATAGAATACAAAAATATCGACTTCCTATCTCCAAACAGGTAAGTACAAAAATATTGAATCAAAAATATCGTTGTAAAAAAATATAGATAGTCAAAATATCGAATTTTTAAAAATGCTTTAAAGTAATTAAAAATTATTGAAATAATAAATATAATTAACTTAAACATACTTAAAATACTTAAATAACATTAACATTAATAAATAAGGGAGGACAGTGGCAGTGTTTTCCTGACCCGCTTTGAGCCCAGTGGTTAAATTGTTGCTGCGTTATTCTAACCATTGATACTTTTGAACAAATTGAATGTCCTGAATGAAATTTTAATCATTTTAAAATTGAAGTGCTTTTAAAAATTTCGCCGCATTTCTAACTGTGTGCAAATTGTTAATGCTAGTGTAAAAGCCATATATCCAGACATTGTTCTTTGAGGTGTCATTGGGGTTTTTACTTACTAGAAGAAACCTGTGATCGTCTTTTCAGCCTGCCCGCCCCGTTCCGACTCGGTAACCAGTACCGTTGAGCGGAGGGCGGGACAGGCAGAGCCAGGGACCTCTCACCACACGAGCGGTTAGCGCTCTAGCTCTTTTGCTGGCAGGGTTATTTAGGCCGGAAGGAGCTGCGGGCCCAGCGTGGTAGGGAGGACAGTGGCAGTGTCTTCCTGACCCGCTTTGAGCCCAGTGGTTAAATTGTTGGTGCTTTATTCTAACCATTGATACTTTTGAACAAATTGAATGTCCTGAATGAAATTTTAATTATTTTAAAATTGAAGTGCTTTTAAAAATTTCGCCGCATTTCTAACTGTGTGCAAATTGTTAATGCTAGTGTAAAATCCATATATCCAGACATCGTTCTTTGAGGTGTCATTGGGGTTTTTACTTACTAGAAGAAGCCTGTGCTCGTCTTTTTAGCCTGCCCGCCCGTTCCGACTCGGTAACCAGTACCGTTGAGCGGAAGGCGGGATAGGCAGAGCCAGGGACCTCTCACCACACGAGCGGTTAGCGCTCTAGCTCTTTTGCTGGCAGGGCTATTTAGCCCTCGCATCGTATCGAGCGCGCAGGGGAGCGCCTACGGACGCGCCAAAGACAAGCCTAAGAGAAGCCCGCCTGCGCCCGTCCGCGACCGGACGTGGCCAGGAGCCATGGTTCTAACTTTTCTAAAGGGAGGCTGCAGATCCTCGGAAAGGGTGAGTTATTCCTTCAAAGCTCTACTTGAACTAGGGGGCCCTATACAGACTGGTTGTGGGACAGAAGAGAGAACACCCCCAGAGGGGCTGTTCTCATGTAGATGTTGCTGTTTCCAGGCACAAGGCGATCGTAATCCTTGTAATTTAGAACCCCCCCAAAATACGACTGTAGAAGCCACTGTCGACACGAAATTGGGATGGAGTAATTTACTGTGCAATATACGATCACTGCCTAAACACCACATTGAGGTCTGGGATCTCATTTCTACTCACCAACCCGATCTCTGTTTCTTCACTGAGACCTGGCTTAAACCCCAGTCGGTCCCTGTTATTACCCTTGGGATTCCGGAAGGATACAAGATAGTCAGGCTAGATCGGCCCATTAAAGGAGGAGGTGGCATAGCTCATAAATGCAGCATAGCCATTTCCATTTTAGATCAGTGCTGTAACTCTGATTTAGAAATGATGATCTTTAAAATTGGTACCTCAGCCAAGAATAGCTGGAAGGGGGCGTTAGTATATCGTCCTCCGGGCCCTAGTTTAAAAGTTTCCAGCTTTTTGGTGGAAGCATTGGCTCCGTATGTTAATATGGATAAAGACTTTTTACTGCTCGGAGACTTCAATATCCATAGCGAACTTAAGGACAACATGGAGGCTCAGTCCTTCCTGAATGATCTCTCTTTACTAGGTCTAAAACAGTGTAATGTTGGGCCCACCCACCAGGCGGGGCATACCTTAGACCTAATTCTTTCTATCTCTCCCGCTATTAGGTGTCATTCGCCAAAACAGGTCAATTGGACAGATCACTTTATTTTAGAATTCTCCATGCCTAAAATGGATGTACCCCCTAGTCATTCTCTGCAGCTTCCAGTAAAGCGGAGACAATAGCACAAAATATCCCAGGAAGCTTTTAAGGAGATATATGTAGCGCCAAATTTTCTACCTATTAAAAATATCGAAACAGCTCTATCTAAATATGAACAGGCTATAAATACAGCTATAGAACTTATCGCCCCACTCAAACTATTTAAAAATCGACCAGCCTAAAAACAGGAAGTCTGGTTTTCTGATGAGTTGCGGGTTCTTAAACGAACCGTCAGGAAACTTGAGAAAGCCTGGAGAACGTCGTATCTGGAGGCAGATAAATCCAGTTACCAGACGGCACTGAGTAGTTACCATAAAGCCATTAGAGTTGCCCGTAAGAATCACATTACTCTGCAACTTGAAGCGGCAGGAAAGGCTCCTAAAGCATTATATCAGATTATAAACACTTTCTTAAAACCTGTGGCTTGTGAAAGTAAGGATATGCCATCACAACAACTATGTGACGACATCTCAGGTTTCTTCACTGAAAAGATTGATAACATCTACGGGGCTGCTTCAGTAACTTTGGAAACTTTGGCGAGACTGTGACATTCCTGCACGTAGGAGGACCCGTTACCTGTTTAGGCTGTCCTGGTGTCCCTGCTCACCCCCTGCCGCCGCATTTTCGTGACATCTCGGCGGCTGCTGTGCGGGGGTGAGCTTGTGGGGTGAAACTACACTTCCCAGAGGGCCTTGCGGCCGGAAGCCGCACTACGGGAAAAGGCGCCAGGAGGCGCACAAATAGACGCATTACTCCCGGTGGAGCGGGCTGCTTCAGTAATTTTGGAAACTTTGGCGAGACTGTGACATTCCTGCACGTAGGAGGATCCGTTACCTGTTTAGGCTGTCCTGGTGTCCCTGCTCACCCCCTGCCGCCGCATTTTCGTGACATCTCGGCGGCCGCTGTGCCGGGGTGAGCTTGTGGGGTGAAACTACACTTCCCAGAGGGCCTTGCGGCCGGAAGCCGCACTACGGGAAAAGGCGCCAGGAGGCGCACAAATAGATGCATTACTCCCCGCGTCGCGGGAGCGCCTGAGGGAAGCCCGGGCAAAGGGCGGGCCGTCTGTGGCCGTCAGGGGCCAGAAGAGGCCCGGCTGGGCCACCCTCCTAACAACTGTAGCTGATTCTTCCTTGCGTCATTGGGATGTAAGACATTCTTATGAAACGGTCAGCCTTTCACTAGTGATTATTTTCGTGCCTTGCCCCTTGTAAATTGTACTATATTATTGTCGAAAAGATATTTTGCTATGGCTAAATCTATCCCCAAAATGTGTCCCGGGGGCGGGGGGGGGGGGCGGGGACCTTGGACGCGTGTCTAAAAAGGGCAGAATCCGTTGTGGCCAAGGAAATTGAAATTGTTGAAAGACGGTTATCTCTGGATCCATCTTGCCAAGTTCTTTTACCGACTGTAACTGATGAGTTGTTTACCTGTACTGCTACTTTCCAGGTTCCCCTGAGTGGTCTTCAGGTAGTAAATGGTTCAGCTCAGGATGTAAGCTTGTCAATCTCCCTGACCTCTGATTCTTCCCCAATACCTAGCCTACCGCCCTCTCCTCCAGCTACCCGCACTAGGCAGCTACGGGTTGTACCAGCTACCAGTACTAAAGCCACATTAGGAAAAAGAAAGGCTACTAATGCCCCTAAAGGTAGCCGGCAACAAGCCAAGCAGCCAAGGAATACAAAATCTACATCTGGGGTGGGGGGGCAAGAGGGAAATGTAATACAACAACCCATTGGAGTTATGGCACAAGTAGTTAACAAGAATATTGAAAAACCTGCAGAAACTATTATGGGGGGAAATGCGTCCGAATTTATGAGGCTAATGGACGAACGTTTGAGAGCACTTATCTCGCCACTTATGGATATACTAAGAAAAATTGATGGCAGATTAAATATTATTGAAAAACACATCGCCCATCAAAAGGTTTCCATGTCGGGGCCTATACCTCCTGTGGTGAACTCACTTAGTACAATTACTAGTGTAGTTGCAGACCTGGTGGATTCTCTGGTAATTCCAGCGCCTGAAATTGCTCCCCCTAATGTCCCACATTTAGTAGATGGAGTAGGAAGTACCCAGGGAGTCAAGACAGGTCCGAAGGGGCCAGTGGGGAGAATTAGCCCACCAGCACCGGTTTCTTCCAGCGAAACTTCGTTGCATCTCCCCCCGGAAGCCTGCCCATACTCGATAATTTTGGCTAATATACCAAAGACTCAGGATGGCAGGGAGGAACACTGGACGACACTTAAAAACAAGGCGCTTCACTTTTTAAGTGTTAAAACAGTGTTAGGAGAACACTTGTTTGACAATTTCAAAATGGTGCGAAGGGTTCCTTGGGTGGGGAATACTAAAAAGACCATGCAGGGTGATTGTGTTGTAGTGAATTTTGGGTGTCCTACTCTGGTTGATCATATCCTGAAGCAGGCTGGATCAGCTAGGATACAACACGACTATGTTAATGTGCTCCCATTGTTTGTTTTTTATCCAACTCCAAATACGGGGTGCCCCAGAGAGAGAGGTCTTAGCTCCCAGGTAGTTTATCCCATCAACCCCGTTGCACTCAGCAACAGATATGAAGTTCTAAGCTCACTTGATATGAATGATTGACTCGGCTATGGGAAACATTTGGAACAGGGAATAGCCAGCCCAGTGGTGGATCGTAGAGTGCGCTCACCCACTGAATCTGGCTCACCGGGGTTGATCCCATTAATGTCGTCAAATAACAAAACATCTACTGTGGACATAGTTCATAACATTTCCCATGAGGAATTAGTATTATCGGTTGGGGAGAATGTGCAAGTGGTATGCGCTAATACCCCAGATAGATCTAGAGGGGCTGGGGTTAAGGTGGTAGTGGGTTTGGCTCACACTCTAGAGCAACTAACAGTGCCTACTGTAACTTCGTTGATTTCTTGGAATGTGGCAGGCTTTAAGAATAAGGTGTCCTCACTTGATTGGCTGAAATTTCTTGATGGGAGTGACTTAGTTCTCCTCCAGGAAACTTTGTTACACGCTCCAGAGTATAGACCCGGATATCTTAGCTTTAGCGTTCCGGCGATTCTGAGTTGTCGAGGGAGAGCAAAAGGGGGACTTCTTACTTGGGTCAGGCAAGACAGCAGATGTAGAGTGACCCAACTAGACTCTAAAAGCAGCGATATACTGGCTGTCCATCTCCATGGGATGGACTGTGGTGACCTTTTTGTTTTTAATGTTTATTCAAGGGGAATGCAGGGGGGGAAATCCTCTAAAACAGTAGAAGAACTGGAAACCCTCCTCGAGTCCTACTCAAATAGAGGCAACGTTATAGTTGGAGGTGATTTTAATTGTTGTTTCGAGCCGTTGGATGTCAATGATGTTGATCTCACCCTGGAAGAGGATGGTACATGGAATATCCCTCGTTAACTATTCCTCCAATTAAAAAATGGACGGAGGCTGCCTTACAGTTAAAAGTCCTTTGTGTTAGTAAGGGGCTACGAGCAACCAATGGCAGAACTGCTTCAGATAGTAAAGGGGCCTTTACTTTTAATAATGGACAAAGTAAAAGCCGTATTGACTATATTCTGATCAACAAAGAGAATTGGTCTAACGTAAAGGATATGGTGGTTACAGAAAGGGTCAAAAGCGACCATGACCAGCTCACTCTTACCTTCTCACTATGGAAGTCTAAAGAAGTGGTAAACTCTCATGATAGGGTTGACATTGTTTTAGAAAACAATGCAAGACGTATTAGGTGGGCTAATTGCTCTAAGAGTGAGGCTGCGATTGCAGCTATGAGGGAACTTACCATCCAGGCCACGGGCGAAATGCAAAAATGTTTAACATGCGAGGGGGAACCGGCAGACTTAATTCCGATTCACACAGCTTTTTTTTAACAAACTTAAGGTTTTCTTTATTAAAAAGGGACCTTCTAAGCAAATTAGGCCTATTCAAAAGGAAATTCAGTGGTACGGTAAATCATGCAGGACAGCGTATTAGGCACTGGCTTTAGCCATAAAAACCAAAGATAGAGTCAACATTAAAGGTGCTCGGGCCCTTTATAAGAAAGCGCAATATGATGCAAAACGTACCTGGGATGAAGAGTACTGGAGGGAACTTTATTGTGCAAGTAGGGAACGCTCCATGTGCACTTTCTGGGATATGGTGAGATGGGGCAGAGGGGCTCAACGGAGCGAACCAATAAACTATGTTTCGCCCGATCTCTGGGTCTCCCATTATGCTATTCAGTTTGCATCTCAAGAATCACCTATGGTACCCAGAGATGCCCCGGGGTCTCCTCATTTGGGTAGTGCACCCTTAGACTTTGGAAAAACAGAGGTGAAAAAGGTACTAAATTCCATCCCCAAGGGTAGAGCACCTGGTTTAGACTCTGTTCCTGCTGACCTTTTTATGCATGATATAGAGCTTTGGTTACCATATATCCAAGCGTTGGCTAATGGTATTGCCAATGGCTCGCCTGTACCAACCACCTGGAAGGGAGCTGAGATCATTCCGATCTTTAAAAAGTGGGAGCGCTCTGATCCGGGTAACTACAGGCCTATCAGTCTGTTAGACTGTATTCAGAAGGTGGTCGCAAGGCTTGTCCTACAAAGAATCCAAGGCTGGATTGAGGAGGAAGGTGTTCTTTCTCCTCTCCAGGCGGGTTTTCGCAGTCACACAAGCACTATAGATCAGGTTTTTATATTTGTTTTAATTTTTGGGCGGGTGGTTGTCCTTGGGGGAGGAATGCTTTTCGCGGCCTTCGTCGACGTCAAGTCGGCGTTTGACTTGGTGCCGCAAGATAAAATGTGGGCGGTCTTTGAAGAACAGGGCATGCCAGCTAATATTCTGTCCTTTCTTAAAAAGTTACATGAGGACAATTATGCTCAAATTAGATGGAATCAGCAAGGTAATGTGACCGACAAATTTCCAATTGCAAGGGGTGTACGCCAAGGGTGCGTTCTGGCCCCGACACTTTTTTCACTTTACATCAACAGGGTGATCAGCTATTATGCGAACCACCCAACTGATGCTCCAAAGTTGGATGGCAAGCTGATCCCCCTGTTGATGTTTGCCGGCGATACCCTCCTGATCTCTAAAACGCAGCAGGGCCTTCAAAAGGCCATAAATGTGTTTGAGGTCTTTTGTAAGGATCATGGTCTCGCAGTGAATGTTAACAAAACTAAATTTATGGTCCTTCACAGGTCGAGACAGGTAAGAGGGAACGTGGCAATGAGTGGGGTCAGACTTGATCAAACTGGGGTGTTCTCGTATCTGGGAATCACCCTCGCTCTAAGCTAGATTGGAAACCACATCTTACCCATCTGGAAACTAAGCATGCACAACTAACAGGGGCCTTAACCAAAGAAGTATTCCTCTCCCATACTAGACCCATTCTGCCTGTTTTGAAAATATATGAAGGAAATATAGCCTCAGCTACTCTGTACGGGGCCGAACTGTGGGGCTTCAGCAATCTTGTACATCTTACTAGGGCCCAAAGTAAGTTCTTCCGTGGGATCACGGGCCTACCGGCTTCAACCCCGTTGATTCCCCGCTTCTATGACCTGGGCTCCCAGCGTTTGGAGGACAAGGCTCGCTATAGACCGGTGACATACTGGAGGAGATTGTGGGTAACTCCGGAACTCTCTCAGTATGCCGGGGCCTTCCTTGATGTTGTAAACGCTGATAGAGCACACCAAATTCATTGGTTTCAGGAGGTTAAAACTATTTATTTAGCCATGGGTCTGGTTAGTCTGTGGGAGCACCCTATCGGTAGTAATTTTCCACCTAGAAAAACCTTAAAAGATCTCTATTTGAGACTGGTCTTATCGAAGAGATTTGGTTCGACTATTGGTCCCTCAATGTCTGCAGACTTTTTGGAACTTAAACATCTTCCTGTCTATGAGGGCTATTGAGACTACATCACCGTTCCGGAGGCAAGAAAGAGCTACCACCAATTAAGGGTAGGGACTTTACCAACTAACTCCTTTATCTCTAGCTGGCGAGAAGGATTAGCTCCCACCTGTCCTTTCTGCCCCTCCCAAAATGAGAACATTGGGCACATTTTCTTTATTTGTCCCGAATATAAAGTTCCCAGAAGGATCTGGCTGAAACCCCTTTGTGTCCAGCTCAATCTTCCAACAGGTTGTGAGGCGCTTAGGATCCTCAGAAGTGATACTAACCAGCTGGTGGTTATTGCTGTTGCTAAGTTTTTATATTGGGCATGGAGTTTACGTATGAAGAAAGTATGCCCAAGCTGATTATTTTAAAATTCCCACTGTATATACAGTCTATTTGTATCTTTTTAACGGTTTTAACATATATTTTAACGAATAGTATTAATTTATCTTCTTAATCTGTATTAAGGATAATAGTCTGTTGCAAAATCCTGGTATGTTTAACATCAATTGAAATATGTACCAACTGTCTATATGGCCTGACATGGGACTTCTTACCCCCTGATATTTTACTGTTTGTGTCTTTTATGATTATTTTATCGAAATAAAGACTTTTGATTGATAACATCTACAAAAAAATCAAGGCGTCCAATCCACCCACAGGCTTATCCACAATTCATATGCAGGCGAGAGCAGGAGCTAATCCGGATACATTCCCCAAATTCCCTGATATCACCTTGATGGAAGTGAAGGGTCTGATTGACCATATTAAATGCGGGTGTCCGTCAGACCAGATTCCAGCAAGAATCATGGGGGTGGTGGGCAGAGCGCTTGGTCCTGAGGTCCAGAGCCTTGTCAACCTCTCGCTTGGCACGGGCTGTGTCCCACGGGAGTGGAAAAAGGCTTTCGTAAGACCTATCCGGAAAAACACCTCTGTCCCGTGGACGGAGCTGTCCAATCTTAGACCGATCTCCCTGTTACCATTCTTGGGCAAACTCATCGAGAAGCATGTAAATAAACATCTTTCAAACTTCTTAGAACAATCTGGAAGTTTGGATTCCTCTCAGCCGGTTTTAGGCCGAAATATAGTACAGAATCGGCCCTGCTGTTGGTAACAGACAATCTCCGTATGTACCAGGACAGGGGCACCTCAGTAGTCCTGGTGCTGCTGGATCTATAGGCAGCGTTCGATACGATATCACACAACATCTTGATCGAACGACTGGCTGAGAGTGGACTGGAGGGTATGGCACTGGCCTGGCTAAAGAGCTTTCTTTCGGAACGCACTCAATGTGTTAGCATGGGTGCGTTCCGGTCAGCTGAGATTAAGATCACCAAGGGGGTGCCACAGGGCTCATGTTTGAGCCCGACTCTTTTTAACATCTATGTGGCCCCCCTGGCAAAAATTATGAGAGCCTTTGGATTCAGTCCAGTGTCATATGCTGATGACACCCAGCTGCTCTTCCCATTTAAATCTCTGACCTCGGAGGTTAAACAATCTTTCTCCGAGGGGATGAAGGCGGTTTCCCAGTGGATGTCTTCTAACTTTCTTCAGTGTAATGTTAGTAAGACAGAAGTTATGCTGTTCGGTGAGGCTAAGATTCTATGGGCACCTGATTGGTGGCCACTGGACTTGGGGCCAGTTCCTGAACCAAAGCAAGTGGTCAAGAACCTTTGGGTCTGCTTTGAACAGGAGCTATCCTTAAAACAACATGGAAATAACACAGTGGGCTCCTGTTTTTACATGATAGGGCTCCTTCGAAAGGTATTTCCGCATCTCCCTGACTTCACTAGAAGGACCCTGGTGCAGGCTCTAGTGCTCAGCCGGCTTGATTATTGTAATGGACTACTAGCATCCGCAAATGAAGAGGTATTGGACAGAATTCAAGTGGTGCAGAATACCGCAGCCAGACTGGTCCTTAATGCTCCGCCCAGATCCCCTTCTAAACCTCTGCTGGAAAAACTCCACTGGTTGTCTGTCCGCAAGAGAGTTAAGTTTAAGATATGCTGTATAGTACATAAAGGACTATATGGATTAGGACCCTCCTTCCTGGCAGAGAAATGTGTTCCGTATGTCCCCACGCGCTCTCTTAGGTCAAGTAATCAGATGCTCTTGAGGGTGCCCAAGATCAGAAGGGCTAGGCAGGGAGGTAAAGCACTGTCAGGGGTCGGCCCGACACAATGGAACAAACTACCTCTTCTGCTGAAACAATGTCAGGATCATTTTAACTTTAGGAAAAAATTGAAAACTCTCATGTTTCAGGCCTAACCGGTTCTCCTAGATTTATTCAAACTTGAATCACTGTATAGGAATAACTACCCCCCTTTGCCACTGGTGTTTTTGGAGCGTGGAGATACTCCTCCGGGAGTCGATCCAAGCGCGTTATAAACCCGCAAATAAATAAATAAATAAATGTAAGTTAAAAAACATACAAATTGATTTATTAATACATATATATATGAACGTAATGTTAATAAAAATATAAAATATTTTTACCGTAGGATAGCGGAAAGAGTAAAATTTACTATTTCCACTCCAGTGAGTGCAATAGTAGAGAAAGCGTTGGATAGCTTAGGGGTGAACATTACTATTCCCACTCCAGTGAGGGCAACAGTAGGGAAAGCGTTGGATAGCGTAGGGATAAAAATTACTATTCCCACTTCAGAGAGTACAATAGTAGGGAAAGCATTGGATAGCGGGAGGGTAAAAATTACTATTCCCACTCCAAAGAGTGCAACAGTAGGGAAAGCGTTGGATAGCGCAGGGGTAAAAATTACTATTCCCACTCCGGAGAGTGCAACAGTAGGGAAAGCGTTGGATAGCGGGAGGGTAAAAAGTTACTATTCCCACTCCAGTGAGTGCAACAGTAGGGAAAGCGTTGGATAGCGTAGGGGTAAAAATTACTATTCCCACTTTAGAGAGTGCAACAGTAGGGAAAGCGTTGGATAGCATAGGGGTAAAAATTACTATTCCCACTCCAGAGAGTGCAACAGTAGGGAAAGCGTTGGACAGCGTAGGGGTAAAAATTACTATTCCCACTCCAGTAAGTGCCACAGTAGGGAAAGCGTTGGATAGCTTAGGGGTAAAAATGACTATTCCCACTCCAGAGAGTGCAACAGTAGGGAAAGCGTTGGATAGCGTAGGGGTCAAAATTATTATTCCCACTCCAGAGAGGGCAACGGTAGGGAAGGCGTTGCATAGTGGGAGGGTCAAAATTACTATTCCCACTCCAGTGAGTGCAACAGTAGGGAAAGCGTTGGATAGCGTAGGGATAAAAATCACTATTCCTACTCCAGGGAGTGCAACAGTAGGGAAGGCGTTGGATAGTGGGAGGGTAAAAATTACTATTCCCACTCCAGTGAGTGCAACAGTAGGGAAAGCGTTGGATAGCGTAGGGGTAAAAATTACTATTCCAACTCCAGAGAGTGCAACAGTAGGGAAAGCGTTGGATAGCGTAGGGGAAAAAATTACTATTCCCACTCCACAGAGTGCAACAGTAGAGAAAGCGTAGGATAGCGTAGGGGTAAAAATTACTATTCCCACTCCAGTGAGTGCAACAGTAGGGAAAGTAAATACTTCATATGTTAATAAAAAAATATATATATTAATACCAATTAAAAATTAATTAAAAATAAGTACAAATCTAATATAATATAATAATTAATCAAATAAAAATACAAATACAAATTATTTATTCATAATCATGACCTATTAATACAAATTAATTACCAATTTACAATTAATTAATTAGCAAATGAAAAAGAATTAACAATTAATTAAAAATAAATACCAATAAATGCATTTATAAATTGAATTAATAACAATTACATTACTTCCCACCCTATTCCCCTATAAAACCACAACCCGCTACAGTAAATAAATTATTAAAATTAACAAAATTATCAATCAATCAATTAATAAAAATTAATTACTAATTATAATTTAATTAATTACCAATTAAAAATTTATTAACAATTAATTCAAGATAAATACCAATTAATAAATTAAAACATTTAATCAATTATAATTAAATTACTTCCCACCCTATTCCCCTATAAACCCACAACCCACTACAGAAAACAATTAATACAATTAACATAATCATCAATTTATCAATTAATAAAAATAATTACCAATTATAATTTAATTAGTTACCAATTAAAAAATATTTAACAATTAATTCAAGATAAACACCAATAAATTAAAACATTGAATCAATTATAATTAAATTACTTCCCACCCTATTCCCCTATAAACCTACAACCCGCTACAGAAAATAAATTAATAAAATTAACATATTTATCAATTAATCAATTAATAAAAATTAATTACCAATTATAATTTAATTAATTACCAATTATAATTTAATTAATTACCGATTAAAAATTAATTAACAATTAATTGAAGATAAATACCAATAAATAAATTAAAACATTTAATCAATTATAATTAAATTACTTCCCACCCTATTCCACTATAAACCCACAACCCGCTACAGAATTAAATTACGCAAAAATTAAATACCATAAAATTCATTACTTAAAATAAATGATAAGATAAATATACACTTTTCACACATATACTAACATAATAACCACTTCAAAAAATTTGATATTATTAAAAAATCGATATATTTTACATCTATATTAAATACTTCGATATTTTGACTTTTTAAGTTTATGTAAATCGATATTAACTTACTTACCTCAAATTCGATATTATTGTTGTCTATATTCTGTCCATTCGATATTTTATCCATTTATTTCGATATTTTTGTTGTCTATATTCTGTCCATTCGATATTCTGTCCATTCTATATTTTTAACTCGATATTAAGGTAATTCTATATTTTTTACTCGATATTATGACTGAATACCGTTAACAACCATGGTCCTGGAAGAAGAGACCCAGGGGTAGAATAAACCATAGTACAGTCAAGTTCAAAATGGATAGTTATGTTTAGTTTAGCCATCATATCTCTCCCCAATACATTTGCTGGGGATGCCAGAGAGAATAATAAAAATCCATCAATATACCTCCCTCCTATCTCTATCGCCACATGTTTAGTAAATGGAACCTTTGTGTGTCCATTGACCGGTTAGAAGTTGGAAGCTCTCACACTCAAATGGAAGATCGGGTCGCTGCTATGAAAAATGCATACCTCTTATTATTGATAGCTATTGGCTCAGTGAGTTTCTCATCTGGCCCACACACACATGTATGGTCCATTGTTATCAGGAGACCTGGGGCAATGCGGGGTGGCAAGAAATTTGTGTCAGCCCAGTGATCCCACAACGTACCCACACAGAAATGTGAGAAAAATTAGATTTTGTCAGCTAAATTTGAAGGTTGCAGGGTATGCTGGCTAGTAAAAATGTTGGGGGATCAACTCATGTCACACCTCCCTGGAATCCCCGGGTGTTTCGTTTTTAGAAATGTCTGAGATTGGTAGGTTTCCCTAGATGGCCGCCAAACCCGAGATCAAAAACGAAGGTGACTTCCTTGCAAAACAAGGTATTTTTGTAATAGATAATCTTAAAGTCTCCACAGTACATTTTGGGCCAATTCTTGTCACAGACACTGGGCCTACCCACACAAGTGAGGTACCGTTTTTATCGTTTGAGGGTTGCAAGTGATTCTGGGTAACAGAACCTGGTGAGAGCCACACAAGTCACCCCATCCTTGATTTCTCTGGATGTCTAGTTTAAAAAAAGTATAGGTGTGATGGATTTCATTAGGTGCAGGCAGAGCTAGGGTCTGAAATCCACAGCTAGGCACATTGCGAAAAAGGGTTAGTTTTCACTGGAAAAATGTGATGTGTCCACATTGCGCTTTGGGACATATCCTGTCACGGGCACTAAGCCTACTGACACAAGTGATGTACCATTTTTATCGGGAGACTTTGGGGAATGCTGGGTGGAAGTTTGTGGACCCACACAGATTACAGAACTTTCCATCACAGAAATGTGAGAAAAATGTGTTTCTTATGACAAAGTTTGAGGTTTGCAAGGTATTTTGGGTAACAGAACCTGGGGAGAGGCACACAAGTCACCCCATCCTGGATTCCTCTGGGTGTCTAGTTTTCAAAATGTACATGTTTGCTTGGTTTCCTTAGGTTCCAGCTTCGCCATGGCCAAAAATCCACAGTTAGGCACATTGCAGAAAAAAGGTCAGTGCCGGGGGTGGGGGGAATGGCTTATCGGTGGCTATTGCCCCGATATGCCCCCAAAGGGGGGAAGAAAGACCGTGGCTATTTTTTTCTGGGCAGTGGGGGCATTGGTATTCCCATTCTGAGCAGCCCCTACCCCTACAAATAAAAAGTCAGCATAATCCCTGGCACCTAGTGGGATCTGCAGGGGCTATTGTCTCCATCTGCCTCCCCGGGGAGGCAGAAAGACTGTGGCTAATTGTTTGTGGGTGGGGGCATTCTGGGCAGCCCCCACCCCTATGTATATTAATAAAAAAAATCCCTGGTTCCTAGTGGGCTTTCTGCCCCTCTGAGGGGGGCAGATAAGGGGCTATTGCCCCATCTGCCACCTAAGGGGGGAAGAACGTGGGGGAATGTTTGTTGGGGTGGGCATGACATGCCCATTCTGGGCAGTCCTCACCCCTATGTATATAAAAAAAATCCCTAGTGCATTGGGGGCTTTCTGCCCCTCCAGGGAGCAAGTCAGGGGCTATTACTCCCATCTGCCTCCTGGAGCAGGCAGAAAGACTGTGGCATGTGGCATTGGGGGGGGGGGGCATAGGCGTATTTCCATGCCCATTCTGGGCAGCCCCGACCCCTGAACTTTGAAAAAAAAGAATCCCTGGTGCCTAGTGGGCCCTCTGCCCACCAGGGGGCAGATCAGGGGCTATAGCCCTAGTCTGCCTCCTGAGAGGCAGAAATACTTCCATTTGGGGGGGGGCATTAGCATGCCCATTCTGGGCAGGTGCTACCCCTAAACTATGAAAAAAAATCCCCATCAGCCTCCTGGGGGGGGGGGGCAAACATACTTTGGTAATTTCTTGGGGGGTGGAGGCATTGGCATGCCCATTCTGGGTAGCCCCCACCTCTTCATATAAAAGTAAAATATTAAGCCCTGGTGAGCTATCTGCCCCCCTTCCCGGGGGGCAGATCAGGGGCTAATGCCCTCTTCTGCTTCCTTGAGGGATGGAAGACTGACATTTTAGGGGGGAGGTAGGGGCCTTGGCATGCCCATTCCGGGCAGGTGCTAACCCTGAACTGTGGAAAAAATTATCTCTGGTGCATAGTGGGCTTTCTGCCCCCGTGGGGGCAGATAAGGAATTGCCCCATCTGCCTCCTGGGGGGCAGAAAGACTGTGGCCATTTTTTTGGGATGGGGGCATTGACATGCACATTCTGGGCAGTCCCCAATCCCTATGTATATTAAAAAACCTAATCACTGGTCCCTGGTAGGCTTTCTACCCCCTGGGGGAGGGGCAGATCGGGGGCTATTGCTCCCATCTGCCTCCTGGGAAGCAGAGCGACTTTGGCATTTTTTGGAGGGGGAGGGTGGAGGCATTTGCATGTCCATTCTGTGCATCCCCTATCCCTGATAAAAAAAATAAACCCTGGTGTCTAGGGTGCTTCCTGCCCCCTAGGGGTGACAGAAAGACTCAATGTGCCCATTTAGAATGGTGGGGAGCAAAGGCCCTTGCACAGGGGGCTGCACCCCTTCCTGATGGCTAGTGGGTTGATCCCTGCTTGAGGATCACCCTCCAGGGGTGATCCCCAAGCAGGGATCCACTAGGGAGGGGTACAATTGGAAAGGGGAGGTTCTCCCCTTTCCAATGATGCCTCTCCCTTGTGTTTTTGTACTGAGCAACAAAACAGTGAAAGTGAAATTAAGTATTAGTTTCAATTTCAATGTAATGAAATAAGCACGCCATGCGCGCCATCATCATTACATTGAAGGAAATAAATGCCTCAGAAGGTTGGGGAAGCATTTCCCCACCTCCTGATGCCAAAAAAAAGAAATCTCTCTGCTGTTTGCAGCAGAGGGATTCAGTGTACTTTTACACATGACTTAATGGTTCTGTCATGAGCACAGGAGCACTGGTGCTCATGACTGAACCATTCTGTCATGGGCACAGAAAGGGTTAACAAAGTCAATAACAAGTTAATAATATTTTCTACATACGCATTGAATTACCTGCATCTTTTCAAATCATAACCTTTAGTCTTTGTTTTTACATACATCTAACTAAGCTCTTCTAAAATATTAACTTCCCCAAGAGCGTGTGTTTTTATTACACTGCTACCAAGACTTCTTATCTAACTCTGTGTACTCTTGACTGAAGATACCTTTCACCCACACTCTTCAATTCACGTTTCCATCAACCAGCAGCACGAGATACGTGCTTGTGTGCTGTGTGTATATACAAGCCTTGCATAAACACGTGATTCCATTGAACTGGAACTTGCTGATCATGCCTTCTAATTTATAGTGAACTCCCATCCATATTGTGTCGTCATGAAGCTTAAGTCTGAACTGTTCTTTAACCATGCATAATTCTGTAACTCTCTACTGATGTCTGCAGTAGCTAAATTCCTTCGTATTTCATTTTCTCCTTAAACAACTCATTACTTCTAGTGGCCCTTAAATGTTAGGAACCACTTTCCACCCTGATCATATTATATTATCACAGTCGCTGCCATGAATGTAATTTTTTCAGACTTTCACAATATGTCTGTTTTACCTCAACACAGAGTGGTAGCATCATTCATTATTCCAAGGACTTCAGCAACAACTGGGTCGGCAATAAAGAAGTCTGCTGTTCCTCACTTGCACTTTATTTATTTAAAAAGGTTTGTACAGCGTGAACAAGACCCCGAGGGGTATCAGAGCACTTCACAATAATGGAAGGGGAGAGCAAGGTAAAGGGAACATTGTAGAGGGAGTAAGAGAGGATAACATAATGAACTAATAAAAAGGTACAAGGATGCGCAGCACACATTACTTGGTACGGTAAGGTAGACAAACCTGGGAATTACATTTGTTAGGGGGGAAAAAGGACATTTAGAAAACAGATGAACAATTGTCATTTAAGGCAGGAACTTGTTCATTAGGATTATTTTTACTTCATGTTTGAAAGCAGCCCTTTTGGGGATTCTATGGATTTCTAGAGGAAGCGAGTTCCAGATCTTCGTGCCGAGCTAGAGAAGGCTTGAAGCCTTGTTCTCTTTTTTGCGAAAGGTCTGAGGGTTCAGTAGTAGAGAATTTGCACTTCTTAATGGCCTGCCCCCACCTGATAGTTCTAGTTTCTGAGCCAGGTTTCTAGGAGTTTTGAAGTAAAGGGCTTTGTGCGTCAAACAAGCAGTTTGTATCCTTTTGTTTGTATCCTTGCTTCATAGGGTAACCACTTTGGAGATCTTTGGGCTGGGGAGATATGATCAGTTCTTTTTGCATCAGTGACCAGTCTGGCAGCTGCATTTAATGAAGCCCTGAGCTGGGCCACGGTATGTTTGGGGAGGCCACAGAGTGTCGTGCTACCATAGTCTAACCTCGGCAGGACAAGCACTTGAACCACCTGCTTGAAGTCCTCTTGAGGGAGGAATGATTTTAGGTTTCTAAGAAGCCTCAATTGTGGCTTGCTCCCTTACACTGCTTACTAATATTTTTCTTTATGTTCAAGTGGGTGCCTAGGGTGATTCCAAGAGATTCAGCTGAGTCAATGATAAGAGGGGAGCAGTTGATTGTAGTGAGGTGCTTCATCCAGAGGTCAATCTTAGGGGTGTGCTTAGAAGGGGATATGAGAAGAATTTCTGTTTTGGCAGTGTTAAGCAGGAGATGGATCTCAGTTAGCCAGTTTTAGGTAATCCTCAAGGAGGAATTGAGTGAAATGAGGTCTTCAGAAGAATTTCGCTAGCGGTTCCAGGCAAATATTAAAGAGTATGGGAGAAAGTGCAGACCCTTGTGGGACCCCAATGGAGACTGTAGATGGTTGGGATAGGGTATCGTTCACCTTAACTCTTTGGTATCTATTGTGCAGGAAGGAAGCGAACCATTGCAATATCAGACCAGAAAGGCCCATCCTGTGTTCCAGAGTGGCCAAGAGGTTATCTGATTAACCGTGTTAAATGTAGAGGAAAGATAAAGGAAGATTAATAGGCAAGATTCATTATGGTGTAACATTTTTAGGATGTCATCCATGATGTGAAGGAGCGCAAGTTCGGTACTATGACCGCTCCTAAAACCAGATTGAAAGTCTCAATGTGCAAACAGAGTTGCGATTGAACGCATTTTTCTAGGAGCTTAGCCAGAATAGGGATGTTGGAGATGGAACGAAAGTTGTTGAGGTCAGTTCTTTATGCATCAGGTTTTTTAAGAATGGGTGAAACCTGAGCTGCTTTTAAACATTCTGGGATTTTGCCTTGAGATAAGGAGGGATTGACAATCTTTGTCCAAAGGGGGATAAGAACAACCTTGATTTCTTTGAAGGCAGACGGTGGCAATGGATTACTGAAGTAATTTGAGGGGTTAATGCTCAGAAGACTTTTGTAGATGTCGTTTTCACTGAGGAGAGAAAAGGAGCTCCAGGTGGCTATGTTCTTGGTGCTAATACTAAGAGGCTTTAGACTCTCACAGAGGGCCGGATGTTCCGCACTCTCAGATGATGTAAGTAGGGCCCTCTTAGATTCAAGGTCAAGACTGATGAGATAAGTTATATTCCCATAAAGAAGATAGCCAGATTGTTGCATGAAGGTGAATTGTCTGCTGATTTGAAGTGATTGGGTGTTGTTGCTGATTGCTGTTTGACAATTACAAAACATTTTTTGGGGTGCTTTGAGGCTTGACTAAGTTGGGCTCCGACATAATCGGCCTTAGTCGTCTGGATTTTTTTATTGTAGGAGCTCCTAACTGATCTAAGGAATTGTAGATGATACACGGAAGGTTTTGATCTCCATAGACGTTCCTTTACACTTTCCTTTACTCTATTGCTTGAGCCTCAAATTCATGGTATTCTTGCAATGCCTCCTATGTGAGTGTGAGAAGTGACAGACAAAGTTGCATCCCATAGGATATTTGCTATCCAGCGTTCTCACTCATGGCTTGTCATTTGCATATACATTTTTTGGCTACATTGTGTAAAGATAAAAAATAATGCTCACACCCATGAGATTATTCAGTGTGCTTGATGCTTGTAGTTCCACTAAATATTTTTTAGACTTATATACTTATGATGGCTTCACAAACTGTTACACCACCCATACTTTATGTACTCAAGATTGATATTTTGGGTGTGTAATAAACTTGATGCAAAACGTTTTTCCAAAACTTTGTATTCTAAAAATTATTTTTGTGGATGGGGGTTGGCATTCTCACCAGAGCTGCAGCTGATCAAGATACTCTTCTCACTTCCTCTAACAAAAAGGTAACACCATCCTATGGTATGGAATGTTTATCAACACAATCGCAAATGCTTCTTTCCAGGTAGGAATTCCAGTATGCCAGTTAAAAATGTTTTAAGTCATGGCATATCATTTTTCACACTGGGAATTCCTTCTGGGAACATGGAAATGTTACTCACCAAGTCTTATAATACCATACCAATGACCAGCTCAAATAGAACAGAACTTTTCTTAGTAGCCGTACAATAGTTGTTAAAAAGCCATATTTAAGATCCTGGATCTAGTACTAACCATTTGTAATTGCTGAGCAGGGTTTTCCTCCAGGATCCACTCATGTGAAACATTGCATTGGTACATGTCTGTTGCTCAGGGTTGTAGAAAATACATTATTAAAAGCACCAAAGAATATTTAAACTGCATACCTGCTTAAAACAATCCTCAGGTGAGGACACCAGGCAGACAGATTCCTTTTTATGACCCCATGTTGCTCCAGGGACAGGGTTGCTGATTCTTCCAGTAACAAAAATACAGAACCTGTGGAAAAGGGGGGTGCCCTTAGTCCTCTTAATGTGGGTTACTGTGGAAGAAAAAGATTTACAATGTGAACACAGACAGTGTCTGCATTGTGGAAAGTAAGGTCACTTTGTTCAAGAGTGTTCTGCCAAACCAAAGGCTCAAGCAATCTCGAAGCAGAATGTTGGCATCATTATGTCTAAAGAGGTGGAAAAACTAACCAGCTTATAGGAGAAACAGAAGGACAATTTGAGCTTGACTGAAACACCTCCAGATCAATCAGCACCTAACACTCTACAGAGCTCAGTACCACATCTCATCTTGAACGCCACTCTAAAATTCAAACAAGAGGACGTGGCTGTAGTGGTCATGCTAGATTCTGGAGCCAGAGGCAATTGCATAGATACTACCTAGTGTTCACAACTAGGGACCCCTACCATAAAGAAAGAGACCCAAAACAGTCAGGGCCATTGACAGCTCTTTTTGCTGACTTCCTGTCCAATCACCCACCAGACGCAACTGGTTGATATGACCTGTGGGCACGAATCTCAAAATCATGGGGAAGAACTAAGTTTTGAACTAATTGAAGCACCACAGTTTAGAATAATTTTAGAAATGCAATGCTTAACAGTTAATAATTCCAGCATAAACAGCTCAAATGAACATGACAGATCTGTGACTGGGGGTGAATGTTTTGCCATTGTGCCACATTCTGTCCATCATCTTGTGAGTTTTGCTGTTCACCCTATGTGGGAAGGGTATGCCCAGATGTGGGTCACGTGCTCACTAAGCCACTGGAGTCATGCTATCCTGGCTGAAGACGGCTGATAGCCAGAAACCGGTCCTAGGATGCTTGATTCCAGTCCAGGAAAGACATGACATAGCAGCTCGGGCTGGACTGTTCCCATGAGGCACAGGGTCAAGACTGATTTGCATATGGCCATGTCTGAACTGGGGTGGCTTGGTGAGCAAAATAACGATGGATTAAACCCAAATCTGTGACTGGGGTGAATGTTTTGCCATTGTGCAACATTCCGTCCATCATCTTGTGTGTTTTTCTGTTCACCCTTTGTGGGAAGGGTATGCCCAGACGTGGGTCCCGTGCTCACTAAGCCACTGGAGTCATGCTATCCTGGCTGAAGACGGATGATAGCCAGAAACCAGTCCTAGGATGCTTGATTCCGGTCCAGGAAAGACATGGCATAGCAGTTCAGGCTGGACTGTTCCCATGAGGCTCAGGGTCAAGGCTGATTTGCATATGGCCATGTCTGAACTGGGTTGGCTTGTGAGCAAAATAACAATGGATTAAACCCAGATCTGTGA
Source organism: Lissotriton helveticus (assembly GCF_964261635.1). Lineage (NCBI taxonomy): Eukaryota > Metazoa > Chordata > Amphibia > Caudata > Salamandridae > Lissotriton > Lissotriton helveticus. Next base: position 1,080,680,960 of record NC_136061.1, on the reverse strand, counting down.
CTGGGGGTGAATGTTTTGCCATTGTGCAACATTCCGTCCATCATCTTGTGTGTTTTGTTCTAAAATTGATGTAGCCAATCTTGTCTAAAACTGCTACCTTGAAAATTCAGGGCTCCACTGATCAAACATTTCATCTCAACAGCTGCCAAGTAAGATATACCCTTCCCTACAGAATAAGAATACTTTCTTAACCTCTTCAGCGAAAGTCAGGCAGAGACTTTATTCTGGCATCAAAATCTCTAGCAGTCTCACCCTTATTCTTTATATCTGAAGCCAGTGGGGAATTTAGGAGTTGAATTGATTACAGGACTTTGAATAACATCATTGTAAAGAACTGGTACACCCTTCCACTCATTCCTGTATTGTTGTATTTAACCACATTAGGCCTAGAGTTGATTTGAAAATTGCTTTTTGGACCTGGTACAGACTGATTGTGCGCTGTTTTGTGTCATTTGGACTAAGTAATGCTCCTGCGGCATTTCAATTTTTGTTGATGTACCATGTGAATTCCTCAAAACGTTGTTATTGTATGTATCAGCAACATTCTAATCCATTTACAGTCCCAAAATGAGCACATTATCCATGTGAAAACCATCCTAAGAACTTTAAGACAACATTTTCTTTATTGTAAACTCACCAAAGGTGAGTTTCACACCACTGAGGTGGAATTCTTATGATTCATCCTAACCCCTCAAGGTATCTCGATGGCTGAAGGCCATTACTTGTTGGCCACAAACTCAAAATATTAAAGCTGTCCAACAGTTTTTGGAGTTTGCAAATTTGCATAGGAAGTTCATTGATCAGTTTTCTTCTAAAGTCACTATCATTTCTAAACTGCTTGAAAAGAGGATACTGTTTGATTGAACAGAAGAGTAAGACCTGACTTTTCAGGGCTTGAAAAGGGCCTTCATTAGTGCCCCAATTCCATACCATCCAGACTCGTCGAAACCATTTAAAGTTTAAAAATAATCTTATTATTCATTTTTCAACACAATATAGGCAACACAAAAACAGTGCAGCAGCATGTTATCATACCAGCTTCACAATAGTGTGAAAGGCAGTAGAAAAAGTGGTAGAGTGGTCTCAGGTGGATGCTAGGGAACAAGAATCTCACACCAACATCAGGGAGACACACCCTCTCCAGTGTCGTAGATGAAGTCCTGTGTAGGGGGAACCCTGCATAACTCTTAAGGGGGATCACTGTTGGTGGAGGGACCAGGTCAGTTGGGCGGTGGAGTTTGCCTGGTCATCCAGCTTGCTCACATTCCCGGATATCACAGAAGGATCAGCATCATCTGCTTGCCGGTATGTCAGAGTCAGAGTCATCACCCAGGTCCGTGCCATGTTTCCCCAAATCTCAAAGTAATGATCTGCATTCTTCTCATTGCAGACCTTCTGAAGCCTACATTTTTCTGCTGCTGCCCATTCCAGGAATTTGGTGATCCGTTTAGATATAGACGTAAGGGTTGGGCTAGCCTAATGTATGGCTGTACGCTGTCTCTCCAGCAATAGTCCCAATTGTGCACATCTGTACTACATTATTTTACTCTTCTTGGGAAGAGGCAGCAGTTCCAGAAGGCAGTGTTAGGTTGTTAGCTCTGCAGTCACCTTTGTCACTCTACACACTTCCTGTAGTACCTCACCCCAGATCTCCTGTATCTGCATGCAGTCTAATGCAACATGTCAAAAATCGGATGGGAGTCACCCACAATGAGTGCAGCCAGCCAGATGCATCAGATACATCCTAGGGAGGCACTGTGGCATCAAAGAAGCTCTATATATATAATAAAAATGTACCAATTTGAATTAGGCATTGCTAGGTATGTCATGGGCTTGTGCCTTGGTCATGTTCCATTCTCCATCTGTGAGGGAGTCTCCAACTCCCCATCCCATGTGGCGTGCCTGAATGCAACATTCGTCTGCCTATCACTCCTGAGGGCAGCGTTTAACCTGCAGATAATAGCTTTAGAGGAGCCAGGGTGTAGGATCATCTGCAGGACTTGAGACTCAGCCAGCTCATATTGGATATTGCTTTCCGATCTGGCGGGTCTTGTGAGATATGCTTGCATACTGCTAAAATTGTCCCCAATCTATGCCATAGTGCAGCAGTTCCCAAACCTTTGGCTCCTGAGGACCCCAATCGATTCACCACTGGAAGCTGTGGACCCGCAAGCAATTTGTACGATTTAAATTTTAAACTTTAAAACAGTAATTCGAAAAACTAAATAAACACACATGTGCACACTAAACGAATACTCAAATTACTAAGGATTATAGTATTTTATATTGAACGAATTAACAAAAAACAAAAAAGTTTAGTGGGAAGGTTGGTGCTACATCTCAGTGACTAACTTTTAAATGGTTGGTTTAATTTCGCGGATCCAGGATCCTGAAAGGGCCAGACTGTAAAACCAAAGCAGCCCTGGCAAATGTTTTCAGACCAGTCGCCATATGGTGCACACCAAGTGCAGTGAGTGATCCTGACTACTACAATGGGGGCTTTGGGAGGCTCTTTCCCCAAGAAAAGTTGAGAAACAATGGTGCATTCTACAACATATTTACCATTATATATTGAGATGTATTAGCTTTTGAAGAATAGTAAAAGGTGACCTTACTATGCACCAGGATATGACAATCTTTGTTGGGGTTCTTCAATGATTCTCTTATTATGACCATCTTACTCTCATCTCTCCAAAGCCCCTCGGTCACATGTATTTCATTTGTTTTATAGCACCTCTCATACCAGTGTACGATGTCAGAGCACTTTACATCACACACATATCGAGACAGTGAATCATATGTGTAAAACAGTGTATAGAAAATGTTACATAAGGCAAAGGGGACTACAAGGTGTAGGAGTCACATGTCATCCATACTGGTAGGCATTTTAAAAAAGTGGTTGGTCTGGGGAAGCAGAAACTCAGGATTCAGAACATAACACAGTAGTTAGCATTGACTTTAATAATAAACATTTATTTCTACCCAGGGGGCATGGCAAGCAAGCCAACATGGCGATGCAACCTGCTAGTGCTCCGCAGTACATCCCTCTATTCTCTTGTCTAAGCTCCTGCATCTAACCTATCCACACCTGCAACGGTGCAGAGCTGCCCAGCACTGACCTGCAGCCCCTGCTGACACCTCTCGCTCCCACCACAGGGGCGCGAAAGCTAAAGAACCGTCAAGAGACGACCTGTGGCCTTCTAGCTGGGGGCCGGAGCGTGGAGCTGCGGCCTGGACTCTGCAAGCTTGCGTAGATGCGATCACCAAGCTGTAATGCGGAGCCCACAGCGGCAGTGACATCTGCGGATGTGCTGGAGGCTCCCAGACAGTGCCTGCTTCCTTCCCTGCCTTGTGGATGATCTCGGAATCACACAATGGCCTCCTGGTGCGTCTCCCCCCTGCTGCCCAACTGTGGGGGACTGCTACCTTTTCCGGCCTTGGTGACTCGGCCGGAGCTCAGTCTGCGCTAAACCCTGCGCCTACCCAGCAGATGACCCGCTGCGGGCACCAGAGGGTGCTGGCGAACCTGCTCTGGTCCCTGAGGTGCCCTAGACTGAGGGCAGAAAAGTGCCACGACTCGAACCCTGCTCTACCAAGTGCCTACAGGCAGTGACGATCGGCACCGGGGTGGTGCGCTGCTGCAATCTACGCCTCATTCTACCTGCACCAGTTTACAGAGACGTGCCTGCTTGGGCCGCTGGCGCTACAGAGACAGCGGGCGGGAGGGCGCCACATTTCCCACCAGTAGCAGCAAAGGTCTGCCTACCCACAGGGACGACCCAGTGGGATACGGGGACACGTGATCTGCCCCACTGGAGCATCCCTGGCCGTCTGGCGCTGTAAAACACTGTGCCCTGAGGTGCATGCATTGTACGGATGCTGCAGTGATCGGTGTTTGCTCCCAGAAGGCCTACCCACGTTGCAGGATGCAGGCCTGATCCTCAGCATCGCTCCTGGAGGCCTCCTGCTGCAGACAGCTTGGAGCGTGCTGTTGCAGCTGCAGCTGATGGCCCCACCTCAGCAACAGGTACAGGTCATTCACCGCTGCCTGCTCCCCACTGCATGACCCAGGGGCATCTACCCATGACCACAGCCCCCTGCATCTAGGCTGTTTGTGTGGACCTCCTTGACCACAAGCCTACTGGGCCTCCCACTACACTCAACGGTTGCCTCCCAATCCAACTGAGACACCAGGCAGACACCATTACAGTTACTTGTCTCATGCTCTCCTCACTGAGGCTGTTCGCCTGGGAGCCCGTGACTACCTGCGAAGCGCTCTGAGAGACCACCCTACTGACTGCCCCAGACCACGGAGTTTGCAAATTGGCCACTGCTGAGCTGCGGCGCTGAAAACCTAAGACTGGGAACCTGACTGCTGGCTGTGACTGAAGGCCCCCCCCATAATACCCAATTTAAGGCCCTAATCCTGCTGTTACTGGCACGGCCCTGAAGAGGTGTACATAATTGGCAGACCACCTGTAGTCCGCAGCTACCTCCCACCAGAGTCTTCTGCGTATCATTGGTGCCGGGATGGTGCCGGCCCGACGCCCGGAGGGAAACGGAATTCGATACCCCGTTAAGGTGCCACTGCTCTTGATGCTACTGCATCTTACATAGTTACGAAGAGGCGGCGACTCAATAGCTTAGAAGACACACCACGGAACATGCCGTTCATCATTGCTCCACCTGGGTTTTCATCACTGGCCCTCTTGGCAAACACTCGTTTCGGTAGGGCTGCCATCACCGCCCCCCCCCCCCCACCAGCGAGCGGCCGCTCCGTGGGCTTGATGTTCATCTTCCAGGTGACTGGGGCTGACCAACCCAACGTCCTCTGCAGAGACTCCGCTTTGTCGATACTTGACCCAGTGAGCGGCCAACTATTCAGGACCCGTGCTGCTCATACTGCGGGACACCGGCTGCACCGTGACTCATTGGTGCGCCTTGACGCTCAACTTTTAACAGTCAGTAAATATTGCAGGTGCCCCAACTGTGGGCCAACACCGCCGCCCACACGGACACATACCTGCCATCCACCGGAAGTCAATGCTGCCTGCCCAGAAGCTCGCCATGGGACGCCTCCATGAAAATACGCAGCAACTGGCCGTGAAGACTAGCCTACCATACTCGTGGCCTCCAGGGGATAAGGCAAACTCTGACGTCTCGGGTGTTGCACTAGCAGCTAAATTGGACTCAGTTCTAGCAGCTGTTGAGAAAATTGGGGCTGCATTGTACCAGACCAGGACATCTCTTGAGACATGCAACGACAAAGTCACCACGGATTTCACTTTATTGCAAGCTGATCACCATAAGCTGATGGAGAAAGTTTAAACACACAAACACTCTCTTTTGGAGCTCAAGCCTGTCACTCAAAGCCATACTGCTGCACTGAAAGACATCCTGGACTGAGTACTTGCACTGGAAGACCGTATTGAAGATTCTGAAGGTCGCTCCCACTGCAACAATGTCTGCGTGGTGGGCCTTCCGGAGGACGAGGAGGGCTGGACCCCGGAACGTTATGGGGAGCGGTGGCTAAGGAATCTCCTACCTGCGGGGACACTATCATCGCATTTTGTTGTGGAGCGCAGGCATCCCTTGCCGGCACACAGACCACCCCTTGGAGCCTGTCTGAGGCGTTCCTTTTTAAACTGTGGCACTGTGACGCAGTACTGTGTGAAACGCGCAAACTCCCTAATCTGCAGGTGGGTGGCAATCCAGTCACGTTGTTTCCAGAATATATGGCGCAGGTACAAAGGCAGAGAAGCACCTACACCGATGTGAAGCGTCAGTTGTGTGCTTTGGACCTCCCGTACTCCCTGCTGATTCCTGCCAGTCTCAGGTTGGTGGCCGGTGGAATGGCCCGCTTCTTCGACACACCTGCAGACACCTGGGACTGGCTAGAGAGCTCGGGACTGTGTTCAGGGACGCGGTCCCCTAATACGGAAACATCCAATCACAGCTGCAAAGGACCCTGCCAGCATGACATCGGAGGTAAACTGGGAACGCAAATGCTTCTGTGGCAGCACCGGATCCAGAACAAAGCCGAATGGAGTGCCGAGACGTCCTCGAGTTGCCGGCAGCACTGGGATTGAAAACATATCATGAGAGCCGTGACGAGGACTCCTCTGCATCAGTCACGGCAAGCAGATCTTCTCCTCCTGGGCCTGATGAGCTAGACGGCATGCGGCCTCTGAACGTCACACGACAGACCGTGAACGAGATAATATGGTTCCAGCAGCAAAGGTTGGACCAGAATTCACTGCTGCACACGCAAGTAGAGACTCTACTATTGCAATTGACAGAATTGTTGATGTTTCTTTTCACACTTCTTGAATTAACTACTAATGCTTTAACCTGCTACATGCCTGTATATTCCACAATGGCTACACCCGCCAGAGCGCGCAAACAATGTAGTTAAGCATTAGCGTGTGGGTCAGGACACAGGTGACAGATCTGTGTCATGGAGGGATGCACATTGCTCCCATTCAGGCGCTCATCCCACCCCTGCATCAGTCTCTAAACTGACGTTGCTATGGCCGCTGTTGGGCCGGATATGGTCTGGACGAGCCTCACTCGGGCATTCGCCCTCAATGTTAACAAAGTTCAATTTACTGCCTCATGTTTTGTTTTTTTGCGAGTGGCCCAAACCCCCTCCACACGACACAGATCCGTGGCTCAGTGGCACACCCGTCCTTACCTAGCGCGACACACTAATCAGGCATAACACAGGTACACGTGGTCACGTAGAACACATGCAGCATGCACACACCTGCACGACGCTATTCTATCTTTTCATACTTGCAAGGCCGTGAGGCTGGAATAGTGATGCTCCAGGAAACACACATGTCCAAACCTGAGTTGGAGCGCTTGCGTACAAGATGGAGAGGCCAAGTGATTGGCACCACATATTCAGCACACGTGCAAGGCACACTGATATGGGTCCGAGCGGGAATCCCAGTCGTTAGTGAGGACTGCGTCAACGATGCAGATGGAAGGTACACATTTGTGAAAGGGTGCTTGAATGGTCAAGAAATACTTCTGGGCTCCCTTTACGCCTCTAATACAGATCAGGCCTCCTACCTTGCCCGCATCTCTGTAGTAACGGCCCGAAGAAGTGGAATTCCCTGGCTTCTGGATTTAAATGTCAAATTAGATAGATTATTCCCGCCCCTGAACAGAACCATCTCAGCATCCAAAGCAAAGGCCCTCTCTGGTTGGCTGGCACACTGGGCTCTACATGATGTGTGGCGGCTTTTAAACCCCACTACCCGCATATATTCTCATTACTCAGCTGAACACTGACTTCAGGTGCGCCTCGATTGGTTGGTGGCCTCGCTGTTGCTGCTCCCGCTGATTCAGACTGCTGAGTATCTAGGGCGGACCCACTCCAATCATAATCCCTTGCTGTTGCAGTTGCGCTGGGTGCCTCACCGTCTCCCGGTCCCACGTGTGGCCAGCAGCCACAGGCCCTAGAAGACCCTGCTTTCAGGGCATCGCTGGGAACATCGATTCTGCAATACTTTGAGTTGAACGAGGGCACAGCCAGTGATGCGCTCCTCCAATGGGAGGCGTTTAAGGTGGCAATAAGGAGCCATTGTATGGGGCAACATGGAGTCAACGTAAACAATTGTCTGATTCCCTTACACGGATTGAAACCCAGCTGATACGCTAAACAACACAGGTGAAGGAGTGAGTCGCGACTCATGGCGCCTAGAAGCACTCCGTTCTGAACACACAGACTACATGGAGCAACTCCGCTGCCACAATTACACCGCGCACACAACCTGCACCACAAAGCAGCTGATAGGGCGAGCAGGCTATTAGCCTGGTTGAACCGACAAGAACATGCATGCACCCCAATAGGGCCCTCCTCTCTCCCACTGGTCAGTTGCTAACCATGCAACAAGATATGCATGAGGCCCTGACGCAGTATTATGCCCGCCTTTACCAATCCCAATGTCTTTGCACTGAAGGGGAGTTTGCACGCTTCCTTGACCCCTTACAGCTACCCACAGTAACAGAGGAGCATTGCAAAATGCTCAATGAGCAGACATCGCAAAAGGAGATTGGCGCAGCTATTCAATCCCTAGCGACGGGAAGAGCCCTGGGGCCAGACGGGTTGCCATCCAAATGCTATAAAGCATATCAGGTCTCACTGGTGCAGCGCCTTCATACAGTATTTGCTGCTGCCCTAGACGTGTGGTGCCATCTCAGAGATTTTATCTGGGATAATGCTAGACACAAGATGACACTGAAAAAGCTGTACCTACCCACAGACCGGGGCAGACTGGCAGCCCACTGCCTCGAACATTACTACCTAGCCTCTCAGTTGCAGTGGATATCGTGGTGCCTCTCCAATCGCAACAGTGCAGATACAGCAACTACAGAGCCGCCTTACCCCCTGCAACACATACTTCGGTTGTTTCACCCTGGGGCGTGACCACGGCTACCAGAGCCCCTACTACTTGTGGCAGCCAACAGGTGTTTCCGCAGAAGCCTATTTCTGACGCGCAGCATTACCCCCTACACACCAGCATTACCCGAGGAGGGCACCCCCAGCGGACACTCAGTACTGACGGCACCCATGCTTCGTTGATGGCATGGCAATGGTATTCACACACACTGGGGGACCCATACCATTACGGGACACTCACACCCACCACAACCCTAGTGGAAGAGGAAGGGCCACCGCCCGGGCAGTTCCATACTCACCGTGCCCTGTTGACCTCACTTACGGAAAAAAATGGGGAGATATCACAGCAGAGCTGCGAACGCACCTCACCATACAATATCAACACTTGGGACATGGCAGGTATTTGACACGCTGGTTTGTGGCCTAACTCGGAGCTCAGGCAGCACTCAGCCTCGTCACACTCCCCCACAAGTGGCAAGAGGACCTGGGTAGTCCACTCTCAGGTAAGGAATGGGCTGAAGTGCTTGAGAGCCCCACATGCATCCCCCAGAACATGCGCTTCTGTCAGATACAGCTTTACATTATCCACAGAGCTTACCTCACGCCCGTGAAAGTTAACCAATACTTTAACCGCGGAGATGCCGCATGCCTGCGGTGTGGAAAGGTAGGGGCAGATCTACTACACATGTTTTGGGCCTGCCCCAGGGTGGGGGAATACTGGAGAGATGTAGCCACTCTGCTACACAAGAGTACTGACAGGTAGCTGCCCTTCACTTGGCCCACATATTTGCTACACAAATTTCACAGAACCCCTAATACAAAGGTCACGTCTAGATTTATAGACCTGGGGCTGATAGTGGCCAAGCGACTGATTAGTAAAAGATGGAAAGTGCCAGACCCTCCACACATACAAGCTTGGCGCTATTCTATGCTTGTGTGGGCCAAAGTGGAGAACCTCGCTATTAAACGCGAAGAGATGCTGGGCCTACGCAAGGTCCCTATTGCCATATACTGGGATACAATCTACCTCGCACTACCACACAACCGCGGACATCTCTGACACGCCAGCCTCTGGCAGCGCTGAGCCCCTTGGGTGACAACAGCCTATGTGCCGCATCGATCTCCTACCGGTGGAAACACACTACCTGTGGAACTCAGTCGACACACACTCTAGGCGGTGGCTAAGGAATCTCCTACCTGCGGGGACACTATCATCGCATTTTGTAGTGGAGCGCAGGCATCCCTTGCCGGCACACAGACCACCCCTTAGAGCCCGTCTGAGACGTTCCTTTTTAAACTGTGGCACTGTGACGCAGTACTGGGTGAAATGCGCAAACTCCCTAATCTGCAGGTGGGTGGCAATCCAGTCACGTTGTTTTCAGAATATATGGCGCAGGTACAAAGGCAGAGAAGCACCTACACCGATGTGAAGCATCAGTTGTGTGCTTTGGACCTCCCGTACTCCCTGCTGATTCCTGCCAGTCTCAGGTTGGTGGCCGGCGGAATGGCCCGCTTCTTCGACACACCTGCAGACACCTGGGACTGGCTAGAGAGCTCGGGACTGTGTTCAGGGACGCGGTCCCCTAATACGGAAACATCCAATCACAGCTGCAAAGGACCCTGCCAGCATGACATCGGAGGTAAACTGGAAACGCAAATGCTTCTGTGGGAGCACCGGATCCAGAACAAAGCCGAATGGAGTGCCGAGACGTCCTCGAGTTGCCGGCAGCACTGGGATTGAAAACATATCATGAGAGCCGTGACGAGGACTCCTCTGCATCAGTCACGGCAAGCGGATCTTCTCCTCCTGGGCCTGATGAGCTAGACGGCATGCGGCCTCTGAACGTCACACGACAGACCGTGAACGAGATAATATGGTTCCAGCAGCAAAGGTTGGACCAGAATTCACTGCTGCACATGCAAGTAGAGACTTTACTATTGCAATTGACTGAATTGTTGATGTTTCTTTTCACACTTCTTGAATTAACTACTAATGCTTTAACCTGCTACATGCCTGTATATTCCACAATGGCTACACCCGCCTGAGCGCGCAAACAATGTAGTTAAGCATTAGCGTGTGGGTCAGGACACAGGTGACAGATCTGTGTCATGGAGGGATGCACATTGCTCCCATTCAGGTGCTCATCCCACCCCCGCATCAGTCTCTAAACTGACGTTGCTATGGCCGCTGTTGGGACGGATATGGTTTGGACGAGCCTCACTCGGGCGTTCGCCCTCAATGTTAACAAAGTTCAATTTACTGCCTCATGTTTTGTTTTTTTGCGAGTGGCCCAAACCCCCTCCACACGACACAGATCCGTGGCTCAGTGGCACACCCGTCCTTACCTAGCGCGACACACTAATCAGGCATAACACAGGTACACGTGGTCACGTAGAACACATGCAGCATGCACACACCTGCGCGACGCTATTCTATCTTTTCATACTTGCAATGCCGTGAGGCTGGAATAGCGATGCTCCAGGAAACACACATGTCGAAACCTGAGTTGGAGCGCTTGCGTACAAGATGGAGAGGCCAAGTGATTGGCACCACATATTCAGCACACGTGCAAGGCACACTGATATGGGTCCGAGTGGGAATCCCAGTCATTAGTGAGGACTGCGTCAACGATGCAGATGGAAGGTACACATTTGTGAAAGGGTGCTTGAATGGTCAAGAAATACTTCTGGTCTCCCTTTACGCCTCTAATACAGATCAGGCCTCCTACCTTGCCCACATCTCTGTAGTAGCGGCCCGATGAAGTGGGATTCCCTGGCTTCTGGATTTAAATGTCAAATTAGATAGATTATTCCCGACCCCTGAACAGAACCATCTCAGCATCCAAAGTAAAGGCCCTCTCTGGTTGGCTGGCACACTGGGTTCTACATGATGTGTGGCGGCTTTTAAACCCCACTACCCGCATATATTCTCATTACTCAGCCGAACACTGACTTCACGTGCGCCTCGATTGGTTGGTGGCCTCCCTGGTGCTGCTCCCGCTGATTCAGACTGCTGAGTATCTAGGGCGGACCCACTCCAATCATAATCCCTTGCTGTTGCAGTTGTGCTGGGTGCCTCATCATCTCCCGGTCCCACGTGTGGCCAGCAGCCACAGGCCCTAGAAGACCCTGCTTTCAGGGCATCGCTGGGAACATCGATTCTGCAATACTTTGAGTTGAACGAGGGCAGAGCCAGTGATGCGCTCCTCCAATGGGAGGCGTTTAAGGTGGCAGTAAGGAGCCATTGTATGGGGCAACATGAAGTCAACGTAAACAATTGTCTGATTCCCTTACACGGATTGAAACCCAGCTGATACGCTAAACAACACAGGTGAAGGAGTGAGTCGCGACTCATGGCGCCTAGAAGCACTCCGTTCTGAACACACAGACTACATGGAGCAACTCCGCTGCCACAATTACACCGCGCACACAACCTGCACCACAAAGCAGCTGATAGGGCGAGCAGGCTATTAGCCTGGTTGAACCGACAAGAACATGCATGCGCCCCAATAGGGCCGCTCCTTTCTCCCACTGGTCAGCTGCTAACCATGCAACAAGATATGCATGAGGCCCTGACGCAGTATTATGCCCGCCTTTACCAATCCCAATGTCTTTGCACTGAAGGGGAGTTTGCACGCTTCCTTGACCCCTTACAGCTACTCAAAGTAACAGAGGAGTATTGTGAAATGCTCAATGAGCAGACATCGCAAGAGGAGATTGGCGCAGCTATTCAATCCCTAGCGACGGGAAGAGACCTGGGGCCAGACGGGTTGCCATCCAAATGCTATAAAGCATATCAGGTCTCACTGGTGCAGTGCCTTCATATGGTATTTGCTGCTGCCCTAGACGTGTAGTGCCATCTCAGAGATTTTATCTGGGATAATGCTAGACACAAGATGACACTGAAAAAGCTGTACCTACCCACAGACCGGGGCAGACTGGCAGCCCACTGCCTCGAACATTACTACCTAGCCTCTCAGTTGCAGTGGATATCGCGGTGCCTCTCCAATCGCAACAGTGCAGATACAGCAACTACAGAGCCGCCTTACCCCCTGGAACACATACTTCGGTTGTTTCACCCTGGGGCGTGACCACGGCAACCAGAGCCCCTACTACTTGTGGCAGCCAACAGGTGTTTCCGCAGAAGCCTATTTCTGATACGCAGCATTACCCCCTACACACCAGCATTACCCGAGGAGGGCACCCCCAGCGGACACTCAGTACTGACGGCACCCATGCTTCGTTGATGGCATGGCAATGGTATTCACACACACTGGGGGACCCATACCATTACGGGACACTCACACCCTCCACAACCCTAGTGGAAGAGGAAGGGCCACCGCCCGGGCAGTTCCATACTCACCGTGCCCTGTTGACCTCACTTACGGAAAAAAATGGGGAGATATCACAGCAGAGCTGCGAATGCACCTCACCATACAATATCAACACATGGGACTTGGCAGGTATTTGACACGCTGGTTTGTGGCCTAACTCGGAGCTCAGGCAGCACTCAGCCGCGTCACACTCCCCCACAAATGGCAAGAGGACCTGGGTAGTCCACTCTCAGGTAAGGAATGGGCTGAAGTGCTTGAGAGCCCCACACGCATCCCCCAGAACATGCGCTTCTGTCAGATACAGCTTTACATTATTCACAGAGCTTACCTCACGTCCGCGAAAGTCAACCAATACTTTAACCGCGGAGATGCCGCATGCCCGCGGTGTGGAAAGGTAGGGGCCGATCTACTACACATGTTTTGGGCCTGCCCCAGGGTGGGGGAATACTGGAGAGATGTAGCCACTCTGCTACACAAGAGTACTGACAGGTAGCTGCCCTTCACTTGGCCCACATATTTGCTACACAAATTTCACAGAACCCCTAATACAAAGGTCACGTCTAGATTTATAGACCTGGGGCTGATAGTGGCCAAGCGACTGATTAGTAAAAGATGGAAAGTGCCAGACCCTCCACACATACAAGCTTGGCGCTATTCTTTGCTTGTGTGGGCCAAAGTGGAGAACCTCGCTATTAAACACGAAGAGATGCTGGGCCTACGTAAGGTCCCTATTGCCATATACTGGGATACAATCTACCTCGCACTACCACACAACGGCGGACATCTCTGACACGCCAGCCTCTGGCAGCGCTGAGTCCCTTGGGTGACTACAGCCTATGTGCCGCATCGATCTCCTACCGGTGGAAACACACTACCTGTGGAACTCAGTCGACACACACTCTAGGCCTGGGGTAACAGTCAATCGCTGTTGAGCATGTGAGCAATGAACCATGTAGTGTACGGACACATGAAGAGGGGGCTATGGGATAAATGTTAAATGTTTTCTGTTTACACTGTGCACTCTTCCTTTTTATTTCTTTTACCCCTTTTCTTTTTCGCGTGCACAGTTCCTAGTTTCTATTGTTAACAATGAATCTGTTATTGGCACTCATTGGCAGCTGAGCACCAGTGCTCCTACTGGTTTTCATGGGACAGTACCTGCACGTATGTGCTGCAACAGACATTCGCCAACATTTGTGCCTTGGAAGGCACCCAATATGTGGACGATGATGTGATCATTCTGACTTCCTATTCTCCTTCTTTTCCTGGCTCTCACCCCTCACCTGTCTTCTAATACGGACCGCAAATACATCTGTCAATCACATGCCTGACCTCATTGTGAATAACTCCAAATGTGAGCTGTAATAATGCTGTATGATATTACTGTGCCTTGTATGTTGACTGTGGCGCCCAACACAGCTTGCTATTTCATATGATCTAAGTTGTACTAATCTCAAACTTTAATATAACAGATTTGCAAACAATATATATATATATTTCTACCCAAATAAAACCTTTTTAGCAGCATTAGGATAATGAAAGACTGGGAAAAAACATAAGTCACTAACTTGTACCATGTAGTTTGCGAGTATCTCTTTGATGACAGTTTATATGTCACTGTGCTAGATTACAGTTGTGATTTATGAACTGCACATTCACAAAAGAATCTCTGTGACAAAAGCAGTAATCCACTGAGCTATACACATAAAATAAAAAAAAATTAAATTCATGGTACATGTTATTTACAGTAGGCATATTAACCCTCTGTGCTACCTCGGATAACTCAAAATTGCCACTGGACAAAACTCTCACCTCTCTCCAGCATGTACATTAATCGCAGGTGTGATCTTGACACTTTTATTGTTGCCCATAAACTGCTAATTATACAAGGAATGTTGCAGTGCTTTTAAAACCGCTGCCTGTGTACTCCCTGAGAATGTGTCACGGACACCTAGGGGTCCGCTGATCAAAGTTTGTGAAGCACTGCCGTAGTGAGTTTCAACCTCCTCTACCAATAGAAAGGTGCCATTTAGAAGTAGATCAGACACCAAATCAGGAGAAGCCTGGCATAATGTACCCATCTCAGTACTTCCATGACAGCTTTTTCCCATGCCTGAGTCACTTGTAAAACAATAAAAGGAGTCACAGCTGGGAGTCCACGTCCGCGCTCTAGCAGCTTGGTAAGTTCAGCCAGTAAGTTGGGCCTGATAGGAATGTCTTCTCCCAGTTAGGACCGTCTTCACACCATAGAGGAGTGCACTACAACAGTCCTGCCATGTCATTTAGTTTAAGATCTGGGAGACCAAGTCTGCCTGGCTCCGATCCAATTTCAGGATCTCAAAGCGAGCCCTGCACCTTTTCCCGGCACATACCAGGGCCAATATCAACCTATCAATCTGCTGAAACAATGTAGTTGGCAGCATGCAGAATTAATTTTGCATCACATACAGACAGCGGGGTAGGAGGACCATTTTGCTAAGGGTCGCCCTACCATTCACTTACAGTGGTAGTGTGATCCAGAACTGAAAAGAGGCTGTGAAGTCATTCAGCACCCTTCCCATGTTCAGATCAGCCCGTAGGTGGGGGATCGTGCGATATTTGCATACCCAGATAAACGGAAACTCCTGACCTCCCTTGGTAAACCCACCTATGGGAGAGTGGATGCATCCACATCAGCCAATACCTCTAGGGGAAAGAGCACTGTCGTATGGCGATTAACTCAGAGCCCTGATACCACTCTAAAGTCTGCCATCTGTTGTAAGAGAAGAGGCACTGAGCACTCAGGGTATATTACATAAATCAGTGAATCATCAGCATACATAGGCACAACATGTGTCTAATCTCCCGCACTTATGCCCTAATCTGTTAGTTCGGCTCTAAGGCATATCGCCAGTGGCTCCATAGCGAGCGTGAACAGGAGGCGTGACAGTGGGCGGCACTGGTGCATACCCCTCTAAATACAGAAGGAATCGGACACTTGCTACCCGTGTGCACCCTCGCAGTTAGCTCCGGATGTAGTAGTTACACCCACGTCAGGAAATCCTCACCAAGACCCATTCGGTGGTGGACCTCCAAGAGATACGTCCAGGGTGAGGTGTTGAACACCTTTTCCATGTCTAGGGCTATTAGTGCACCTCATATGCCTGTGGTATGTGTTCCGTACATCACAAGAGATAGTCTTCTCAGATTTATGTGTGTACCTCATCCAGCCATTAAGCCACATTGATCCTCATGGACCAGATGCTTGACCACCTGGTGCAGCCGCAGCGCTAGCACCTTGGCTAATAATTTGACATCAATGTTAAGCATCAAGAGCAGCCTGTGAGACCCAGGGTCATCGGGGTCTTTGCCTGGTTTGGGGAGCTTAATTGTAAGGATTTCCTGCCTATAAGCTGACAATTTGCTGACTTCTTGTGGCTCTTGTAACATTTTAAGAAGTGAAGGGGGCAGAGAGGCAGAGTATGCCTGGAAATATTCAACTTGGAGACTGTTGGGTTCCAGAGATTTCCCTCTGACTATAATATGAAGGGCCTCCCATAGTTCCTTCAGTGTGATGGCTACTCCGAGCCCGTCCACTTGGGCCTCTGTCAACGTGGGAATGTCAATCTGAGCTAAAAAGAAAACCTTAACCACAGGGGCATCTGCTTGATCTGAGGCTGTATACACCCTGCATGTGGTCACGCAGGAGGTCACATTCCATGTGAGTATACATACTGAGTCAGTCATGAAAAAGTGTTGCTCCTGCTACAGCCATCATTCTGGGACCACCATCCCCACACCCCCACCTCGATTCAAACACACAATTGTCACAGCATTAACTATAACTTTGAACAAATCCCAATGACCCTTCCCATGTAAACACTATAGAACAAAGCTAGTGTCTCCCCATGAATTGTAATGCACCCACCCACCCAAACTAATAACCCCAATAGAACTTCAGTGTATGTTTAAGGTCAGTGTTGAGCGTAGAATTTTAGCTTTAAGTAAGGGGTGAGAACAAGCAGGAGAGAGCCCTGTGAGAGGTCCATTCATCATTCCACTCCTGTGTACTCTGTGATCCTCACATCACTAAGTTCAGATTTTCACACAATACCTAAAGGGGAAAGATGAAGAAGAGAAGATTGGGTCAAGAAAAAGCAAAAGAAACAAGAGACCGAAGGGAAGGTTAGCCCACTGAACAAGTGTCCTGGCCCATTAATAACACATCCCCCGTGCCCTGTAATGCCCTATACAGTAGAACATCTTCTTGGCTCAATGATGCTCACACACTCTCTCTCTCACACACACACACACACACCTACACACACACACACACACACACACACACACTGCTTCGTTCAACTAAACACACCACTTCAGGAAGGTGGAGAGGAGCAAAGAGTACAGGGAGAAGGAGAAAGACAGAAGAAATCAGGAAATTAGTGTGGGGGTCAACTAAGTGAGTGTGTGACCAAGCCCCGTTGCCTAAACCACCTCCAGGTTCTGCCATGTCCCACATAAATGAAGCGCAGCATGAACTGAATATCCACAGAAGCCCTAATGAGTGGAGAATCACTTCCAATCCCAATCCGAGCCTCGGACCCCCATGGGAGTGCACAGTAACTGTACTGTCGTTCACCCATCACATCTGGAATCAACATGCCCACCAGGAGTTTGTTGTGCACCCTCTGTCCCAGGGCCTAGCATTTCCACCAGTAGTTTGCTACATGGCCACACCCACTACGTTGTTACAGTGTCGACAATTGTGCGCTTGTAGTCATCCATCAAATCTGACTCAGTGCAGGGAGATGCAGCGGGGGTGGCCGCCTCTACTAAAACCGTAGCTTCATCATATACCTGTTGCTGCAATTCTAGTTCAAAAGTGCAGTCAGTCTACATAATTACTCTCGCAGTGTGCATTTGCTCCTCCTCCTAGAGGAGAGCGACAGGCCTCTCCCTTGTCGAATACCATCTCGTAGCCTTCCCAAGGTTGTTGCCAAGTTTCTATCACCATCGCAAATTTCCAACCAGCCAAAGTTTCCTAATTTGTTCTAAAGAAATAGGAGTGGCCATCCTTCAATTTGGCAGGATAAAACAACATATATGTCAACCACATCACTTAAAATTTTTGCCTGATGCCACTGTAGTAGGAAAGCCATGGTATAGTCTGGAAAAATGCATATACTGTGGTTTTCAAATGTGGGATCTCTATGTCTACAGACCCCCTGAAAGATTTCTTCACAGTCCCTTTAGTTGAGAAATGTTACAGTCCTGGGTGAGGGCCCTTGGTTTTGGCAGCATGGCTAATGACCTGTGTGCCTTCTCCACAGCAAAGAATCTTGATATGGTTACAGAAGGGAGAGCTGACTTAATCCACTACTTTAGGGAGACATCCTCCGCGTTTTCCATTCTAGCCTTCAGTCTGCTTGAGTGAGCTTTGAGCACGACCACAAAGGCCTTCAGAGTGGAACCCCCTCCCGCCTCTCAGTGACCTGTGCTTCAATTTCAATGGATCTCTCAGCAACCTTTCATAGATTAGCCCTTTGTAGGTTAACGTCAATTGAAATGGCCTCAATGTTGACTTGTACTGCCTAGCTAGATGCCTCAATATGTTCTAGTATCTGGGTCCCCAATGGCTCAGTTGTACCCTGTGCTCTTTCGCCGTCCTCCATCTGAGGGCCACTACTCGCATCTAGCATGGTGTATTGGTCCATTTTCGTTTGTTCGGTGCCCCTGGTTGGCCTTTTCTTTGTCCATGATGTATTGGGGGGTTGAGTCGGTCGTGTCCAACATTGAGGCCACCATGGCTACAGCCCAGGTATACTCGACATAGCCACTGACATGGTGGCACCTCCTGGCACTAGCATAACAGGCAATGCACTATTGGTTTGTCCGAAACAGCTGAGCACCCCCCGGGTGCAGCCAGCAGCTATCTCTTAAATGTTGTGCCCGGAGACCAAGTAACGGTTGCACCCATTGGGTACTTCCAGTCCTGCAGTGGCACTACAGGTCTTGCACAGGAAAAGAGCACCCAAGAATCACAACCAGCAGCCGGACAGTGCACAGGGTGGCTGGAACAGGTACCAAGCCATGCGGGCAGATGCAAAACAATCACCTCTCCTTTCCCTGCCACTGTTAGGTGTTAGGAGGGTCCAGTCAATCACCTTTCACTGTATTCCCAAAGTTTGACGGGTGCAGCGGCATGCAGGGGGGAGCCAGGCAATTTTACATCTGTAAATGATTTGCAAATGTGAATAGAGGCTGCTTCTATGCACCCCAACACAGGCAGATCAAATCAGACAGAGGCACCACTCCAAGCTGTGCAGTAACCCAGGAGCTCACTTTTATCACCCAGCACAACAGTCACCTCTGAAAGAAGCTGTGCAATTCTCTCACAGAACATTCCATCACCAGATCACCAGCACAGACAGGTGGTGCGTATGAGACACTGTGGTTCACTCGGGGTCCTGCAGCTCCTTATTATCAATTCATTCCTGGACAGGAGGAACAGTCTCCAAAGCGGACTCCTCCAGCAGGCCAACAGCAGGCAAAAGTGCTGGTGCAATAGGCAGTGACTGGGAATCTCCACCACATTCTAAGGTGACCCCTGCAGGGCCTCGCTATGGCCTTGGGAGCCTACCTTTTATCGCGAGCAGGCCACCCCTAGCCAACGTGCCCTACTGTATGAGATGGTGCGTGTCCTGTACATTCCAGGACCAGCCCAGGGGGGTGCACTTCACCTCGGGGCCTGCAGCCGGTAACCCCAGCTACAAAAATTCACGTAGTCACTGTTTGATATGGCGCTGTGCCCCTATGTTCATTCCTGGCTTGCCCTGGGGCAGCAACTTCTGTCTACGGGCCTCCAGCGGGCAGCACAAGCCACACAAACTCACTGAGCCTCTAATGATAGTGCCTTGTGGCCTTCAGGTGTTGACTAGCGGGGCCCTCCACATCCCAGTCTGCTGCTTCACATGCCCCCAAGCGTACAGACCAGCCACACCTCTACAGTTGTCCTACAATGCATATGGGGAAGGGCTCAGGTGCCATGCTCCCAGTGGGCCACCCACTGGCCCACAGCCGGCTGGGATGGTGGTCTCCATGAGCCTGCATCTGGAGTCCAGGTGTGCTCTACAAGCCAACATCCACACTGGGGCAGCAAACCCAGCTGACTCAGTCGGTGTTGAGGGAGAAGATCCACCACTCGACTCTCCCGCTGCTCCTTTGCAGTGGCTCAAATTCCCCTTCAAGCCTTCACTCCTGCCCAGGCCTTGACCAGACATTCACCATCTGACAGACCTCCTTGCCGGTAACAGACAGAGTGGCGTGGGGAAGCCCTGGGGGCTTTGATGCAATGCCCTCATTTGCACTCTACTATGCGGCATGTTTTCAAGCACCATGTGGTCTCGGACATGGCAGGATGTTGAATGATCCCGTATTTGGGTCTGCAGGTCGCTAGTGCTACCACACGGCCATCTTGCCGGCCACGCCCCTTAAAACATTTATAGTTGAGGCCTCCACAATTTTGGCTGGCCAGGTTGGACACACAATGTTTTCGCCTACATTCAACAATGTGACATCTGTAGTCAAGCCAAATCAGATCATTCAAAAAAGTAAGGGCTTTGACAACACTTACCCACTCCTAACCAGATCTGGGAGAATATTTCCTTGGATTTCATCACCTGTCCTTTTGAGGATCATGGTAAAACTACCATTCTGGTAGAAGTCGACAGACTCTCAAAGATGGCCCACATAATATTCTGCAAAGGCCTTCCTTCTGCAGGGGATACTGAGACCCGGGTACTAAATCATTTGGTCCATTTGCACGGGCTACCCACGAATATAACATCAGACCAAGGACCTCAATTTACTTCCTGTTACTGGAAAATTTGATGAATTGCATTGAAAATCCAATCGTATCTTTCCACGACTTTGCATCCAGAAACAGATGGCGAAACTAAGAAGCTTAACCAATAGTTGAAGAATTAACTTTATTGCCTCACCCTCAGGTCTAATTCCTCATGGATAGAGTTATTGTGGGAAGTCAAGTTTGTTTACAACAACTCATATCATGTAGCCCTTTGCATGTCACCATTCTATGAAAGCTATGGATATCACCCTAGGTATCCACCTTTATTACAGCCTTTATGTCACAGTTCCATTCCTAGTCTCACATGGCAACACAAACATATGAGTCATCTAGCACACACAATGTTTCGTATTGTCATGAAGGCCAAGACTCAGTAAAAACAGGTCGCTGACTGAAGTTGACAGCCTGGTTCTAATTACTTGACTGGAGACAAAGTGTGGCTCTCTACAAAAAACGTAACCTTCCAGCACAATCATCGTTTTCACCCACATTTAATTGGGTCATTTGCAGTACACTCTCAGATGAATCCAGTTACCTTTAAGCTTCAACTGCCCGGGTCTTTGAAGATTCATATTGTTTATTAATACTTCCTTGTTAAATAGCAGCTGTGTCCAAATATCGCACCAACCACACTCGGTGTTAGTATATAAACACTGGGAGTACAAAGTTAGTGCTATCAAGGGCTTGAAAAGGCACCATGGTCACCATCGGAATCTTATTGTCTGGAAAAGGAATGGTCCTGAGGAAGTTTCCTGGGAGCCCCGACTGCCAATCATTTTCCCCTCTCTTTACATTGCTTCTATGTTCACTGTTGCCACCAGTAAGAATCTTAGTTTGCCTTTAATTGAAGGACTTTTGGGGGGAGTAATGCCACAAATTCCTTGCTGCAAGCATTAAAACAAGTATTAAAAGTCCATCACATCACTATGTTTGCACCACTAGTGTTCCAATGCTTAAACAACAAGATATGTTATATTGCTGTAATATCTTTTATCATTATTGTTTTGTGTGCTTTGATACTCATGCCAGTGAGGGAGATCACTATATGACTCATTGGTTGTTTCCCTTTGGCAGCAGGTGTCAGTTCTGGAACATGTTCAATGACCTGCTCACCTTGATAATTAATTTGTTTCTGCTGACTTCATTGTTGTCTCCCTTTATCAGAAATGTTCATCTAGAACATGCTCAAATGACCTGCAGATAACCTTCTGACCCTGATGACTCAACTGCCTCTGCTAACTCTGATGCGTTCATTGTTGTTTCCCTTCGGCAGCAGGTGGAAGTTCTGGAACTTGCTTGAGGGCACCAGCTTCTGAGATGGTACATCTGTTTAAAGAGTTTGTGTCCTTTCAGTTGTGCTTGCCACCCACAAACACGCAAGAGGTTCTCTCGATTTCACAGAGGTGTTCCGGTCTTCCTTTAGATCAAGGATGCACTTGTTTCATGACACATTGCTCTCTAATTGCATGCCTGTAGTCCCCACTTACCTTCTTCAGGTATTCGGATGAGGTACCACCATTCTGGCTCTCAAGGAGAAATCCATCTGGTGAATTGGTAAAAAACAGCACTCGGTAAGGTGGCGAGTTGGGACACACATTTAGGTTTGTACCAGTGGTTGGTACAGAGAGATAAACCAACCATAGCATGAGAGACACATTGGGAACTAACTGTCAGTCCCCCTCAGTAGAGATTTATATTTGGATATAAAGGTTTGTTTTGGAAACTTGCAATTAACCTTGAAATGAACTCGTACAACTTTTGATTCAGGAATATCAAGAACGTTGTGGTATTTAACATAATGATCTATAATTCTGGACTTTGCTCTCTTAGTGGAAACAACCAGTGTTTTTTTGTGTGAAATGTAAAACCAATTTTTGTGAAAGTAAAACTAAGAATTGTTGACTAACCTTTTCCCTTCTAGGTTTCCTTCCTTACAGTGCCCACCCTAACTTCCTTTCCCACTTTTGGCCATATCAATACTCTGTTGAAATATAAAACTCAGAGTCGGGTGCTGCCAGAAGGAGGGCATCTTGAGAGCAGCACTTTCAAGGAATTGGGCCTGACATGAACATGTAAGCATTGCTATTTCTCATGTCATTTAGAAACCTATCTCTGACATAGCACCCACTACACACTAAATTGTTTTTAGGTCCTTGAGTAACAGGTCAGCCAACTGAATGGCACTCACTTTATCGACATTTGAAGAATGAAAGGTTGGATCGAGCTTGGCAGGATTCAAATCTCAAGACCTTTAGGTTACAGATCTCTGCATGTGATCAATATACAATATATTATATGAATCATAATAACAGTATGGTGTTAAAGTTCTTGCCTGTAGGCTTCCATAGACAGGATGATCATGCAGTGTCACCTCCTTTGCTAAGGGCATAGGAATTAATACATACATAACTTTGGGACAGGTCATAACTTGGAGTAAATTAGAAATGGGAGATCAAGACCCAAATAGTATCATTAGCAAATAGGTGGATACAAATGGAGTCTGTGAATGATCTGAATTACTCCCAGTAAACCCGGACATGAGCATCTGTGTAGATGCACTCAAGGAGCCAAGTTACCTGCTGTGGCTCTATGAAACAGTCTTTGCTTCCTCAAACTTGTGGAACCTAGCGATTTTGGGCAAGTCACTTCATTTCACTGCGCTTCAGTGCTTGCATATCAAAAACAATCGAAACCACATAAATTAGAGCCCTACAAGACAACATGTCTTAAAAATAATCAATAGACATTGCTTTACAATGAAAAATTAACATGATGTTGCATAATGTTGTAAGTTTACAGTCTGTGCCAGAGGAAGAATGGTGTGCCTTGGTAAAGTGAGTTGTGCTTAGGGGGTGATGGCTCATGTGCTATACCCAGTGTTGCAGTTTGTTTACCTACATCCTGTGCACTGCCACATAACAGGTAGCAATCATTTGTCAGACCATCATTTATATAAGAAACATAGGCCAGAATTCCAGACAGATGCAATTTGATAAAGTTAGACTATGGTTCAATTAGAAAGCATGGTACTATGGAGCTTATAAGACACAAACCTTTGCAACAGCATGGAGCCCCCACATGAAATGGGTATTTGGCCTACACTGTGTGACATCTGCCAACAGCCTCCTGCCTTTCATGTTAAATATCACACACTGCACCCCTTCTCTGCATGGAGCTGCATCATTTCTCGTATGTCTCGTACTAGTTTTAGGTATTTGAAGCTTGCAATGTGTCTCATTGGAATTGTTTCCCTGGACGAGCAACCTGCAAGAATGGAAGCCACATACTGCTGATATAGGAGGCTACAAATGCAGGCAGCAGACGTCATTGTTCTAGTGTACCCGCAACATTCCAGTCCCCTTGTTCAACACAGAGAATGGCAGCACTGAGCTTCAAACAACATTTGACATAATTCTAGCAATGACACCAGACATTAGCCTGCAAGCCTGGAATAAAAATGCCCACAGGACCTCCAGGCAAGTTGACACAATACGCATGTCTGGCGGTCACATTGGACTAGTCATTAGATGGTTTTGGCAATGTGAGAGGCTCTGTGATGCTTCAATGAGAGCAGAGAGAAGCAGTGGTTGGACTGGGGAGGTTTCCCTGTGGTGCCCCAAGCTCCATTATGGTGCAGTTACAATGGAGTTAGGTTATGTTTTGTAGTAATGTAGCTGGGACAGGGGAGTGGTTCACCGAGGAGAGGCAAACAGGTGGAGTGAAGAGGCTGAGGGTTGTGTAAGCTATTTAGGGATTTGTGAAATTCAGGTAATTTGCTTTTGCATATTCCATGACACAACAACAAAATTACGCATAATTATGCAAAATGCAAATCTGTTATTTCACGCTAAATATTAGGGCAAAATGCATCCTTGTGTCAATTCTTGGCATGAGGATACATTTAAACAAGATCACTGTGAACCACTGTCTCCCATGTTCTGTTACTTCCGTGCACTTGCTGTAAATTTTGAACACAAATTGCTACTTCACAGTAAATATTTCACCCATTTGACATGTAATATTGTGAAATAGCACAATGCCTTAATTTGGGAATTTCACATAAAAAGTATAATGCAAAATTGTCTAAATTATGCAAATTACTCTGGTGAAATTTAAATTTAGGCCAGGCCTACTAAAATGCAAAGATAAACAGCAGGTAATGGACCTCTGCAGAAAAGAAAAATAATGAAAAAATTTAATAAATAGAATTAACTCCAGTGTTTATGTGAACTACTTTTTCAAAGATATTCACATCTGCAAATTAACGTGGGTTGATATTGGCGCTGATGGATAACTCCTTCTCTTGAACTGCCTCTTCCCCATACCACTACTTCTAATAGTTCTATTGACGTCCTAGAACTGTATTGTCACTACTGTCAAATGTTTTCACTTTTTTACCCTACATTTGTAGATGTTTTTACAGTACATGATTTTCCGCTATGGCATTTGTATAATACCTAATCAATTGTGGGCAGCACGTACTATGAATTATCATAGTATGCTCTCCTATACCCATTTTATGATTTTTACAGATTGCCGTTCTGATTACCTTACAGCAATTCGAATTCCCAAACAAAGCATTTATTATTTTTATTTATTTGTTGGTAATAGTGTTTGGTAATCATTTGTATTACTTAACATATTTCAAAGACTACTTATCCTAATGCACACAACCAACAGGCTTTCTGTTCTTATGCCTGGTTTGAGTTTTCATTTTCCAGAATGTTTCAGTGAAAGAAATTAAAAAAAATATTAAGTGAATGTCTGCTGTGTAGTAACAATACTTTTTTATGATTGTTTGTCTTGGACTTGGTTATTTTGTCAGTTAGTGCCTTGTCATGTGTTATTTGCCAAACCCTCCCTTTTGATCGGTTCAATATAGACTCTATGTAACTTTTCTGGTGAAATCTATCAGCCTTTCTTTGTGTCTTATGTTAAATGTTCCTTCATTTAATGCAATTCAAGGTACACTTAACATTTTATCACAATGCAGATTTCAATTAGGTATTCTGAATTTAAACTCATTGGCATCAATGAGTTGGCGCAATGTGTTTTACTTTGGCATATATACCCTCTTCCAAATTATTTCTAAAAGGTGTAATGATTGTGTTAAGGGAATGAACTGCTGGTTCACCTTTGGCCAATGGCAATTTTATTTTCAGAAATTCCTCATATTCTCTCCGCTCCAGTTGTCCACAAATCTCCAGCAAGTAGTGATACTGTATTTCTAATTGGGTTTTGGAAATATGGATTCAGGTGTAAATTTAAGTATAAATATATTTGCAAATGTAGCTCCAATATTATTGCCCATTGCTTATACAACAGCCTGTAAGAAAAAGCCTCCTTCAAATCAGGGATAGATTTGGAATAAGGTTAATTTCAACAATATAATCTTAGAAATGTTTTTTGATTCATTTTCTTGAAACTGTATTTAGCAGCATCTAAACCTTCAATATACTATATACTGCCATGGAGATTAATTACATCACATATAATACAAAATATCCTGTTAATGGTA
Source organism: Lissotriton helveticus (assembly GCF_964261635.1). Taxonomy (NCBI): domain Eukaryota; kingdom Metazoa; phylum Chordata; class Amphibia; order Caudata; family Salamandridae; genus Lissotriton; species Lissotriton helveticus. Next base: position 1,080,654,852 of record NC_136061.1, on the reverse strand, counting down.
GCTTATTCCTCTAAAATTCAGTGGCAGGTCACTCATATTTTAAAAATGGTGGTACTAAACTGTTATGGAAATAATGAACAAAAACATTGACAAAGGTACAAACACCAAAGGTACAAACACCAAAGCATTCTCCTAATCAGAAGTTTTAAAACCAATTAATCGAATCGGGCTGTTTGTATGTGACCTAAAAAAAGCTTCCTACATCTGGCACTATCAGTATTATTTTTATATTTCCCAACATTAACTTATATTCATTGATTTTATTAACAATTTTAAATAATTTAATTTAACATTATTTCCTATAATTTTTTTTAATTCACTTTCTCCATTATTTTCTATGGGACAGTGTTGCAGTACCAGTGGTTGGTCGTGCGTAGTGCTGGACTTACTTCAAATGTGCAAGTTACTGCAAGAGTGTAATTTACTGCAAATACTGAAAAGTAGTAAACCTACTCAAAGTGCAGTTTGTGCATCAGGCCCAAGAATCTACAGACACTTAAGAACCTTCTCTCCAGGAGCATATGTAAGAAGAAGAGATAGACGAGTCCACAACTTTGAAGAAGAGTGCAGAACCATAGAAATAATCCTTGGCTTGAACATTGTTCTCCTACACTAGAGTTGGAAAAAGTTAATGCCTGCAAAGCTACTTCCACCCTTTGCATTCAGGTGCTGGAAAGAGGGCATTCCTGAGTGTACTCCTTTGGAAGAACAATGATGATAAAACATCTATGAACTATTAATCCAAGGGGTGAGCATGGGTACTCTTAGCTGTGTAATCCCCTTACCCTGTCTAGAATGAAGGATCCCTACTAGGACAGACTGAAAGCAACTGCCAACTAGAGACCCCCAAAAGTTTCAATATTTTTTTTAAAAAGGCATACAGAAAAGGCTCTAATAAATGAAGATCTAAGCTAGGACTAAAAAAATAAGTTATGATATAAAACATGCAAAAAGTAGATTTGAATGTCTCATCAGAAAACCTATAAAATGGCTATAAAAAAATCAAAATAAGCCTTGTCACACGTATATTAAAACCTCTCTTGTACACTGGATATTTGGAAGGCTGTGCGCAGTGTTGGTTGGCTGACTATCATGAGTATGGTGCATTGCCTGCTAGAAGGCTAGTCCTAGCAACCAACTATTTGCTGCACACAGCCTTGTATTGTATTGTATTGTATTTGAGCTTGTAAAGCGCACTGCTACCCGTCCGTAGGTTTCCTGGCGCTGTATAACTCTGGGGAACCCGTCCTGGCTTTCCCTGTGGGATGGTCCCTGCTGGGAGTCCCCAAGGTGGAGCCAGGCATCCCCGGAATTGATGGGGCCGTTGTGGAGATTAGGCAAGCTAATGCCCAGAGTTGCCAAGTGGATTCCCTGATTAGAGTAAGCACCGAAGCGAGAATTATCGAGTCCGCTGACCCAAGTCCACGAATTGAACCCTGGTCCCGGGCCGACCTCTGCTCCCGGGTCTGCCGCCTCTAACCAGTAAGCCACACTACTCCACTTCTGGTCATCCAGCTAACAATAATGGTTTACTATATGTTTATCTTTGGTTTAATGACCTTACCATAAGTTTTAAAACAACTCAGAAATTTTGTGAAAACGCCTCATTTAGGGTAAGGTTATTGTTATGAAAATCACTTGTTGTGGTAAACTCCTACTCCTGGATAGACTGCTTATGTCTTCACATTTGACACCAATTATGACATGTTGTATAATATCATTTATGACATCGCTGATAATGATTTGAAGAATAATTTTCTAAGTACATAATCTTTAATTGGAGTACAATTTGTAATGACTTGTTTTGGATTAACTAATTTTGTTACAGTATTTTTAAAATGTGCTGTGAGACTTTTTATTAGTTATATATGTTGATAGTCAGACTTATAGATATTATAGAGACATGATTGCTCTTTTGCAGTTGCGATCAAAACGATCAATTCAGAAAAAAATGTATTATTAGTTTTGTTGATATGTTTTGCTGAATGAGCTCCAAAATTGTCATAGATTTATCTCATTCACATCTCGACCCTGGTCCTACATTTCAAGCATCTTTATCAATCTATAGTTTTGGAATATGGTTATTTTCAATAATATCATCTTAACAAAAAATCTAGAATACTTTTCTTGAGATTGTACTAAGCAGCATCTAAACCTTCAATATACTGTATACTTCCATCTAAGGGGGAATTTTTATGGAGGTGTCCGCATGAAATCCCAAAGTAAATATCTTGAGCCAATATTTAACACAAGCATGCCATCATGCCTTCGTAGCAGATTCTTTTTGGTCCCTTGTTTAAATCAGTCTAGTAGCTATTGTGTAACTGAAAAATTAAAATGCTGATTCGATATAATTCATTATATTTTTACCATGAATTTTGCAAGCCACTTTGTTGCATTGTATCCCTGTGTGATAACACTTAAGGCCAGTTTGTGAACCAATAAGAATGGATGAGGAGGAATGAGATTTTTCACACCATCCATCATTACGAGGTTTACTAACCACAGACAGCAAAATATTTTCAGGAGCTCTTGTGAGAGAAGACTTGTCACAGCTTTACCACAGGGAAGATGAAGTCACACTTTTAGGAGGTAGAACACACAATGGCAGGGCAAAACTAAGAGAACAGAAAGAAATGATTCAATTAGCATCATTGCTTTGTGCACCAGGCCTAATTGCATTTAGTGAGTCAAGAAGATTTCATAAACTCTAATCCAATAAGAAACCTGGTTCACAAATCAAGGTCAGATTGCACTGATTTTAGGTTTCGTGAACTATGTGTGAACAAATAACAAGGTACATGTAAAAAATGACGTTCATTAAAGAATCGTGTCACTGAGACAGAAAATAAAATACAAAATAACTGAAACTGACCAACTATGGCTATTAAAACCAGTGGAACCATAGTATGACCTGCCATTTTTCAAACAAGTTGGAAACAAGCATTAATGCCCGTTACACAGCACATATGCTCTTCATCTTGAAGTGATCATAATGAGGAATGATGACCACAGCTTTCGCTTGAGGGATCGAAGTCATAGGAAATCAACTGTTTGGGTCAATCAGCAGTGGTAAAAGAAATATACGGAGTCGCCCGTTAGATGCAAATATTCCATGTTTGGGGTGGCGTTTAATCTTTTTCTTTTTTTTTACTTTGTGCATCTGATTTAGGAAGACAGATATTTTATGTGAAATGATTCCAAATTTTACATTGCCATATATATCATCAAAATACAAAGTGTGTGTCTTTAACTGTGTAACATAAAATAAATATCAACCAATGCTTTATTTGTCTTTTTGATGCGAACGAGTATTTGCAATCAGCAGACTATTCTCTTAGAAGTGTGCAGCGATTGTTGCAAAGTCTGATAAATCCCAAATTAAATTTCATTTGCAATTGAATTTATCACAACAATCTACTTTTCTAGAATGGAAGATTTTTGTTCTACTCAGAAAAGAAAATGCTTGAAGCAGTCTTTTTACATCGATATCTCACAAAGCTAAATGGTTTTATAGTACAACTCGCACAACGTTTGTGATTTTTATTGTTCTGTAATGCTGTTTGGAATGATGTTGGGGGGCATTATAGTCACGTAGCAACATTAGCTTTCCATTTGTGCAGTCATTAAAACCTTTCATATAAATTAAGCATTTTATGTCTTGTGGCCTGGATTCCACTTTTCATAAGGCACTCTTAACACAAGTTACCAAAACACCAAAAATAAAATTAACTCCAGAAATGCAATCATTTTACGTGGGTCTTGATCACTAAGGGCTAGAACTCTAATTGTTCCCACCGGGAGGAACCTATGATCTGAGGATGTTGTTCCTTTCATCCTTTATGGATCAATGCCAAGAATCTGTCTCTACTGTACTCGCTCTGTCAGATTTTGAGGTCGTGGTGCATTTGCGCCACAAGACGAAATTTATTGGAAAAGGTATATATGGAGACATCTGAAATGAGATGCCACGCATTTGCACTTACATTTAAAGGGTGCATCATGCTGCCTTGACTTTGGAGCAAGGCTTTTGGTACTGATGCTCCTGTATACTGATTGACCTTGAGCCGTTATGATTGCCTACTTTACTTCTGTTAAATTAAGCAGCCATTTAAACGTTTTTCTTGAGGGCAACAACAACCTTTCCCATACGAGAACAATTGAACACTCCCACTGAGTGTCAAGTGACCTAGGATTTCGTATTTGTAGGAACAGGGGTAATTGTTATCATGATACTTACAGTTGTGTTTGCTATAACAATTTATTAGTACCTAAGTTCAGTACTGGATTATTAACAAACTTGCAAAACCGCTGCAAGATATTGATACATGCTACAGGAAGAAAAATTATTCATTTAACAATAGACTTTTGGCACATATTTCTAGGCGGCAGCAAGCAGAGCTCGATCTTTTTTGTCAAAAATATTTTTATTGAAAAGGTGCAACAGACATAATGGCAGAGTTACATACAATTGTCCCACATTTCCTCCATTTATCTAAAAGAAAACACAGCTGCTCCTTCTGTGGAAATCACAGCCTTGGAAGCCAGAGTCTGAACTTCATCTCCTCTTTTCACTATACTTGTGCTTTACATTTTCAACTTATTGAAAATCCCAACTAACTCTCCCTCCCTTACCCCCCCAACAACCAGCCCTGGTAGTGCCACTGTCAAGTCCACTTCAGCCGGTGAGTATATTGTATGTCTCGGGGAGCGAATCATAGGTTCTGACCTCTGGCCTTGTATAGAGCCGCCAAAGCCTTTGTGACTTCATTCATGTCGTCGGAAACAGGCCCTCCCCCTGACCAGAACTGGAAAAGATACATTGCTCTCATCGTGGGAGGGCAAACTGCCAACGGAATTCCCCTTGTAAGGTATGATACGAGTGGACCCCTTTTGTATTAAAAAATGTTATACTCGTCTGTGAAAATGTCCGCTAGCCTTTCCATGGTACCTATTTTCTATAATCGTGTGTGCCATAGTGCTAACACTGGTGCTTCTTTCTTCTTCCAGGCAGCAGCAATCGCCTTCTTTGCGGCCCCAAAACCCGCCCACATAATCGCCCTGTCTGCCTTTGTTTGGTGATCCAACATTGGGTCTCGAAGTCCCAGGAGGACTACCTCTATAGAAACCGGGATGGAGTACCCAATCATATCTTTCATCTGTGCCAGGATCGCCTTCCAGAACGGTTTACTCGTGGGGCAGTCCCACCATATGTGGTGGAATTCTCCCAGTAAACCACAGTCCCTCCAGCACAAATCTGAGGTGTATGGGATTTTTTTTTTAAAGTTTGACGCGGTAGAGATACCAGTCAAAGAGCGCTTTATAGTGTGCTTCTCTGAGATCTAGTAAATGGTTACTCTTCGCTATATTGGACCTTAGAATTTTCCATTGTTTTTCCAGGATGTCCCTTCCCACCATGCCTTCCCAACTGGCAATATCGTGCAGTCGTGGAGCATAGAGCGTGGATAAAATAAGGCCATACAAGAAAGAAATCACCCATTTTATTGAACTCACCTTCCTTATGAAAACTTCCACTGGTGTGGGGTCTCGTGTTGCTGCATCCTGTGTTTGTGGGTGGAGAGCACAATACTTAAGTTGGAGGTAGTGAAAATGTTTGTTGGGTCTTAATTTATCCCTCTGACGGTGTTAAACATTAGGATATTATAGTTATGAAAGAGATCCTTTAGCAATATGCACCCTCCCTCCCTCCACGCATCAAATGGCCCTTCCTGCAATGCTGTGGAAACTCTGGGTTAAAATGGATTGGTGTGCATGGGGAGGGAAACAAAGTCCATCCCTGTTTCTTAGAGACCTCATCCCATACCCTGAGCGTAGTCTGCGTGGGTGTGCTTAGATAAGCATTCAGTGGCCTGTCCTTTTTCTGCTTCTAAATCACATCCCAAATTGTCCTTCCCACAATGGCCCTGTCCATGTGCAACCAGTGTTTGTCCGATTCCCTCATGGACCATTCCGCTAGCACCCGTAGTTGTGCAGCTTTGTAGTACAAGTCAAAGGTCAAAGTCTGGGAGCGCCACTACTCCCTCGTCCCTCAGCCTTCTAAGAGTGTGAAACGGGATGCGTGCCCTGTCATTTTGCCATATATATATATATTGTGTGATAAGCAAGCGCAGTCTAGGGAGATAGTCTCTCTCAAGGTCGATCGAGAGGGCCTGGAATAAATGTAAGAAGTTTGGCAGCACTATAATTTTTATGGCATAAATCCACCCTAGCCAGGAATTTATATAAAGGTTTCCAGCGTTTGAGGTCCTTATGTATCTGGAGTAGGAGGATGGATAGTTAGCTTTGAATAGCCCATCCAAGTGTGGAGTGATCTGAATCCCCAAGTATGTAAGGGTGTGTTTGCGGAGGAATGGAATATCCCCCTCAACAGCGTCACCTCTCCTTTTGGTAGCGTCATGTTCAGGACGGAAGACTTGTTCAAATTTATCCTGAACCCTGCTATGCCTTTCTCTAGAGCGGATAATGAGGAGCGTGGGGAGGAGAGTGTCAACAGAACGTCATCTGTGATCAAGGACAGTTTATGTTCCTCACCTCTGAATTTTATCCCCTGGATCTCCGGGGTGGCTTGGATTGGCACTGCTAACAGCTCTATGCCTAGGGAAAATAACAGAGGGGACAGCGGGCACACCTGCCTCATCCCCCTGTGTAGACTGAACGGCTGAGACCACACCCCATTCACCTGAACTCGTGAGCGCAGGTGCGTGTAGTTAGCTCTGATCATGTTAATAAATGGGGCCAGAATCCAAATCTTTCCAATGCCTGAAACATAAAGGACCAATCCACCCTGTCAAAAGCTTTTTCCGTCTCTAGCCCTACTATCGCAACTATCTTGTATTTGTAGACTTTCTCTATCAGATGGAGCATTCTGCAGATGTTTTTATCGGTCTGTCTTCCCTTCATAAACCCCAATTGGTCCGGGTATATAAGGTCAGACATTAGATCGTCCAGCCTGGCTGCTAGTATCACAGAGTATAACTTAGCGTCTAAGTTTAACAGGGCGATTGGCCTATGAGAGCCACATAGTTGAGGGTTGTTCCCTGCCTTCGGGATCAGTGTTATCCTGGCTTCGGCCATAGAGTTTTTCACCTTTGTCCCTTCCATGATGGCATTAAAAAGGGTTGTCAGCTGGGGAATGACCTCTTCGACATATGTTCTATAGAAGTGTGCCATCAGACCGTACGGACCGGGGATTTGTTGGGCTTGAGCACCGCTATAGCTTGTCCCACCTCTACTTTGGTAATGGGGGCATCTAGTTGCTCTCTCCATACCAGGAAAACTCTAGGGATGAAACTGTCTGTAGGTAGTTTGTTTGGGCTGTCGGATCGGTGTTCCCTGCTTTGTAGAGATCACTATAAAAGGACCCAAATATGTTTGCTTTGCCCTTGTCTGAAAGTTCCACAATTTCCCCCTCGTCTTTAATTCTCCTATATATTCCTGCTCCCATTTTTCATGAAGCTGTCTCGCCAAGTGGGATCCCACTTTATTCCCCTGGGCATAGGATAACTGACGTAGTCTAAGGAGTGTATATTCCGCCCTGTTGGTGTAAATAGCGTTGATTTTCCCTTTAAGGGCACTAAGCTGACGTTGTAAGCGCCGCATGGGGGTCTGTTTGTACTCTTTTTCTACTGCTTTGAGATCGGCTTCTAGTGCCTTGCATTTCTTAGCTCTTTGCCTATTTAGTGTGGCGTTCAATTCGATGCATTTGCCCATCAACACCGCCTTAAACTTAAAAGCATCCCAATTGTTTGAGAGGGAGGTGGAAGTTGGTTGGTTCAGTTGAAAGTATTCTTTGATTGCCACTCTCAGCTCATCTCTGAACAGTATGTTCCTTGTCAGAGAGACAGGAAAAAAACATCTTGGCGAGCCCGACGGGGGACTGTTCTAGGTCAAGCACACCGAGACAAGGCAATGATCTGAGATAAGAATATGTTCGGTCTACATGTGAGATGAAAGTATAGTTTCTTGTGTTTGGATATATTAACCTCCACACATCAGTTAGGCCCATCGTTTGGAAGGTCTGTTTCAACCCATTGGGGAAGCTACCCATGGGAGCCCTGTGGGGATGTGTGCTATCCTCTGTAGCTTGCCAGGTCATATTAAAGTCACTCATGAGGATAATTGGGCCTTCTGCAAACCCTCCTAACATATTCAAAAGGGAGGTGAACGTAGATTGGCCAGTGTTGGGAGCACAGGCCGAAACAAATGTGCACATCCTCCCCTTCAATTTCCCCTTTACCATTATCACTCTTCCCTCCTTATCTGCTTGTATGCCTTATGTCAGGAATGTTGTCGTGTTGTGGAAAAGAAGTGCTACCCCTTTTTGTTTAGTCCCCTTGGAAGACCTGTATATTAGGGAATAACTTTTATGTCTGAATCGGTGTTCTTCTGAATGCTTTAAGTGGGTTTCTGGGAGTGCCACTATATTGTGTTGGTGATCTATTAAATATTTCCAAATGTTTTAATGCTTGCAAACATGCTAAACCCTGAACAATCCAAGAGGCTATACTGACCATCTCGATTTTTGAATAAACAAATTATTGTTCCCGAGCACAACACATGAAGTTAGTAAGTCCAAGAGAAAAGAGACTAAATTAAATTCTTTCCATATTCAAAGTTCATTTAGTCAATTCCTTTATTTCTCTTTCTTTTCTCTTCATAATCGTGAAGTTTCCATCAAATAGCCAATCTTCATATAAAGTTCATTGAAATCATACAGAATGTAGCCAGATAGCCAAGTCGACACCTGTTTCGTCACGGGAAACAATCACCCAATGACTTCTTTAGGGCTACAACAGAATAACAAAAACAAATAATGTATGCAATAAAATTACACCTAACTTTTATTGTATACATTATTTGTTATTGTTATTCTGTTTAGCCCTAATGAAGTCATTGGGTGATTGTTTCCTGTGACGAAACACGTGTCGGCTTGGCTATCTGGCTACATTCTGTATGATTTCAATGAACATTATATGAAGATTGACTATTTGATGGAAACTTCACGATTATGAAGAGAAAAGAAAGAGAAATAAAGGAATTGACGGAATGAACTTTGTATTTGGAAAGAATTTAATTTAGTCTCTTTTCTCTTGGACTTACTAACTTCATGTGTTGTGCTCGATACAATATTTTGTTTATTCTCTATTCTTTGTGGTTTCACAGAGGAGTATTGGGGACGTAGGTGGCCGTTTCCCTTTGTTCCCTGGAGCAATTTACTATAGGATCTACTCACATATTGGCTTTGCTCAAGGTATAATCCAGCCACGCTTTGTGTTCCATCTCGAATTTTGATCACCCTCTCCTCTCGCACCACTCTTATCTGATTGCGTGCTGCGACTCCATCCCCATTGCCCTCCAGAGCCCCCGTCAATCCTTTGTTCGGGCATTCCCCATTGGTGTTTTGTCATGTGGACTGACTATGACCCCTGTGGGGCCACCACGTTCCCTGTAAGAAGTCCCCTCCCAACTATGAAGCCCCAAAACATAATTCAACCTTTGCTGGAAGGCCCAATGGCCCCCAGCGGTGCAGTCCCTCAAAGTGAAGGATATGTCAGTAGGCGCTGCGGTCTAGGCCCACCGCCCCGGCTGACTCTGAATATTTTTGCAGGTAGTGTGTCCATATATTGTCCTTCTCAGCTCCGAGATCCTTAGGAGGTAGACTCTCCCTGCAGTGCATGACACTTTCCTCTTGCCCTGTCTGAGCCAACCATTTCGGCTTCTCTTGGAAAGTCACAGTTGAGTTATTCTATGGTCGCCATTGTATCTCTCTCGTGTATTGAAGCCATTTTACGTCTTAGTTTGTCTCCCCTTTGGGATTGTTCACCACTGAGGAAGTGTTGTATGTGAGGTTCCTCCCTCTTTTGTGGATGATTAAGCCTCTGACTCTACTGTAGTGGGGAGCCCCAGGAGTACCAGGCCCTTCTCCAAATCCATGATGTGCCGCGCCTTATTATTCAGTTCGAAGGCCAGCCCAAACGGACAAGTTCAGCGATATCTGTTGTTGTCAGCTCGTAGGTTTGTTGTCAGAGGCCGGAAGAGTTGTCGTCTTTGCAGTGTCGACTGAGCGAGGTCTTCAAATAACTTACAGCTGAAACCTAGAAAGGAAATCTTGTTTTTCTTCCTGGCCGCTTGCAATATAGCTTCCTTCACCTTGAAGGAATGTAGCTTCACCAGAACATCTCGGATTTGTCTTCTCTCTCCCTCTGAAAGTGTGCCCACTCGGTGCGCTCCCTCTATTTTTATTTTCATTAGACTAGTGCTCACTATTTCCGCAAAGAGCCCTTCGATGAAAGCCTCTAGGTCCAGAGCTTCGGCTCCTTTCTCCAGGTCCCTGATTCGTAGATTGTCCCTCCGTGACATGTTTTCCAGATCCTTATTTTTCAAGAGCGCTTGTTGTAGCTGGGTGTGAAGGTCCTCGACTCTCTCGTATGTGTCTGAGGTTCAGCTGTCAAGTCGCTTGGCGTGGGTCTCCACCTCCATTGCTCTTGTGCCTATGGCATTGACATCCTGTTGAAGGGAGGTCATGCATTCAGCAAGTTCGGCCTTGAGTTGCTCCATTATGGCCTTTATATCTAGTTTCAGTTGCGTGCACAACTCGGTTTTAAATTCACCAAGGGAGGTTATGGGGTTATCCTTAGTAATTGCCATAATGGTGGCAGCATCTCCCTGGTCTTGTGCGGGCCTCTTTTCCGCAGGAGTGAAATAACTTGTGACCTTACTTGTGGGCTTTTTTGGTGGCATAGGTGTGGTCCACTGCTTCTTCTCGTACGTGGGCAGTGATGCCCCCCCAGTCAGGACCCCCTTCTGTGGTAATGCGTCGACCGATGGACTCTGCCACCTATGGAGTCATTCACTTACACGCTTCACTGGTCACTGGCCTCCATCTTAAGATCCCTCCTTCTCGAATATGTATGCTCCCACACCTGTGTTCCTCCGTGCTGTCCAGTTATCTTCACATCCCGCTGCCTTCACTGCCGTTCAGTTAGGCTTTGCCCGGGAGAGCGCGCTCTCCTGTATTACTCATCTCCTCCCTGTAGCCACCATTTTGGGGTCAGGCACGGTCATTGCCTCACCTGTGCACTTTTTTGGGGCCTTTGTATTCTCTTAGTGCTCCTAAATGCCCCTCAAATCCCTATATTTGTTTAAGGGCTTACCTCTCTCCTTACTCCCAGTTTTTGTCAAGTGAGGTGAGCATGGGATCTCTCCTGGGTCATCTTCTTTGGCGCAATAACCCCCGGGCTACTCCGTAGCTCTCTGCCTCCATCAGGCGATCCCTTGCCTCTTTGCTCCTGCCGCAGGTATTGGGTGTTCCGGGGGGAGGTTGTGTGCTCTTGTCTTGCCTCCAGTTGATCTGCCCTCCTGGCTGCTGCCTTCCTTGCTATGGGCGGATTTTCTCGGTTGTGGAAGCCACCATCTTGGCTGCGTCTGACTTCTCGGGACCGCACTCGCCAGGCAGCTAACTCCGTCGGAGCATAGCTACAATCGCTTTTTTCAGACCCAGCTGGCTCTAGATGTAATCTGGTGCAGAACAATGCCGCTGGACACTACATGTGTCGTCAATTTAGGACTGGGACAGCCTCGTGGCAGAAGAGGCGGAGTGGTTCACATCCACCTGGCCATCTTGCCTGGCCACGCCCCCAGCCCAATCTTTTTTAATTAAGTGTACAAGCTCTCTGCTATCTGTATGATAAAATTCTATATACTTGTTTTGGGTTCTTTTTGTGTTTAGATATTTTATTCCAAGTGTATTGGCAAACATACACTTAAAAATAAGTTCTAAAGCAGACACATATATAGTCAGAATAATGTACTCATTGTTTTGTCTAAGCCTGAAGTATTACCGCACCATCGTCCACCAATTTAGATGTTGGCCATGTCACGTGACTCATAAGTATCACACTTAACATGCCAAGATTTGTCTACTGTTATACTCATGTATTGTTCTTTATATCGAAGATGGCAAGTACATATGCTAGAAATGGAAACACATTTTTATAGAGATAAGAGAGGTAGTGAATAATGAGTAGAATACTTGACCTTGTGTATAAGAAGTAAGAGGAAGGGTGAGTACTGAACATGTCATACATTCGTATGATGCATACAGTATGAAGAGACATGATTTATTTAGAACTGCAAAACAATCAGTTGTTGGTTGCCGTCTCAGAGTTTACTTTTCTATATGTACATTTCTTTTTTATTCCATAATTGGCCAGCTCGCCCATGGCCACATCATCTGTATCATATGTATTAATAGGCATTCAACATTCTTCCAACAGCCCATGATAGATTTAGAAGCCGCCATAAGTAGTCCAAGAAGTCATATGTCTCCAGGATTCATTCTCAAAGCAGACATATGAACATATATGCCACACAAAATAGGGTCTAAACACAAAATCTGCATTGAAGCTCTTACCTAGGATGAACATCACATCCTTCCAAACGGCCAGTATAACTTTACATTCAGTCGTCATAAGCACATGTGAACCTTCCAATTTGTTGTTATGCCTGAGGTACATCAACTCTTTCACCCCAGTTCTCAACATCTTGTGAGGAGTCCAAGGGAAGGCTTGAATCAGAACATGGATGGCAATTTGACCCTAATTGTTGCCCCATAAACAATGGAATAGCAAGAGTGCCATGGACCCTAGAGTAAGCAAGGTAAATGGGCCCGCTGACTGGGAAGTAAAATAAAGAAATAAAAACAGTTTAATGGGTCTCTTACATTTCTGAGTCCAGGTGCCACTGCAGCAAGTTTACTGTTGATAGCTAAGCCCCTGTCCATGAATACTCCAACAGTATTTCTCCCTCTCCCTCGGGACCTGCATCCTGGGCACAATACAGTCAATTTCCTTTCAACATTTCTTAGAACTGAAATCCTAGGTTTATTTATTCACCCATACATTTTTTATGCCATACGAGTATTCTTCAGTACGTCTAAACATGTTGCCAATAACACATGGCACTGTCAGCAGCTATTTTCATTTTAGTTAGAACACCTTTCTATTTCACAAATGTATACAAATTTAACGTCTTGAAATCTGAGAACCCAAACCCATGCTCCAAGTGTGTGAGTGGCACTGCATCATGCTGAATGATTAGGCTCTTCCCCAGTATTCTACCTTTCTCCAGCACAAGAGATGACCAGGGCCAGCTACTGCTTCCTTAGTAAGACGTGATTTCCATAGAGGAAGAAAGATTATGGGGCTCATGCATCAAAGTTAGCATTTGCGATTCCTTATTAGCGATTTTTAAGGAATCGCTAATAAGGAGTTGCAAAATGCAATGCATGAAAAGACTCGCAAATAGAGAAATCACAATTTGCGACACGCAAATAGCAATTTCACAAGTGGCGATTTTGCTATTTGCGTGTCGCTTTCGATGCATGGTGATGACAACACAACCAGGACGTCATCCATCCCATGCTTCTTTCAGTGCAGTGAGAGAGTCAGAGGAGGAGGCTGAGTGTAGGAGCACTAACTGCAAACACAACAATGATGGACAGAATGTGGATCAATGTCACACATTCTCACCAGTCCAAAGATCTGGGTCCAAATCCATCGTTTTTCCACTCCACACCACCCTGGGTTAGACAATGGCGATATGCAAATCAGCGCTGACCCTGTGCCCCATGGGAACAGTCCAGTCCGAACTACAAAAGCCATGTCCTTCCCAGAACGGAAACAAGCATCCGAGGACCGGCCCGGTTTCGAGGTAACACCTCTCATCAGCCCGGCTAGCTTGATTCCAGTGGTGTGGAGTGCCTGGGACTCACGTCTGAGCATCCCCAGTACACTTAGAGCGGTAACTGCAAACACAACAATGATGGACAGAATGTGGATCAATGTCACACATTCACCCCAGTCCAAAGATCTGGGCCCAAATCCATCGTTTTTCCACTCCACACCACCCTGGGTTAGACAATGGCGATTTGTAAATCACCGCTGACCCTGTGCCCCATGGGAACAGTCCAGTCCGAACTACAAAAGCCATGTCCTTCCCAGAACGGAAACAAGCATCCGAGGAGCACAGCAGGAGAACACACATTTTGTATTGTAGAGCTGTCCTGTGCCAAAAACATGGATCCAGCAGCACCATGAAAAAAAAAAAAAAACACCTGAAAACGCAAGCTGAAATTCAGCGAAAATGAAATAGAAATCCTCATAGAGCAGGTTGTGAGGAGCCACAGTAAGGCCTTTGGAAAATGATCTCTCCAGGTACCGGAGTCAGAGAAGAGAAAAATCTGCCTCAGGATAAAAACTAAAGTAAACGCAGTGGGGGTCACTCACCGCACAACAGATTACCTGAAAAAAAGGTGGTATGACCTACATAGCCATGCCAAGGAGAGGATTGCGGAATGGAGGGACCAGCAACATTGTCTGGAAATACACCCCTGGAGGACCTAGTTGAGTCTACACTCGGATGTTTGATGTTATCTGTGAGTATTATATATGAAATTTTTATTCTTGGATAGGGACTTGTGAGAATTGTCATGGGAAGAAGAAGATTGATGAGCGATTGATGGTGTATTCTTTTTTTATAATTTTAGATTTACTGACTTCTCCTTGAAGCCCTGTATGATACACTACAATATACAGTGCGGTTATTGAATTTTGGCCTATGGAAATACCTTGTGAGAGCATTGGTGAGTCTTTGTGGGCTACCTACTCTCATTATGGTGGTAGTTGAAACTTATTTTGTTCACATTATGCTGTTTGTTTATTCTTGGCTTGTCTTTTTCGTTTCTTTTCTTTTGGTCTCTTCTGGCTTTTATATCTATTATTCATTTTTTGTGTTATGTTTGGCAAAAAAGAAGAAGAAAATGTACACTTGTGGACACATTGATTTTGGACTTTATCTAAATATTTGGCCCTTTATTGCTCGGGATACAACAAACCTGGCTTTAACTGTGTGGACTTGTTCTACATATTTGGTGATGGTTGGATGGAAATCACCCTTATCCCTATGAGCATCCTGATACTGTGAAATGTACTATTTGCAACTCAGCGCAATTAACACCCAATCATCCTTTTTTGTTACTTTAATTGTCAAAATGTGGGTTTTTGCAACGTGTTGTTATTTGACCAATTGGCCCTTTACACTGTTGATAATATGTGTTCTAGGAATGAGAGGGTCAAAGTGGCAGAAGATTTGTTTAATAGTTTGAAGGCAGGAGTGTCGATTGATCAAGCAGTGACACAAGGAAATGTAAGAACCAACGAAGGGCTTAAAGTCGAATTCATTAGATTAGAGAGACTTAAAACGTTGGAAATTAGTAAATGGTGGGATGGAGCTACATTAAAGGAGTACCAATGATTAGACAGGATACCGCGTGGTCACCGTTCCCAACTGTTTCCAATGTATGACGATTTGGAGGATGACCTTATGTTAATTTGGGAAAAAGAATTGAATGGTAATTCCATGAGACTTATGAATTTGTTAATAGAGAATTCCGAGCGAAAGGTACTAAAAACAATAACAGATGTTGACATATTAGAGAAAGAGATCGCTGATCTGAATATGGCAGAAGGGACTAAGAAAATTAAGCAGAGGAGGGCATGCAAGTTAAAGCGTGATGAACAAGATTATGCTAATGGTCGGGTTTACACCTTTGCTAACGGTTTGAAGGTCTGATTAAACAAGATAAGGTTCAAGTGGATAATAAGACAGCCTGAACAAGTAATTTGAGTACAGCATCCTCCAGTGTAATGCCTAGCAGTGGGGATGAGAGTTCTAATGAGGCTGTGACTAAAGATACATGAAATCACTCTTTTTTAAAGGAAGTCAAAAGAATACGAATGGGAAACAAGGACTACAATCAGGGACAGCGAGACCAGAGAGCGGAAGTGGGAGGAGGACTAAGAGAGGAAAAAGGGAGGGACGGAAATGTAGGCGGAAGGGAGCACTACAACACATGATCATGGGGCAAGGCCAATCAGAAAAGATAGATGCTGATATTAGTATTCTGAACTGGGCTGGCAGAGTGGGCTAAAGAACGGTGATGGATCAAACCCAGATCTTTTGACTGGGTGTGAGTGTTTGATTGGTTCAGATGCTCCGTCCATCACCACCCCCTTTTGTACCGACATTAGTATTCAAGTCATTAACCTTTCCAGTAAAAATTTGTCTAATGAAATGGCGTCTGTCTTGGGTAAAGAAATGAATTTCTGTCCAACGATGAATTGTGATGTTAATGATGTTAGGATTGATATCTATACATTTGTAAGACAGCTTAAACTCAAAAAATTATTTTCAACTAATTATGTCAATAAAAATGAGTCAGCTATGAATACAACATGTGTGGACCTAACCATTCAGGATGTGTATGACACCAAAATGTTACTCTCGATCACAGAGAATGAGAATGACCCCGTGATGTTACACCAGATTTTGCAAGATCTTGATTGTTGTACAAATATGAGCCTAAATAGTGGCCTTAAGGAAAAGTCCAAAAGGACCCCACAATTACCTGGTGGAAATAATATTTATGCATTTTTTAAAAGTGTCAATAGGGAATTGGACATATTGGAAGAAAATATGAAACATACTAAACCATCACGATTTATGGGTAATCTAAACGATAGAGAGAAGGTAGCTCTCAATCAGTTAAGACAGGATGACACCCTTATCATTAAGGAGGCTGATAAGGGTGGTAACATCGTAGTAATGGACAAAACTAAATATGATGCTGAAATTCTCAGGCAATTAAGTAACATCAGTTGGTACAAAGAGCTGACATATAATCTCATCCTTGAGATCTCTAACATCATTAACAGGCATCTTAAGGAATGGTTTACACTTGGTATTTTCAGTGATGATGAATATAAGTACTTACTTTTTGACCGGCCTCGCTTCCCTTGTATTTTTGGCTTACCTAAAGTCCATAAAGATGCTATCTCCCCTCCTGGCAGACCGATTGTGTCAGTCATAGGGGGACCGACTGAGAGAGTGGCAGTATTTGTTGATTAATTTTTACAACCCTATGTAGTCTACTTGCCATCCAGTATAAAAGATACCAAACATATCTTAAATATTCTGAATGATTTCGTTTGGGAGACAGATATGATGCTAGTAACAATGGACATAGTATCATTATATACAAATATCAGTCACCAACACGGTCTTAGTGACCTACAGCATTTTCTTTATCGCAGACCTTTTGAACTGCTGGAACATACAGAGATGTTGATCACTATGTCTAAACTTATATAGGAACACAATGTATTTTTGTTCAATGGCATTTGGACAGAAGGCATGTGGGACTGCTATGGGTTCCAGATTTGCTCCGTCCTTTGCCTGTCTCTTTATGGGATGGTTTGAGGCGGCGCACATCTGGGGCCCTGGTGGAACTCAGTGGCATGATTATATCTGCTAATACGGGAGATACATTGATGATTGTTTGTTCATTTGGACAGGTGGGGAGACAGAACTAATGCGATTCTTTGAACATCTGAATAGAAATGCTTTTAATATGACCTTCACTATGACTCATAGTAGATAAAGGATAATGTTTCCAGACATTGAGCTATATGTCAATCAGGGTAAGATTTGTAGTAAGCTATATAGAAAGGCTACATCTTGCAATGCGGTGCTACATGCACAGAGTGCTCACCCCAGATCCCAAGTGAATGCAATTCCATTCGGTGAACTTTACAGAGCACGCCGTAATTGTAGTGAGGACATTGAGTTCACAGATAGTGTCAATGATATTGAGAACATATTCTTGATAAGAGGATATGATAAGAAGGTAGTTACTCAAGTTAAAAAGAGGGTTGTTAAACTGCCTAGTGTCAAACCTTATAGTCCAAGAATAAGACAATGGATGTAGTGGCGTCACCAGTTAGATTGATTACTGGCTATCACCCGTGGTCTTCTAAAATATGTGGCATTCTCAAAAGGTACTGGTTTTAATTACATCAGATTCAAGCTTACGGCCATATATTATGAGTCATCCAGCCATTACATACCGAAAATTGAAATCAATCAAGAATATTTTAAGTCCTAGTTACCAAAGGCAGCGGACACAGAATCAGAGTTGGCTACTCAGAATTAGCATTGGATCATTTAAGTGTGGAAACTGTAGCATGTGCAGAATGATGATACAAGGCATACGCATTTTCAGCTATAATGGCTCGCAAACTTTTCCGATCGTGACACCTATTGACTGCAATACAACTTATGTTGTAAATGCTGTTGTTTGCAAATGTAACAACATTTACATCAGGAGCACTATCAGGAGACTCAGGGATCGTATATCGGAACACTTCAGGGCTCTGAAGAATAGATATATTAGATACCCTATTGTGGCTCATGCAGTCGAATGTAGTGCACAGGATACTCATCTATCCTTTACATTTCATAGTATAGAGAACGTCTTACACGATATAAGAGGAGGGAATTGTGAGTTGAGACTACGACAGAGAGAGGCTCGTTGGATTTTACAATTGCGGGCAGTAGATAAGGGTTTGAATTTTGATAATGAATTTCAATATTTCTTAGGGAGCTAGACTGTATTTTGTATATTAAATCACTGTCGCTCTATTGTGAGTTTTTTTAACATGCTACCAAATGTACGAGATATTCTTGTGATTGGGATCACCTAATTTAACATGTGAAGTTTTAAACAGTGATACCTTCAATGTGGAGGTTTATATTTCATGAAAATGAGTTTTCACTGACTGGTTGCATGTATATTATGAATCAACACATTTTTTGTGTACTAATCTTATAGATATTAATGTTATGGGTTTCAAGTCTTTATGGTGGGGGTGTTCTTGGCTGATTTGCCTCAGGCTTATTTTTTCCTTTGTTTCCTTTATGTGGTCTGTCAATCAGTTTATTTTTATTTTTGTTCATAGTTATTATTTTTGTTGCAACGTATAGAGTATTCTTTTTTTGTTTTCATTTGGCACTGTGGGTATCCCCCTTAATATTGACTGGTGATATGTTTAGTATTCTATGTCATTGGCCGGTCTCCATTATGGAGACATACACTTGTTGTCAAGGTTTGGTAACAATAGATCAGGCTGCAGCTTAGTGTATATACCTACTTTGTCTAAAAATATGGTGTAGATGCTTCTTAGTAGGTCTTTTATTATTTATTGTTTTCGTATGAACAATTTTAGATTACACAGTACTCTTTCACTTATATACTATAGGTATTAGTCCACTTACGTACCGTGTTAAAGTGGCAGACCTTTTGGTTTGGTCTCTCTCGGGGCTCATGTACCTTACTTCTGTTTCTATTTGTGCTCTATTTAATGTTAGCGCAATATGGTGCCCGTGCTAGACGCCGCGTTTTGGAGCTCCTTACTCTTGACCTCGACAATGGTAAGTGTTCTGCTATGCGATTTACAGGGGGTAAATTTATTTTGATTAATGGCTTTTTGACAATCTAACGTTACGAATGAGATGGCGCTTGTGCTAGACGCCGCGCCCATGAGCACTTTATTTTTCAATTACGATATTGGTAAGCGTTTTCACATGCCGTTTCAAAATAGTGGGTTGCGATTTGTCCTGCGGTGTTATAATGCTCAAAGGCGCGTTTTGTGTTTCTGTTATGTGATTTACGGTGGCTAGTCATGTCGGTCAATGGCTTTTCGACATATTTTATCTCAACTACTGTTCTAGTGTGTGAAGTATATTAGGAGTTTTTCACTACCCGACAACATACTTGCTTTTGTTCAAGAAACTAAGAATATTAGATTACAACTAAGTGATTGTGGAGAAGTACTCTCTGTTCTACTTGCTATTGGTTAACTTTATTGTTTGTTTTTTACCCAATTAGTTGTTTGCGCTCTATACTGGAGTAGCACACTGTATGGTCATGGTTTGTTTTGCTTAGATTGGAGGCACAAGTCCTTTGCTCCCCTGCTGCTTTGTAAATTGGTTTTACTATTCATGTCCGAGCAGCAGTCTTTAATTAGGGGTTATTGGGCCTATCCTTAACCTTTCCACGGAGATGGTGTCTTCACTTTTATGTGATAGGTAGGCTTTATCGGAACTTTTTGAGTGCAATGATAAGTTGCAATATGTCGCCCTCATAGTATGCGACTAACTGTTGCTCTCATTTTGAGGTTGAAATTTTTATATAAAATTCCTTACACAGATTGGTTTTATTGCAGATCTCATGATTGTGAGGTCAGTCCTTTTACACGGGGAGATCTTCTGTGAATTCGCGTTGCACAGGAGTTGATTGGATGTTTGATGTTATCTATATTGGACTTTTCCAATTAAAGTGAGTATTATATATGAAATATGTATTCTTGGATAGGGACCTGTGAGAATTGTCATGGGAAGAAGACTGATGAGCGATTGATGGTGTATTATTTTTTATAATTTTAGATTTACTGATTTCTCCTTGAAGCCCTGTATGATACACTATAACATACAGTGTGTTTATTGAATTTTGGCCTATGAAATACCTTGTGAGAGCATTGGTGAGTCTTTGTGGGCTACCTACTATCATTATGGTAGTAGTTGAAACTTATTTTGTTCACATTATGTTTTGGGTGTTTGTTTATTCTTGGCTTGTCTTATTTGTCTCTTTTCTTTTGGTCTCTTCTGGCTTTTATATCTATTATTCGTTTTTTGTTTTATGTTTGGTGAAAAAGAAGAAGAAAACGTGCACTTGTGGACACATTTATTTTGGAATATCTAAATACTTTGGACCTTTATTGCTCGGGATACAACAAACCTGGCTTTAACTGTGTGGACTTGTTCTACATATTTGGTGATGGTTGGATGGACATCGCCCTTATCCCTATGAGCATCGTAATACTGTGAAATTTACTATTTACAACTCAGCGCAATTAACACGCTGTCATCCTTTTCTGTTACTTTAAGAATCCACACTCCAGTCTGAAGCTGTAGTGGGGTTGGATACCTCAGGAGCGGCCAGTACTTCACAAGGTAAGATGAATGCAAATGTCCAATTAAATATATATATTAATTTGGATACATCACCTCAGTTCAGCTCTAGTGTTTAGATTCAAACTCCAGCCCACATTTTCCTTGCAACACCCAAATGTATTATGGGAGTAATAGGCAGGGAAGGCAAGTTGCTATGCAAAAATAAAAAAGGGAGTAAACACATGAATACTGTGTGTCACATAGTAATTTATTAAGAACCAAAAGATGCAGATTGTGACACGACATTCCTTTAATTATTACTAAATATTGCACTGTTTAACATCACAGATGCAGCAGAAGATGTGTCTGAGGAAAGTGAAGGCTGAGACACACAGGAGACTCTGGCTGAGGCAGATCTGGAAATATCAGTGGCCCCACAAAGTACAGACCATGCACCCACTAGACGAAGGTCCCCTGTTCCACCACTGCAGCTCATGTAACTTGAAGAGGAAAATGAACAAGCTCCATGGACAACCCAGCCTCAAGGTAAAGCCACAACAACACCCCAGTTACATGTCCGGCACAGCATAAACCAAAGCCGGAGGCGCAGGTCAAGGGCACTGATGTCGTCAAAGGAGGGTGAAAGTCTAAATGTCTGGGGTGGGCCAGAGAGCCAGATGCTGAGAGTGCAGAGCCTGCAGGCAAGACACATGAGATCAATGCAGGCACAACTCTGCAAAATGGAAAAGAACATGGCAGTTATGAGTGACTGTGTGAGGGAGCTGACAACAGCAGTGGTGAAAGGCAATATGCAGTCCAATGCGACCATGCAGGAGCTAAGCAGGGTGATGCAGGAGGACCAAGCATCACAAAGAAGAAGGCACCGCCAATTATTATTTCGCTTGGATTGCTACACAAAATCTAACAACTGCCTGAGCACCAACACAGCACTGCTGTCCTGTCAGTCTGTGACCATGCAGCTTGAAATGAGTCATTGTTTTGGGGATGTGATCAAGGCACTGGTCCAGGTTACTAAAGCTGTTTAATAATTGCAGGATGCCACTGCTGGGGGCAGCAATTTAACAGGGGTGAGGGGAGTGGGGCGGCATCAAGCCTCAGTAGTCACTACTAGCAGGAGGCACAACACTAGGAGAACAACACCTTCCGAAGCCTCCTCGAGGGTTGAGAATGAGGCCAGCGAAAGGCGTTTGGGAGTGCGTGGGAGTAAAAAATAGTGGGACTTTGGCAGACCAACTCACAGATGGTGATGTAACCATTGATAATACCATAGTAGTGGCTGTCATACAAGTCTGATAATGAGGAATTGTTCTTTATTTCGTTTACAATCACTGTGCTATTTTGCACATGGTATGTGTGATTTAACACAACCACATAGTTTACTGCTAATAAATGCTGTACAGTTCAAACATGCTGTGTCGTGTCTCATCATTACTCACCTCAGAAATAATGTTGTGTAAATTCTGCACGTCTCCTTCTCCCTTCTGCTAAGCTTGCCCCATGTGCGGCTCGTAGTTGTGGCCCTTGCTAGTTGTCCTCCTCAGGCTCACTGTTGGGCAGTTCAATGGATATGCCTCTCCTAGTAGCAATATTATGCAAAATGGCACATGCAGCCCCAATCCTGCAGCAGGTCTCGGGCCGGTACTGCAACGCTCCACCTTTCTTGTGGAGGCAGTGAAAGCGGCATTTCTTCGGCCCAAAGGTGCTTTTGATGACATTTTGTATAGAAATGTGCGCAGCATTATACCTATGCTCATTTAGGGTGGTTGGGCTGAGGTATGGTGTCAATATGTAGTTGCGCACAGCGTATGCGCTGTCACCTACAGGGTAGTAGGCAAAGGGTTAGTGATTTTTTTGCAATGCCATTTGACCAATGTGTGACAGAAATCTTAACATATGTTTACCAAGCAGATGTCCTTCTCCAAAATCACCACTGAGCAGACGAGTGTGTATGCACCTGTGTCGAAATATGTAGGAGTCATGTGTGCTTTCAGGGTTTTGATCCACTATGTCTGTTATTATATATTTAGCATTGCAGACTACTTGTATGTTAAGTGAATAATAGGATTTACGGTTCAAAAAAATGTATTCATTAACTGCTGGTGGACAAATTACAACATGTGTACAATCTATGCAACCTACTACATGTGGAAATTGGGCGACCTGATATAAGTCCTGTTTAGTCTTATTTAATTCCAATGGGGTTATGGGGAAGATAACCCCATTGGCAACCCCATTGATAACCCCAGTAGTTGTTGATCCTTGCCATCATGGCTTTCAGGAAAGACTTAAAGATACTTGAAAGGGAGCTTTGTGACACCCCTCCAGCTACAGTCACAATCCCCTGAAAACTGGCTAGAGCAAGTAAGTGCAGGAAACATAGGACCTGCACATGAGTGGGTATGGCATTGGTCCTACGAGTCTCGCGCCACATTAGGGGCTCCAATTCTGCAATTATGTCAAGGATCATGGCACAATTTAGCCTATACTTGTCGTATAGTTCCTCATCTGTTTGTCCCAACAATGTGATGCGCACTCTGAAAATACGCTGCTGTATTTTTCTTCTTCGCTGAGCTGCTGCCTGGAGCCTAATCCTCCTTGCCATTATGTAGAGCGCCACCATTTGAAAGATTCTGAGGGCCTCCTGGGTCTGTTTAAATAGTTTTCAAATGATTAGCACCTCCGGGGGATTTTTTCTCATGGTTACCACCTACCTGTGATATTCCTTAAATTGCGCATGCAATTTTGCAAATTTCAAAATAATCGCAAATTGTGATTTTTCATGCATTTCATTGCGATTTTTTATTTGCAATTCGCATGACTTTTTTTGCTATTTGGAGATTCGCAAATAAGGCATCGCTAAAATCCTGCTTGCTATTTTAGCAATTCATTATTTTTGCGAATTTCGCAAATTTTGCTTCATGCCTTGGGAAAGGCTATTTCGTAAACCTGCTTTTTTGCGATTTGCAACATTTGCGACCACAAATTAGCTTGACGCATGTGCCCCTATGTTCTTAACTTTAACTATGGCTATCATTTTCAAGGACTTAAGTGGTGGTGCCTTTTTTATCATTACACCTAATCTAATTTCAGATGAGGTTTTCTCCCAGAAACCAGTACTGAGAAAAGAGACCCAGTACCCATAATGTCTCTCTCAGTTAGAAGCCAATGTGGATCCCCTTCTAGATTGCTGGGTAACTGGGCGCTTTTACCACTTACTTTGATAGGCCGTGTGGAGCTCATCAAAATGTCCATTCTCCCTCTACTCGTCTTTCTTTTTACAAACATATCCATAAAAATCAATACTAGTTATCTTAAAGAGCTAGAAACTATGTTTAGAGGGTTTGTCTGGAGTAAGAAGGCACCCAGGGTTAAACTCTCTGTGCAACAACTGGGTTTCAATTAGGGTGGGTTAGCACTACCGCAAATTCCTACATATTATGAAGCGGCTATTTCAGATCTAACAGCTCGTTTGCTGGATTCAATTGGTTTATTAGACAACTTTTTCACAGGGATTGTGTGCTTTACAGGGATTGTGTGCTTTGGTTAGATGGGTGGCAAGTTTGGCCAGAGGAGAACCGGGATCATTGAGAGCTCTTCTTAAAGGAGAATTGTTGGGCAGTTTTAAAGAGTTTTCTCAAATAGTTTGGAATTTTAGAAAAGCTGTGACACTCTTAGAGTTGGACGAAAGAACCCTTTTCTCAAATTCCCCGACTCAGCTAAAATCCCTGCTGAAACAGGCTTCGTGGGAACTCTGTTTTAAATTGGATAAGAATGTTCTACAAGAAAAGAGGGGATGTGATCTCCTTCTAAATACTTATTCAATAAAGCTTGCTCAACCATATGTGTCATGGAATATTCCACATGGAGTTCGAAGATTATGGTTTCTCCTAAGACATGATTTATTACCTCTAAATCTTCTTTTATCTAAATGGTATGGATCTTCTTCGATATGTAACCTATGTAACATGGCCGTGCAGGATCGAACTCATGTATTGTTTTTATGTCCTGCATTGTGCTCTTTGCGGTTGAAATGGCTAAAGTCGATTTGTCTTCAACTAGGCATTCTTAATGCAAATATTTTTCTACAAGCTTTGTATTTCCCCCCTAATGAAATGTTTTGCTTCCAAATGTTTAATTTTTTTAAAGGTTTTTTAGCTATTTATTAATGAAATATGGAGGTGTTTGCTGTTGATTATCTTGTTCAATGTCAATTGTTGTAAACTGTCTTTGGGTCTCTTATGTATTTTATCCTATTTCCATTTGTGTATTTGTATTATGTACTTTATGTGGCCCTCTTTTGAGAGCCAAAACATAATAAATAATTGAATTGACAACTTTTTTAGGGTTAAAAGGGTGCAGGAGTCTGGTTCGCAGATCCCAATATTTCTAAAAACATCCAAACTTCCCAAGAGGACTAGATATAAGAATCTACTGCAATATTCCTTTAGACTACAATCCTATTTTAAGCAAGCTGGCTCTTCTGGGTTTTACTATCTAAAATTAGGTGAATGTAAAAGTTTGGGTATTCAAGTTCAAACTAATCACCTTAGATACTGGAAAGAATGTGGTCTACAAGAGCTGGGGAGATTTTTAATGGAGAACAAGAGTAATAACCTGGCAAGAGGTTCAGAATAGATGCGGGGACTGGAGTAAGCCTGGTTTCTTTGAATATTTACAGAGTATATATTTTCTAAACAGATATAATCTTTCGTCTAGTGGTGCTCCGACTAAGCTAGTGACCACTCTATTTGGAGCAAAGGTAAGAGGGGTGGGTAATTGGTACCATATTTTATGTAACCAAAGGGAATCTTCACTGGTCAAGAAACTCTTAGAAAAAGTAACCAAGGAAACTCAATGTACCTTTTCAACTCGGGAGAGGCAGAACATTTCTCAGTTATGGAGTAAGGCTTTAAGCGGCCAATTTTAAAAGAATGGCCTTTCTGTCTCGGTGGATGGCATGCTATACATCTAAAGCACTCAAAAAAAATGTCCAGAAGTAAATATGGGATGCTTCCGCTGTCAGGCAGAAGGTTAAAGGGCATGGCTACATATATTTTGTACATGTCCAAGGCTAGGGATATTTTGGGACAAGATTTTTTCAGCCATAAGCTTGGCGATCCAGAAGAGGTTAGATCCAGAGGTAGATGTCGCCCGCTTTGGCCTTACCAGATCTAGAGTAAACCTAACAATGACAAAAGCGGAGGAGACCTTTCTAGCTATTACCTCCCTTGTTGCTCACTCCTTAATTCTTCAGAATTGTAGGTCGGCTGAAGCACCTTCATATTCGAGGTGGCTAAATAAGATGAAACAAATCAATAATTTCCCAAGAAGCATATGGGAGGTTGGTGGGTGCTACCAGAATTTCACTGTAGTGAATCTTGAAACTACGATGGAATAGAGGCCTTATCTACATGCCAAAGCCGGATTAACTACATTTTAATGTTAGGGTTAATATCTTAACAAAAATTCAACAAACAAAAAAAAAGCACAAGTACTGTAACTTGGTATATCCGGTGGAGTTATTCAGCTTGGTAAAGGTCAGTTTGGTCTGGGTTTTCCCGTGTACTTCAGCACTTTAGCACGTTAGAATTGCATATTGGTAAAAAGGTGGGATATTAACTTTTGCACTCTTATTAAACGGGTATGCTACCAGATTATTGTTGCAATATGTCTCTCTGCACTTTTACTGTATTGGTTATATTCATGATTTGTATGTATTGGTCAAACTGTGTTTTTAAATTCCCTGTTTTTTATTATTGTTGTTATACCCCTTATGCTGTGCTCAATAAAAAAATAGAATAAATAAATACATTGCAATCTATGAAACCAGTTATTGGCCTTAGTTAGCAAAAGGGCATCTGATATCTTTTCTAGTGTGCAAAAGAGACCACACTGTTTTGTTTCTCCAATTGAAGTTATTCGTATTAGACCAAATACATTTAGTTATGGTATTATACACTTAAAGAACTCACAGAGAGCTTCTCTGGAGCTATACTTAACAGTCTGTCCACACCAAATTAAATACATTTATCTTCTGGACCAGAACTTTTTGATTAGTTTTTTAAATACATTTGTTTATTACTTTTATAAGTAGCTGTGAACATGTTACTTTTTAAATGATACATTTCTTAACATTTCAGATTTGTAAACAATGAAACATAATACAGCTATTCAATTCAGTATACAGTTGTAATTTAGATCACTGTTCTTGCATGTTCTGAAATAGTGGGAATAGTATATAGTCTTGTCATAGATTTATCTTTAAAACAATAAGGAAAACAATACGACTGTGTGTGGCTCTGTCCATTTTGTTTGATTTGTTAACTACTGATATTAGGATCTGTCTGCCCCTGTGTGCAGATGATAAGATATCTCAATTTTCCAGCTCCTAGTTACTTGCTCTGTATGGTAACTAGTTAACGTGTTTGGGGTCTTCAAAGACTAAGAACTGGTTGCCACATTAGAGTGCTGTGGGTCTCCTGCACACCACTCATTTGTCTTCCCCAGAGTCTTTTCATTTAGTTTCATAGTACTTGCCATAATTTTTGTCCAGTAAAAGCCTAGGTTTCATGTTCCATTTTAAGCCATATTCGACCACCAACCTTTTCAGACATAACACATTCAGTGGATTGCATTTTTATTTGATCTTATTCAGTTTGCAACCTGAAACATTCGAGCATGCATAAATGCATGAATGACTGTGATTGACAATAAGAAATTAAAATCCTCATAATATGCAGCTGTAAGACAGTGGTTTATTCATTGAGGAAGATGGGCATCCGCCACAAGTAGGAAAGCCACTAACCTTTTAGGTCCAGACAAAGGTTTCAACAATTTAGACTTGAGCACAACCCCTGGTAGTTATGGCACAGAGCAGACAGGCTTAGCTTGGAGAAAAGGTGTAAAGGCTATAGAAGAACGAAAACAGTGAAAAAGTGAAAAGGAAAACATAATTAAAATTCCACTCCAATTTATAAAATTAGAGAAACATTTAATAAACAAAATACCACAAATCCAATGGGGAAGCCGGCAATGCACATTTTTAAAGATTTAAACACCAATAGAAAGTAA
The DNA here is from genome assembly GCF_964261635.1 of Lissotriton helveticus. Lineage (NCBI taxonomy): Eukaryota > Metazoa > Chordata > Amphibia > Caudata > Salamandridae > Lissotriton > Lissotriton helveticus. The sequence goes on along the minus strand of NC_136061.1, from coordinate 1,080,626,892 downwards.
TGTTCACATGAAACTTGGACCTAGGTGCAATTTCAGTCCAAATGCAATGGAGCACGGGTCTCTCACTCCAAGCAGATTCATCCCCGTCAAAGTTTTATACCTTCTAACTAGATTCCCTCAATGTAAGTCTGAATCCTACATCCAGGCAAAGCAGCAAGCTGTATCTGATCCAGCCTTTTCAGAGTTGGATAGGCTTTTAGAGGGCTCCCACTGAAGCCATTGATCTTGGCAAAAGAAACTCCAAGTAGGAAAAGTAACATTTCACACCCAGGGAGTAGTCTAATTGGCCAGATATGTTTGGCACCTTACCCGGGTCAAGACTTCTAATTTCAGACTTAGACTCTTTTTTCGGAATTCGTACTTCTCTAGTGGGGATTGCTGTGAGCTGTATCCAGGAAGGTTGTACCAGAGTCAAATAGGTCTGCCGAACTGGACTTTCAGGCAGCTAAAAGCTCCAAGAAGGACCAATCTGATTTTCTTGCTTAGAGAAGCTGCACCTTGGGCAAATTTAGTTAAGTGGTTGGTCCCAGTCCTCGGGAGGTCTTGAAGTCCAGTCCAACATTATTCTAAGTTCAAATTTATCTTAAGGTAAGCACAGACCAGTCCCAATCCCCTTCTTGTATCCTACCCGTTCTGAATTGTAGTTGGCCATAATTTCGACTTTGACCTGCCTGCAGTTGGCGCTTTGTTTTATTTAGCTGCTTGTTTATACTAAAATCTTTAAAAATTCATAACTCTGGTTCTTCTGATTGAATTTTTGTCGTCAAATAATTTATTAAAATGTACTCTATTCTACTAAATTGGGTTGCCACTCTTCATGTGCTGTGTTTTCACTTTATAACTGTGTGTGTGCAGCATAAATACTTTGCACATTGCCTCTAAGTGAAGCCTGACGGCATTTTGTGCCAAGCTACCCAGGGTTAAGCACAGTTTAATTTAGTGACTTTTTGTGGTTCACCTTGCCACGGATTGTGGCTGTTAATTGACTTCACTCCCCAGTCAACCAACAATCACAGTGCCATCGACAAATCCTTTGTTACTGCTTGAATGTATTCATGTTCAGTAAGATTATTTTGAGCTTTCTCTACATCTGATATCATAGGGGAGCATAAACAAGTTAACAAAGCTGTCTAATTTCACTGTTCTATTGCTTTATCTGGCATACACTGACTACTATAAAAATATTTCAATATTTGCACTGTTTTATTTTTTGTGAATATTTCGCCTTTGTTAACTCTGAGAACTGGGATGTGTGATCTAGCCCTTTCACTTTTCAGATAATTGCCAATAATGCAACTGGACTGGTTAGCCCCACCTCACCAATTGAACTATATAACCTGCTTTCCTGGACAATATAATATTTATACTTGAGAGACTTTACCTACAAAAATACATCTTTGTCACTATTCACCATATTTGCTGCTTTCAGTCTCTCACTATCCTTCTCAGTGTCTGAAAGCCCTTTTGCCTGTTTCCTATTGACATGTGTAGCAATCACAAAACAAGTACCCCTACATGACACGTTGATGGTATACAAGACCATACCCACAACTGGTGCATTGTCTACTTTTCCAGTCCAGTACTCATCCAAAGCTTTCTAGATTTTACCACAATCAGCCAGTTTTCTAGTAGCTCTACATCTCCCATTCAGTGGAAACATGTCAGATATTTATGGAATAGGACTGATGAGAGAAATAACAACAAAATATTAGTTGTGTAATCTCTATAAGTCTCTCAGTGTCAAGTTCTAACATAAGTCAACCAAATGCGTACATGCCTTGGGAGTTGAGGAAGAACATCTGCTTTCCAAAATATTCTGTAAGCGCTTACGGTTAATTGATTTCTTTCAGGGTTAAATACACAACCAATGGTCTGATTGCCTTCCCAAATAAGTTAGATCACTGGCTGGACAAAATACGTTGTTACTCTGTGCCTGATTTAGACTTTGGAGGACGGGTTACTTCATCACAAATGTGAGCAATATCTCATCTGCTGTATTACAAGTGCCATAGGATATAATAGACTTGTATTATGGCAGACGGGATATCCGTCATGTCATGTTTGAGACAGAGTCACCCATCCTCAACTCTAAATCAGACCCTTATTCAGACAACTTTTGTACCCATTGAATTCTACCACCCTTTCATAAATTAGACTTGATATAACTTACAGTAGCCATTGATAAAACTTATGTCCCATTTGTTGGATTGCTGCGATACCACAAGTTAAGCTAGCGAGAATTCCTTCAGCACAATTGCATTGAAAGCACTTTTAAAAGATAAACCCCAGGTTCTGACTTAGGGCTATTCAATAAAATATGCCCTGTACAGCTACAAGCGCTATGGTACTCCTCAGAATCCCTGCTTCATTGTAATATGGTAATGAAAAAAGGATAAAAGGTTTGTCCAATAGTAGGGACACTAAAGAGCTGGAGTGCCCCAAAAATATTTTAAATATATTGAGGGGACCTTCTCGGAAAAGAAACTTCCAAACTATCTTTCTGGCTTTCTGTCCAAATCGACAAGATGCTACTTCATTCATATTTACTTTTTGTACCTTTAGTGAAATTTAGACATGTAAATTTAAGATTATTATCATTGTTTGAAATGCTGCTGTTTTTGTGACTATAAATTCAAAACAGTACCTCATATTTTATGCCTTTGTCCTTCACTTCTGTCAGAACGAAGAAATTGTCTTAGTCCATCTTTTTTTAAGAACGGGTGCCACCAAGTGACATCATCTGTGAGACAAGTATTGACTAGGGCCAATCTCTTAATGACATTGAATCTGCATACATTTATGAGTGTAGTTTTTTGTTGTCCGAAGAAGTTGATAAAAAACTACTTTTTGTCTTTCTCAGCTGAATGATGAGTTAGATGGAATTAAAATGGAACCAGCTTCTTTTACCTTTAATGGATCTCATTGTTTGTACTGCTTTTTTAAAGGTTATATTTATTGGCACATTATTCTGATTTGATAGTGTTGTTTGTCACCGGAAACCTTTCTTCATTTTAATTAATCTGCAGTCAATGTTTCCTACCTACCTACATCTAAACTGTCTATCCAAAATAGGTTCCAGCACCATATTGAAGTCACTTGCAACGGAGGGAGGGACAGCAAATTTGTTTCAACATTAATCGATAAAGACAAGGAGTCTGCATCTATTAAACAAATTGATAACTCTGGAACACCATTACCACAATGAGCCCACACTCATCTCCCATTCGTGCCCCACCTCATTGAAGGATTTTAAGGTTTTGATATCAAGCTAATGTCCCCATGGCTCTATTCAACAACCTTGGAGTAATTGACCTTCATCTATTCTCTGTTTAACTGCATCATCTACCTTAGTGTACTTCTACAATCTTTGTATCTCCTTTCAAAACCTTTCTCAGTTTTACTGAGTGATTGATGCTTTCAGTATCAAGGACTAACTATTTAACCTATCCCTTGAATCTTAACCATACAATGGTATCTAACTGCTCTGCACTGAGCACTGCAAAGGTATCCCCAGCCCTCAGTCCTGATAGATTAGCCCCATATCCCCATTTGTCACTGTACCACCACCACGTCCAGTGACTGCATCGTCTACTATCAAGACAAATAGAAAAAAGAAATGAAAATAGAAAGAGAAAATGGAAATGGAAAAAGAAAGAAAAAAGGAAAAGAATTGAAATTAAAGGTACAACCAAAAGTAGTCTACAGACACAGGCAATACAAAAAAGAAATCCCACACACCCCTTATACTCCACTCCAGAGCAAATATCGTCATGCATGGTGAAAGCGAGAAAAAGAATCATGCTCAAATCCCCCCCCCCTCCAAGAATAGCTTCACAAAGTCAAGAGTATAATTATAAAATCACTAATTCATGGTTTATCAATAAAGTCCTCACATTTATTTAGGAGATAATCACCTATTAGAACATTGTAATGTTGAGGGTTCCATTGAAAACAATGAAGTGCTCAGGCTATTAATGGCCAGTAGGAACCTGGAGCTGCAACATTCCAAATTTGATGTTCATCTGATGCTGTAAACCAAGGACTCATGGGGCCTGAGGGGATTTCAATCCCCTCAGGTTCCGTGAGGCTTTTGTTTCATTTGTCAGAACATTCTCCCCTCTTGTGGCAGAATGTTCTAACAGCCTTTTTAGCCCTCTGTAGCTGGGATAAACCAGCATTAAAGTCCAGTTCTCTTGTTAAAAGACCTCACTTTCGGCACAGGACTTTAACATTGAAGCAGGTCTTAAATGGCCGTATAGCCTGCTTAATGGGCTATAATGTTATATTATCCTATTTTCAACATTGCACTAACTGTTTAATACCCGCTCAAAAAACATAAACCTGCTGTGCCTTTGTAGAAATGCAACTTTATCAACTCTATTTAAAATTAGATATCAAACACATTTAACAACAACCAATCAATATGATTCACTATCTTCAAAGTGAGACCTCTAGCTAAATTGAAAATGAATCTACTGAATGAATAAAACAAATCAATCATTGACCCTTTGCAGCTGTTTGGGTTTAGGATTAAATGATAATTTTTGATCATGTCTATTTTGCAATAGTTCTTAAGTAATGTTTTAGGCCCTTTAAGTGTATATGTTATTTTCACTTTGTGCATAATCTTCATTTTGGAAGGGCCTTCAAAGAACAACCTGATGTCTGTAATTTTCATATTATCACATTAATTCCGTAAAGGCCCTCTTTCTTGGACAGCTTCTTTTGCAAACTCTTCAGCAAGTACCATTCTGTGAGCCTCCCATTTAAAGTGAGGATGTGTCTTAGATGATACAAGGATTTTACCTTTATGGGCATAGGAAAGAGGTTTAAATACCACTGCTCTCTGGCCCATGCTTTTCAATATCAGACAAGCTGTGACTCGATGAGCATTTTCGGTACTGAATTCCCTTGTTCAATCCAGTTCCAAAATATTGAGGATCTATTCCTCCAAAAATGACCTGCATGAATGGGCATTTTTCTCTGAGATTTCCGACAGACAGTTCTTATATTCTCCCTCCTGCTCCTTTATCCACAATTTAAAAGACGTTCTCTTGTCCCTTACCTTCATTATCATTTTCATTTTGAATCCTTCCTGATTAAATGTGCTCTCTCTCAAGATTACTGAATCCTGCTTACATTTCTTTGATCCTCAGTGCCAAATTGCTTATTTCCTTTCTGATGTCAGTAATGTCTGTGAGAAGAAAATAAATATAAATTTTCATGAATTGGATCAGGTGTTCCATTAAACTCTTTCATTTTTCTTAATAGAGCCAAGGAAGAGTCAGCTTTCTCTTTAATTAGAGATGTGGTGGTGCGGATAAGGATCAACCTTTTTAAACTATGCGTTTACTTTAACATGCCCCATCCTCCAAGGAAGACCTTTTTTTACTCTTCCTTTGTAGGAAGAGCACCACCTTCCTTGTTATTGAAGGATTGAGCAATGCTCACACTTTTGATAAACCCTCAGCTTCCTTTGACTTTGCTGGTAGATCACAATGCACTAAACATTATCTACCCCCGTGCAGACATTACACTCGTTGATTGTGAGCAGAGTTAACAACACAAGATTTTGCAAGGTATAGTCATCAGAAACTTCAATAACTTGGCTTCATTTGAATTTACATGAAAGGCATGTTATTTGAACTACAATGGATATTGCTCTGCTCACAAATACATTTCTTCACCTGAAGTAAATCTCTTATGGGTCACCATATTATTGGCATATGCCAATTATTATTCCTTGCCTTATTTTGATCTAAATACAGTGTGGTGAATATTTCCTGTAAGAAGTGGGCCAGAAGAAGTCTTTGTTCCACATGTCATAAACAATCCAGCTGCCACTCCAATGTTGGGCTCACTCTGCTCATTGTTGAGGCATCAGGATCCTAGTGCAGAAATCACTCTAGAAAACAAAAAAACATTCTTCCTACCCAGCCTTTCACCAGATTGCTGGCATGCTCAGTCTTTGGTACTTCTCCGCTCCTAAATGGCATAAATAGTAAAGGGGGAGCTCTGGTAGAGCTCCTCGGCCTTCTCCAGATTCTAATGCCAGCAGATCTTTATTGAATCCCCCCTTTCCAATGGTACCTCTGCCCCACCTCTAATGCATATGGCAACAGTCTTTCTGCCACACCAGGGGCACTGTTGTGGAATCACCAAGTGGAAGTGCTCACTTTCCCTTTGTTCTGCCACCTAACGTGGTTCTCTAGAGACCTAAGTATCGTGGCAGAATTGCAGTTGGCATATTCTTCACCTGAATTCTCCTGCCTTTTCTGGGTTTCCGCAGACCAAAGGGATATTGGAGAGTGTGTGCACTGTACCTTCATTACCCACTTTCTCTCCTTATAGTGCAAGTCTCAGCAGACTCACACTCAGAGGGAAAATATACAGCTTCTGTCAGCATAGTGCTGGCTCTCCACTCTCAGTGTAAGAGCCAGGACCATGGCATTGGTCTGGGAGCATGTTGTTTTGTGCAGAAGTTGGTGGGTTTGGTGGTAGGAGCCAAATGTCTTTCATTTTGGATGGGAAAGTTTTACAGAGGGTAGTGTTGGTGGTGGCAGGAGGACAGGTATGTATTCTTTAGTTTGGGATAGGGGACATATGTCGATTTTGGCGGAAATCAGTGGCAGAAGGCGAGGTTTACATACACTTTTTTAAGTGTTCCATTTGACTTCCCCATTAATTCCTACCCCTGTGTCTATGCTGGAAGGAGCAGTAGATGACTTTGGAGGCCATATACAATATAAAATTATACATGGGTAAAAACATAAATTACAGGGATGTTTTTCACTTTTGTCTTCTAAGTGACATCATAGACAACTCCATCTTCTCTCTTGTTGCTTATTTAATGTCACTCAGAAACCCTTGGTGAAAACATTACCATAATTCACAATGACCTGTCTATGTTTCTGTATAATACTGACATGTCTTGTATGCCTGTTGTTGCTACTTAACACAAAATAAACCTGCCTATAATTATTGATGCTCTTGGATATGGTCTGAATTACTGTGGGTCCTGCAACGACCGCACGTGTTTGATCTCTTCACCACATGATGTACCATCTCTGTTTCTGTTTGGGACAAGCCCATAGCAGTGGTGGCTGATGATTCTTTAATACGGTATTGTGAATTGCAGAGAGCAAGCCTGTCTTCTTTTAGGAAGGTTCACAGGGGTTATCCCCCTGAGAAAATGTTGAAGAAAATAGGGATCAAATAGTGCATTTAAAAATTCAAATTTTCAAATACATTTGCTAAAAAGCCAAAGACAATTATTAAATATTCAAGTCACAATGTGGTGCCAGTGACTACGATACCTCTGGGTACAAGACTCACAGTGTTTTCAAAATATCATGCATGTCCATTGTATGTCAATAATTACTTTCAGTCTTCAAGTGCCAGCATTTTATCATGGGTGTCTTTGCACTGCTATTGGTACTACCATGTTAATAATTATTGGAATTATGCCAGAATGTTTCAATTTATAATGTCCATATACCATGAGTGACCTATGACAAAAAATACCTCCAGTTATGTCAGGGACAACATTTTTTCCTGTTGCTATCCCCTCCCCCCTTGGGCTTATTTGGTATCCATTATGTCAAAGAATATCTCTCATATGCCAGTGCCAACATTTTGCCATGAATACCTCATATACCAAGAACCACCTACGGTATCCCAGGACCTGCATTTTGTCATAGGTGTCCACTGCCATATGCTAAGAGTTACCTCCAGTAATTGAGCACAAGTATGATGCCATGGGTGTGTCTGTAAGAAAAACATTATTCCATTTTCCAGGGCCTGCAGCAGGCATGCACACACATTTGATCACATTCTCACTGTTTCACTCATTATATCACTCACATGCTCACACTGTATCACTCACAACCTCAGACTTTTATTCACTGCTGTACTCACTGTTTGACACACTGCTTAATCACTGACAATGTCAATCAGATACTCATCCTGTCACATTCATTGCCACATGCACTACCTTACAATCTCACCCACTGGCTCATTCATTTTCTCACTTACGTTAACTGAATCTCACTCACTGCCTCATTCACATGCTCACGTTTTCAATCACCAGTTACTCACTTTTACTCATTCACTCACTGTCTCACTTACATAACACATTGTCTCACACTGTCTCACTCACTGTCACTCACTCACTACCTGATTATCACTCATTCTCATTCACTGTCTCACTCACATGCTCACACTGTCTCGCTCACTGTGTCATTTCAATGCTCACACACTGTCTTTCTTGCATGCTCACACTTTCACTCACTGTCTCACTCAAGGTTTCACTCTCACACTGACACTCACTGATCATATTTTACGCTCATGTTCTCACAGACACACAGAAGGACCAACAGACACACACACCAAACAAACACACACTCTGTGTCCTTACACACATGCACATTTAACTTTAAATCATTTTTAAGTTTGCCCTCAGGTGCTTGCATGTGCCCATCTTCAGCTACTAAACTGCTGGTAATCCATTTAGTCAGGGGCATACCACAGGCCCCCTCAGCCCCTGACTGATGTGAGTGTAAGGCGCCCCTTCATCATATTGTGCAGGAGGGGGCACTCACGTTATGTAACACCACTGTACTTAGTGTTCCCAATTCAAGGAAGCTGAGAGCTGGGGCCTGTGCAGTGCATTAGCATGGACCAGATGTCACAGAGTCCATGCTGATGCACTTCCCAGACTCCATCTTCAGCTTCTCCATTTTTTACTTCACTCTTCTATGATATGTTGGGAAAGGACAAAGTGACAGTCTGATTAGAGTGTTGCCCTGTGCACTGCAAGGCCGAATGCTAAAGTTTTTAGGGCAACGTTTCCCAGTGTCCCTGCAGCGGGCCACATCTGTTTGTGCACTCAGGCATGACATGCCCCTGAGGTAAGAGTAAGACTTTTCCAGCCCTGGAAAAACCTGTCTCATGACTGGTGCTGTTGCCTTCATGTACTGGTGCCAGACTTCACATAAATGTCACTGCTTACCTCAGACCACTGTTAACTTTGTCTGCATTTTTCTTCTGGTATAATACTAGAGAATACAGTGGAACAAAAGTGTCCGGAAATAAGGAGGGCCCTAATGCCCATATGCACAAGTGGTTCCCAGCCAATAGAACAGGTTTTAATAGGACTGAACAATGTATTTAATATTAACATGGGTTATGCTTTAAAAATATTGCAAGTGATCGCTGTGCCTTGAGGTCAATTGAGTTGGGTAACAATAAAGCAATAAACAATAAAACATCTATTATTCAGCGTCAAGATGCCCACGGGTGAACGTGCACTTTATAAATGCACCCTTCTTGTTATGTTTTGTGCTACTTGACAGAGGAAACTTTGGAAAGTTTGGTTGCTTCCATGCTTTATACTACATCCTCTACTATGACAAAAGAGCTGCAGTGAAAGTTGCTTCTTTTCTCTTCAACCATGGCATCTCTACCTCAAATCTGACAATGTGCTACTTAGCATCACTGTCTAATCCTCCCGTGAGCTGTGTTTGTAGTGCTGCATCATCTGGCCCAATTATATTAATGGACAAATATAATACTGTGGTCTTTTCCCTACTCAGCAATATTGTTTTATATTTATTTCCATGCCTGGTGATTTTTGTAAAAAACCATACTCATATTTGTTTCTTAGAGCTTTTTAAAATTATTTTAGAGATGAGTTGTTGAAGTTAGTAAGTCAACAAAACCTGCATGAACTCTTCAGTAGGTGGTAAAACTTCATTCAACTGTAGCCCATCAGCAGTACCAGGAGAAAACAGCTCTAGAATTCCATGCATATTCATTACCTAACATTCTATTAGAAAAAATACAGAGATGGAGCTCTAAGCAGAAGACATTGCAACTCTTATTCCTGTCATATACCATTCTAAATCGCTTCACTTTTTCAAAAACGAAAAAAATGAGCAAGACACATGAACTCAGAAAAAGAAAACCAAAATGGACAAAAACACTCCCTACAACATAACTATAAGTATTCAACTGAAATGATAAAACATTGATAAACGAGTGCCCAGAACACTATAAACTGGATGACATGCATAATAACAATGGCACATAATGAATGGAAGCAAAGGTGAATGTACATAAAGAATCCTGCAGCATCACTCCAATGTCACACTCCTCAGCTTCCTCCATATTTCGACACTGCTTGTGCATTCCACTTAAAGTTGCCAGCATCCCCCTTCACGTCCTTGGTCCACCATTATTCTCCTAAAATTCTCACTGCATCACCAGATATGTTTTCAATTGTAGCTGACTTCCTAAAATGGCACTCCTGTATACATTTGGACAAAATATTCTTATTTGCAAACCAGTCAATGATTTTGATCTTGGCAACACAGTCTTTGATATTCTTTCCTTTATTATACAGCTCTTTGTATTTAGCCCGAGGTCTTTCAAAACCTTGATGTATTCCTGAATGTATCCTGCTAATATACAATAACCTTTAATGTCATTTCCTCTTCCAACATGCATCAATCAGAGGCAATAATTTAGATGAGGGTGTCCAACCACACAGTACTTCCCAAAAATTAAAACCGATGACAGAGAGAGGGCTGGTACGCTAAGACCACAACATTTATCCACCACATTATTGATATCAGCCTTCTTTCTCTTTGCTCATTGCACACACTTGACCAATATCCTATTCATTCACTTTACTATCCCATTAGATTGCAGGTGCTATAGTGCCATTTTGTGATGTCAGAATGAACTACAGTTTACACCATATTTGTAATATTCTACCAGAGTGATTGCAAAACTATTTTTGTAATCCAGACTATGAAAGGTCCGATAGAATTGACTGCCAATTTTTGCCCTAGCCCTTATGGTAAATTCATCAGTTGTAGTGGTTGTGCTCTGGTCTCAACTGCTTGTCACTTCCAGTTCTCAGTACGCATTCTCTGATTAAGGTATTTATTTGTGTCCAACCCCGCCCATCAGAATTTTAACTTATTTTGTACTTTGTAAACCTCTGGCCTAAATGACCTGCATGTTTCAACCTCACAATCCTGGTTCTCAATTCATAAGGCAGAATACATTTGTCAGACCTCTCTAACAGATCTCATTCAAGAGAGAGCTTATCTGCTACCTTGGCACTTGCTTGCCATGGCCGGGCAACATTCTTCTCAAGGCCAACCCTATGCAATGAAATATTTTTTCAAATTAAAATCTTTATCCATTTCCATCTCATCAAAACTTTCTTCATCCGTCACCCTATTCTTTGTCTTTATGCCACCCCAACATATCCACACATTCTAATAGCACCCTAATCAATTAGTCTGCTCTGGCATTTTTACCTGTAGCAAAAGTAAGATTTAAATTATACTGTCACAATTTGCTGTTGTAGGTGTATGATCCTTGACCATGTTCTCATTCAGTATATAGACTCAAGGCTTATAATTGGCTACCAATACATATTTCCTTCCTCACACAACATTCTTAAACTTTTCAATAGTCCAGTAATATTCTAAATCTTCTTTCTCAATAACAGAATATTGTCTTTCAGTTTGATGTAAAGTTCTGAGTCAGAACCCAATAGTTCTGCCATTCTCTTCTTCTTCCTGAGATAGTACTGCTTCTAAGTCACGCTTGCTGGCATTTACTGTAACAAGAAACATGTGATTATCATCATACATTTTCAAAATCTTCCCTGACACAATTTCATCTCTCAACACCTTGAACTCCATGTTATATCTTTCTTTCCATTGAACCACATTTGTTTTCCTGATTTTAAATTCTAGAGGCAAAATTCTAAATAACCTTGAAGAAAAACTTGTACAACCCCAATGTATAAGCACATCTTCTTGTCTGCAGGGGGAGGTTCTAGTCCATGAAATGACAACACATTACATGACCCAGCTCTTCAATTCCGCTCTTTACACAATTATGTTGTTCCTTATTAACTGTGATCTCTGTTTCTTTCAAATGATTTAGCAACTGGTTTAAACCCTTGTCATGGTGATCTCTGTCCCTTCCAGCCACAAGGATAGCACCCTGAAAAGTGACTACACCTTCAATACCCTCCAGCACCTTAAACATAATCCTCTGAAAGACTAAAACTGCAGAGGACAATCCGAAGAACATCTCCAGAATTGCAATGTCCCCACAGGAGGCACAAATGCTGAGAGATGCTTAGAGTCTAAGTGTAATGCCACCTGATGTTTAGGAAGATGCTAGACCGATTTTGCTGAATCCTTTAGCTCCCCCAAACATCAATAATATTTCAACAATGCACAGAAGGGGTTGGAAGTCTGCGCAGATGTGCTTATGTAAACTTCTGAGATCTATGCTAATTCTTAACCTCCTATTTTTTTGTACTGTTACTGTAAGAAGTAACCAAAAGAGATGATACAATTACCCACTCTGTGCATATTTTCTACAACTCATCAGCCAAATGGTTAATGATTGCAAAAGGCACATTTCTTCTTCTATATTATTTCAGGTTAGCATTATGATTGATACAAATTGAATGTTTGAAACCCTTTACTATGCCCTCTTTATTGTTGAAAACTTCTCTGAATCTTTCTAGGCACTTGAAACTCTGCACTTATCTCGTCTTCAGTCAAAACAATTTAAACTTTAGCCTTTCATTTAAGAGCCTTCACAAACAACCCCCTGATGGTACCACCCTAGAATATTTATGTTTTTTTGTTACATATACACAAATTGTTACATTTTACCATGGTTTCAAAATAACCTAGTAGCTCAATCTGCATGCTTCGTATGAAATAGGTACTCTATAAGGTGGATCAAACTGTTTACTATCCTTTTTTTTATGAACAACTCTTTGTTTGATGAACCAATAAATTCAATACAGGCCCATTCACTGTTACATTTGTGTATGGAACAACAAAGGTAGGAATGCCCAACAAGTTGTGATTCTTCCTTCTAACTATAGCTAACACTGCCAATCCTTTCTTTTCGGCTTTGGTAGACTTTGCCAAAATGACCACTTTTCCTACAGCTTTTACATGCAACAATATTTGCTGGCCATTGCTCTCGTTGCAGAACATGATGATTATCTCTTATTTTTGTCAACAACTTTCTTGTTACATTTTTCATAAATAGCAAATGCACTACTATATGTTTTTTGTCTAACGCTGTAGGTGATGATTGTGACAATTATATGTTTTTTTACCACATCACTTTTTTCACTCTGATGGATTACTCATGATCACTAAACCTTTCTCTACATGTTTGTCTCTACAGCTAACAACAATTTGGTCTCTGATCAACTGTGTTGCAAAGTTTTGAAATTCACAAGCCTCCATCAGTATATGCAGTGTTGCTTCATGTCCTTTTATGAACTTGTTCTGATGCTACTCTCTGGTGAAGAAACCACCAAACTGAGTTGGACATCAAAACAAATCTGCAATTTTTTCATATCAAGTTGATATTCATCTTCTTTTTCAACTAGTTAGTATTGGGCAGATGTTAAAAAACCGATTGGCCTTTAAAATCTAGAGCACGTTCAAGCAGAAATCTCTTCTTTTCTGTTTAATACCTGTTATCTCCATTGCCCCTAAGTATTTTTTTCAAAAACATTTTGTTATTGATTTTAGAGGTAACAGAAAAAAATTGCAAGACAGCATCAAAAGCAGTGATCCCTTGGTCATGCATACGTACTTTCACATTTTGTGACAGAAAGAGAAGTTGCAGCCAAAATCAATACTATACAAGTAAACTGTAACATCTCGGTGGAAGTGGGGGACAGAGATGAGGTCCCAATCAGTGCATAGAAATGGTAAAGGTGACAGGGCTCTGAGTAGGTGTTCGTCTGACACTGACGGAGGGAGAAAGAAAGAAAAAGCACTTAAGGTTTAGTATGTGCACAAGGAGGTGCATATCCCACCTAACAGCATATTGGACATGTAGCCCTTCATAGCAGCCCCTTAGTATTTTGTGAGACACTCCTGTGAACTAAAGTAAAGGAAGAGGTGGTTGGTAATGAATGTAATTTCAGCCTATAAATCTTTTATAGTACAATAAAAAGTATCAATAAGAGTGAAAAGTTGTACATAAACAGCAATCAGAAATTGTCGATTTTTAAGTAGTAAGGGAAAGCTGTGAATAACGAAACTCACAAAATACACAGTTTTTGGTGTTCTATTTTCATTCATTAGCTTTGGATAGTTTGTAGACCAAATACAAATAATTAGCTTATTATCAATCAATACACTTCTGGCAAAAACTTGGGGCTATACACAAAGGTAAGGTACACTTGTGAATAAGTTACATGTGTAAGTGTACTCTTACACATTTGATTAAATTTACTACTTTTGGCTATTCAAATGTTCGAGTGAAGTGAAAGTGTAGGTTTCACATCTCCACCCGTCGAAAGGAGCATGGAGCCTAACTTAGAAGCGTAAGTTACTACTAAAAATAGTAAGTCTAGTACTATACATGGCCAACCTCTGGTACTGCAACACCCTCCCATCGACAATATTAGAGGCAGGATCATAAAAAGGCAAAGGATATTGATTTAAATCAAACTATTTAAAATAGCAAATATATATATCTATATATATCTATATATATATATATATATATATTCACTGAAAAAACCATAGGTTATAGACCATATATAGTTAGGAATTAGCATTTACAAAACCTTGAAAATTCACTGAAAAAACCATAGGTTATACACCATATATAGTTAGGAATTAGCATTTAAAAAACCTTATTTTACTCACACAAAACCATTGAAATTCCATATATAGTTAGTTGTACTAACTATATATCGCGCACCCGCAATCCACTGCTGATCATGTCACATATTACATCATTCATGACATGGTCAGTGACATCACTGATGACATCACTGATGACATCTCAAATGACATCACTGATGACATCACTGATGACATCTCAAATGACATCACTGATGACATCACTGATGACATCTCAAATGACATCACTGATGACATCACTGATGACATCTCAAATGACATCACTGATGACATCACTGATGACATCTCAAATGACATCACTGATGACATCACTGATGACATCTCATTTGACATTACTGATCACATCACTGATGACATCTCAAATGACATCACTGATGACATCACTGATGACATCTCAAATGACATCACTGATGACATCACTGATGACATCTCAAATGACATCACTGATGACATCACTGATGACATCTCATTTGACATTACTGATCACATCACTGATGACATCATTCATGTGATAATACGATGAACCTCTTCAGACTCTAATATAACCTTAGATACACTCAGTGTAAACACAGACTCGCAGATTGTCACTCATCCATGAAGTTACACACACACCTAGTCAGTCATGCAAACAATCAATCACACCTCCATTTCCTTAACTATACAGTTAAACACACCTTACTTATTCAAACATATACTAAAACATATTTACTCACTTATACAATCCTGGATACAAGTTCACAATGATCCATACAGCCACTCACACATTCACTGGCTCTTATGCACAGTTATTTATATATGTCAACTCTCACATGTACTGTATTTTACATATGTACTTACTTTGACATGTAGCACTGAGATATCTATTCACTCACCAATACAGTCATGCACACAGTCAACCGCCCATACAGCTGTTTCCACATGCACTTTTGAACCCATACATCTATGCAGAGAGTCATACACCTCCCAGCCACCCATACACACTCTCAGTCTCCCATACAAATACTTGGGCAACCAATCAATAACCCATATAGTTAATCATATAGCTACTGATCAACACATGCAGCAGTTTACAGAACAACAGACATAATGATGCACAAATTAAGACAGTTTAGTCACTAACCCATGCACTCAGTGAGACACATTTAATCACTCACTCATACAGTCAGTCATGCACCTACTAAATCCTTTGTTCAGACACTTCTACATCCACTCATTCTTCAATATGTAAGACATATTTTAACTTTACAGAAACATACAGTCACTGGATGTTGTCATCAGTGATGTCATCAGTGATGTCATTTGAGATGTCATCAGTGATGTCATCAGTGATGTCATTTTAGATGTCATCAGTGATGTCATCAGTGATGTCATTTGAGATGTCATCAGTGATGTCACTGACCATGTCATGAATGATGTAATATGTGACATGATCAGCAGTGGATTGCGGGTGCGCGATATATAGTTAGTACAACTAACTATATATGGAATTTCAATGGTTTTGTGTGAGTAAAATAAGGTTTTTTAAATGCTAATTCCTAACTATATATGGTGTATAACCTATGGTTTTTTCAGTGAATTTTCAAGGTTTTGTAAATGCTAATTCCTAACTATATATGGTCTATAACCTATGGTTTTTTCAGTGAATTTCATTGTTTTTTTAAAAGCTAATATCTATAGCTGTAAAATGTATTCTTCTTTAAATCCAAAAATATATTTTATATGTTTATTAATAATTTTTTTTAAATATTTTTTTTGTTTCGCTCCCGGTCCGCGAACCGGGAAGCTTCCCGTTAGCTCAATTTGATGCCGCGACCCGGTCCGCGAACCGGTAAGAAATCAACATAGTGACGGTATCGCGTTGCCGCGTAATGCGTCCTATGACGTACTGCGTTAGCGCACCCGGAAGTGCCCCGGGGCGCGGACCGAGGCGCGAAACGCAGCTCCCCGGAAGCGATCCGCGGCGCGTCGCGAAAGCGCGACGTATCGCGTTGCCGCGTAATGCGTCTTGTGACGTACCACGTTAGCGCACCCGGAAGTGTCCCGGGCGCGGACCGAGGCGCGAAGCTCAGCGACCCGGAAGCTAACCGGGGCACGTTCCGCAGCGCGTAACATGAGCGTGAGAGGTCATGTGACTTGTTAATAAAACTTTTCATTGGTTCATTTCACTTTTGGTTTCATAATGATGTAAGGCTAGGTCAGGTGACCTAAAAATAACACTTTTCATTGGTTTAGAACTATTTTTTTTCCCAAATGATGAAAGCCCCCACCTTTTTTCTCACTCTGACTTTCAACTTTGAGAAAGGAAGACCTGATCATTTGCTCTGATTAAAAAATGGCTTCAATAGTAGCTTCAGCTTCTGCACCCCCACCACCACCACCACCATCTCCTCATAGGAAGAGAGGACCACCTGCACAGTTTATTGGAGACACAGAGGAGGAAGAGGAAGAACAAGACGGAGAGGAAGAAGAGGGACCACGATTTGTCAAAGAGTTACCCCGGGTATCTCATCGCAAAGTTAGCTTTATCTGGCAATTTTTTTCCATTCCACCAGGAGAGAAAAAAGTCAATGCACGCTATGCTACGTGCCTTATCTGCCAAGAAAAGTTATCCCGGGGCACTAATAAAAAATACAGTTATGGAAATCACACGATGCAGCGACACAGAGGTGGCATCCAAACAACTATAGTCGTGCAGAGATGCGTGAACTACAACAGAACCCCCCAACTTCGGTGACAAGAACATCTACTGATATCTCTCTCACATTTGGAGAGGCCAACGAAACAGTGCCAAATATTCAAAAAAAATTTGTCCATATGAAGCTGACATGCTTATATTGTGGCACTTTAATTTCATGCGCAAACATGAGTCTGAAATTAATTAATTTGGCTTTCGAGAAACACCGATGCTCCAAACGCAGCAAGTTTTAATTTTTTTTTTTGCTCCTGTTGAGCCTTTTTCAATGCCTCTTTCTGTTCTTTCCCTTTGGAAAAAAACAAAAAAAACAAATAAGTGTTCAAAAAATACAAAAAAAACAAATAATGTTCAAAAAAGAAAAAAAAATATAAAACAACAAAAATATAAAAAAAAAGTTCTTTTCAGAACTACCTCCCCGTTATTAAAAAATTGCTAGAATGTTTAGCACTCTGGCAAGCTCTATTTCTTTTGGTTCGCTTCCCGGTTAGCTTCCCGGTACGCGGACCGGGAGCTAACCAAAAAAATGTTTTTAAAAAAAATAGAGTAAGTATAAGGAAAGTAAACAGAGAGTGATGTTAAAAGAAAGACAGCTATAGGGACTAAAGAAGAGATACTGTTTAATAGATCTATTTACCGAAGAAAAGACGGAAGAGGGTATAATTGTGAAAAACAAAATAGATAACGAAGTGAAAGAAAAAAAAAGAGAGTATAACATTAACAAAGAAGAGTTTCTTGGAGAATGTGAGTGAATGTTCAAAATAAGATTAAAACATGAGGAATAACAGAGAGAAAAAATAGAAAACAGAAAACAAAAAATAACAGAAAAAGATTAATTGAAACAGCAAAGAAATGTAAGTAACATAGAGCCATATCATCAACATAGGCAATAAAAGTTTTGCAGCTTTTATTGGCAGAAATGTGTCGCTAAAGCTGCTTTTGCGGCAGAAAACTGCCGCTAAAACCACTTTTGCACCCGTTTTCTGCCAATAAAAAGAGCAATAATTTTATTGGCTGTGTTCATAATATGCCCCTTAGTGTGCTTCAACTACACAGAGAAAGCATTATGAACAAGTAGTGATAGAGTGATCAGTCAAAGACACTAAGAGTAATAGAGACGGAGTGAGTGAACAAGAGTGAGGAACTATGAGAAGAGAGGGACTGAGAAAAAGAGTGGAAGGAGTTGAGTAAGTAGGTAATAGAGAAAGGAATGAGGAAAGTAGCAAAGGCAGGAAACTGAGGGTTAAAGAAATGAAGCAGTGGAACTAATAGAAGTTAAATGTGATAGAAATGTAATGAAAAGAGTACAAAACATTTACCTTATAATTGTCGTTAAATTACTCACTTTTTGTTTTTATACTTTCAATCTGTGAAAGAGAGAACAAACATTTGAAAAATATTAAAACATGTATTTAAAAATTACAAAAGACAAGGGAAAAGATTGAAGGACAAACAGTTTTTCAACAACTTTGACACTTACAGAAGCTTCTGCTTCTCCAGGCCCCCTACACAGTCCTAAAGATATACATTTTAAACTAACAGTATCTTGATGCAGATGAAGTGAGGCCTATCTTAAAACATGGTGCATCTTTTGCATTGCTGTTGTCTCAGAAAAGTTTCGCAAGACACTAAAATTTTAAATGATTACTTCAGGATGCCAATAAGATGTGTCCTATCCAGAGGTTTGTTTGAGGTGAGGCCTACTCAGGGTTGCAGATGAAATTTCGAGTTGTTGAAGAGAACAGAGGACATAATACATGTGAAGGTCTACTAATGAAGTGAGTCATGTCCACTGCACTCTTGAACAAAGTCCAAACCTCCTATGTTTCCCTGGACAGACCTAAACTTGATCTGCACAATGTGATTCATAATGATAGGAAACACAGGTGATGTAAATGAAATACGTGCAATTTATTTTGCTCATTTCACAATCACATCACTTGTGTTTCCTTTGCTTAGGTATCTCATTGTGCAGATGTAGTCCAGCATATGAAAGAATACGCAGAAGTGCAGCACTGCATGCAACAACTTTGACACTTACAGAAGCCTCACCTTCTCCATGCCTCCTACACAGTTCTACATATACATCATAAATGCAAACAGTACAGAATTAATTATACATGTTAAATGGTTTATTTTTGCTGTTCTCAGAATGTATCAAAATTCACTAAAAACAGTGACTTGAAGGTATTCATCATATAACAGCGGGGAAAAAAAAACACAATCAAAATGATTGTGTTTAAAAAACCCATACAACATAACAAATCAGAATTCAGAACTCCTTAAAGTTAACTTACTTTCCATGACGTCAAAGGATGTCCTATGAACAGCTTACACTCTGTTGTGCTGTTATTACTTTCAGCCCGCCACTTTCTGAAAGAAAATCTCCATCGTTTTTAAAAACATGTTACATGCAATAAATGACTTCTTGCTCTCTACCACAAGTTTCCACAAGGCCAAATCTTGTCAGACCCATTTATAACTCTTGGATTTCTTGTAAGCCAATCCCGTCATTTGGCATTTCCGCAACTTTCAGAATTAAAATGTTGAAGATCATTTTCACAATCCTGGAATAGTAATATCTTCCCCTTCTTGCTCAGTCATGTTCTACATTTCCTATGACACTGATACTGCTTACTATGAAGCAGACTTACACTACCTCTATGACTACTACAATTATTTAATTCTCTACATCACTTTTAATCACAAAGCAATGTAAAACAGTAGACAGCATTGCAGACTTACATTCCCTCTACTTTATGTTTTGATTGGCTGCTTCAATTAGCTTATAAAAAGAAATAGTTTTTCTGAACTCATTCAAAGTGCACTTATTTCTCCATGACGTCCAGTCTTATGGTTAGAAGTTATGTCTCTGAACTACACTTATCCTCAAGGCCAAATTGTGTAGGAGCCATTAGAACTTCTTGAAATTCCACAGAGCACATCCCGAGATTATTTCCCTAAAATTTTGGTTTTAAAAACACCAGGTAAGAGTTTTTAAGGTCATACGGCAATTTTTTTTTGAAAATTAAAACAGAATCGTTGCAGAATGACCAGCCATTTCTAGACTTTAAATAAGCTGTGTAATGTCCTGATGTTATTGAAGGACCGTCATGATATATAATTGCTGCAGTTACAAAAGTCCTTCCTGATATTGACAACTGCGAAGCTACAAAATTTTTAATTAAAGTTGTCAATTTTGTTCCATCAGGCCTACATCGTTGGAACATTAAAATGACATACTGGCCATATGTTCGTATAAATAATGTGGACATCATTTCAGATTTACATTGGCTACACTCCATGTTGTGATCAGCTGCTTTTACTAGCTTATTAAAGGAGACTGATTTACTGTCTGGCAAAGTTAAATATATAAATCTTTCTGAGTCTACACTAGTAGTACTTGATACCATACAGTTCTCGCAGTCATGCTGCCATTGATAAGAAAGCCCAAACAGCTGATCTACATCTACACCTTCAGCATGTAATACATCAAGCATATACATTAAAAACTCCTGACAATCTTGCTGAATATTTTGAGAGAATTGTGTTTGGCCTGAACATCTGTCTAACAGATTTCGAATTTCAGACACACTTTCTATGTTTGTTCTATCAGTGCTACATTTCCCTAACACAGAATTTAACAAACTGCAAAATGTTTGATCAGAATTGACCACAATCTCTTCTTTTACATTTTCTAGAGAAAACAAAACATTAACCACTACATTAGCATAGCAGTTGACACCAGAACTGTTTTCAAACTGAAAACGAAATGAAATGAAAGAAAATTTATAACGCGCAGACTAAGCCCCAAAGGGCATCAAGGCGCCTAGCTCAATATTGATTGATTATCCGTCCCAGGAGCTGATTACTGGTAGGCTTTCTTAAAACACCATGTTTTCAGGGCCTTTTTGAAGAGGGGAAGTGAAGATAGAGACTTGAGTTCCAGAGGGAGTGCATTCCAGAGACGGGGGGCGACCGTAGAAAAGGCTCTACCTCCCCATCTGGTCTTCTTGGTCCTAGGAATAACCAGAAGATTTTGTTGCCGTGAGCGCAAACACCTGCTGGGGACATAGCTGGATAAAAGTGCCCCCAGCCCAACTGA
This sequence comes from Lissotriton helveticus, assembly GCF_964261635.1. Taxonomy (NCBI): domain Eukaryota; kingdom Metazoa; phylum Chordata; class Amphibia; order Caudata; family Salamandridae; genus Lissotriton; species Lissotriton helveticus. The sequence goes on along the minus strand of NC_136061.1, from coordinate 1,080,605,372 downwards.
TGTTTCAGATTTAAGAGCGCTGTGCACCAAACAGATGATTTTGAAGGAAATACGATGCTCTATAGGAAGCCAGTGTAAATTCTTTCTGGCTAATGTTACCGAGGAGGATCGGGGAATGTCCAGGACAAATCTTGCAGCCGCATTTTGTACAATTTGCAGTCGCTGTATTAGTCCCTTATTAATCCCTGCATACAGTGAGTTGCAGTAGTCCAATCTTGAACCAACAAGTGCAACCACTGTCTGTTTCCTAGCTTGCGGGGAGAGATAATGTACTATTCGGCGGAGAATTTTAAGAATTCCCCAGCAAGTAGCCACTGTTCTATTAACCTGAAGGGTCATTGCCAGCGAGGTGTCAAATATAACCCCTAGGTTCCTAGCTGAGTGGGAGGGGACCGGGCAGGTTCCCAGGGATTGCGGCCACCAATCACTTGACCATACATCCTGGTCCTTTCCAAAGATCAGCACCTCGGTTTTATCGCCGTTCAGCTTCAGGGAGTTGACTATCATCCAGTCAGAGACTGTTTGCATGCAACTCCTGAAGCTGGAGGCAGAGGTACTGACCGGTTGGGCTAGTGACACCATGATCTGGGTGTCATCTGCGTATGACGTTACTTCCATTCCCTGGGCTCTTACCAATCTCGCTAAGGGGGCCACATAAATGTTAAATAGGGTCGGACTTAAGGCCGACTCTTGTGGTACCCCACATGCAGAGATGTAGCAGGGGAGAGGTATTCTCCTAATTTAGTCCTCTGTTCTCTAAGATCTAAAAAAGAGGACAGAAGATCCAGGGCTGACCCCTCTAATCCCATCTCCCTCAGACGAGATGTTAAAATAGAGGGAGATAGGGTGTCAAATGCTGCGGTCAGGTCGAGTAAGACCAGCAATGTTGTCTGACCTTGATCTACCTTCGTTCTGATGTTATCAGTAACCATAGTGAGTGCGGATTCTGTACTATGGAGTTTCCTGAACCCATGCTGGGTATGATCTAAAAACCCAGAAGAGTCCAGGAACGCAGACAGATGCAGATTCAGGTGAGACTCAAGCAATTTGGCGGGGGCAGGAAGTAACGAAATGGGCCTGAAGTTTTTCAGGATTGTGGGATCAAGTGAAGATTTTTTAAGTAATGGCCTAACAATGGCTTTCTTCCAGACTGATGGGAAGATCCCATGTGACAGGGCACTATTCATTACTTCCAGTAAAGGAGGAAGTAGAGTGTTCCTACAATCCTTCAACACATTAAGAGGACATGGATCCAAAGGAGAGCAGGATTTGGTCCTATTCAGCAATGAATTGAGATTATCGAGTGTGAGTAATGGGAAATTGGAGAGAGTCTTGTAAGGGTCTTTATGCCAGGCCTCTAGAGTTGTTAATGCCTGAATAGTATTGATCTCAAGGGATTTTTTCTGCACTTCTAAGTTAATAGCAATCTCATCGATTTTGTTGTAGAAAAAAGTTGAGATCTTATTACAAAGCTCCTGGGAACCCTTCACAGGGTCTGGAACTTGTAGTGTACAAAGGGAGTCCACTATCTTGAACAACTCCTTCGATGAGGTAAGAGAGGTAGTAAGTTCCGAGAAGTATTCTTGCTTGGTTTTAATGACTGCAGCTTTATATTCACCCAACAATTGCTTATGAGCCTCTCTATCAGTAGAGTCCCATGATTTCCTCCATTTTCTCTCCTGTCTCCTGCAACCTTGTCTCAGTAACCTAAGAGGTTCCGTGAACCAGGGAGCTGAAGGCCTATGTCTCGCTGAATAGCGTCGTATGACAGGGGCTAATGAATCTAATGCAGCAGAGATGGAATTGGCGAGATTTTGTGCTGCCTTCTCAGGGTCTGGTGGCAAATGGACAGAGCCAATGATGGGGGCCAGAGAATCATTTGTGATATTTTTATAATTCCTTTTACCCTTTCCCAGCATTAGTTCCTTACTAGGGGGGGCTAAGTGGGGGAAGGTCAGGACTAACGGTACTGCCAAATGGTCTGTCCAAACCAGAGGTTCCGGAGTTCCAGTGTTAACTCTAGGATCATTGGAAAAGACTCCATCAAGAGTGTGACCTGCTCGATGTGTAGGTCCTTTAACCAATTGAAGAAAGCCACACTCCTTAAGGGGATCGACCAGGGAATATGTGTCTTTAGAGATGTCATCATCTAAATGAAAGTTTAAATCTCCTAGGATAGTGAAATGGGGCTTGCCAACATATGGCTCCAGAATTTTAAACAGGTCACTGCAGAATTTGGATCTAGGTCCTGGGGGCCTGTAAACAAGAAGGCCCACAAAGGATGTTGAGGGAGATGAGGAGATAACAAAATGCAGGGCCTGGAGAGGCTCAGATGGTGACGTCAGGGCATTAACACGGCAGGACAGATGCGACTGATAAATAATTGCTAATCCTCCACCTCTTCGCTTAGCTCTGTCGAATCTCTGCAGAGCATAGCCCTCTGGGATTGCCATTAAGAGGTCGTGGCCTGAAGTCTCCGAGGCCCAGGTTTCGGTTACAAAAACCGATGTAGGCTTTCTAGCCGACACAAAATCATGAAAGGCTATGTTATTTTTAATTATAGAACGAGCATTGATGAGATATCCTTTCTCAGAGTAAGTACTTTTATCTACGGAATTGTTTTCTTGGGATGGGTAATTAGACAGGGTGGAGGTATCGGGACTCCAAATACCTGAATTAAGTGGGGCCATAAGTCTCAGATCCTCCGGGGTATATCTGTGGTGGCACGAGGGGATCATCGGTTTCCACTCCAGCATTTCATCAGCAGTGTAGGAATATGATAGCTGAGGGGGGGGGGTCCGGGAGTCCAAAGCGCAGCCCGTCCTGCAGCCCGTCCTCAGCGCGGACGGGCGCAGACGGGCTGAACTCTGGCGCAACTCCGGCGCTAATACGGCGCGTCCGCTGATCGCGTGCGCTGCGCGGAGCCATGGCCATCTATATTTATGCCGGTGACTGACCCAAGATGGCCGCCACTCTCGGTCCACCGGTCTACACTTAAACCTTGCGATTTATGGATTGTCACCGCATATGCCAAGCAAACAGGAAACTGCTTACGGCGAACATATAAGTCTTTTACAAGCAAAAATCTAGCAGAACAACGACCAATTAGCTGTACTTCCTCAATGCCATCAAATTTAATTTTTAAAAATTCAATTCCATCTCTATTTCTGTATTTCACAAAATCAACAACATTACCCATTGATCCATTTACCAGACCTCTTTCAACATGTAAATTCCTTCTTAAAATTATACGGCAGTTCAAGCACACATTCAGAGTCTTTTCAAAACCTGCAGTTTTAGATATACTCTTCTCTAATGAATCCAATTTTGTTTTCAGATTCTCAGACAAAATAATTGTTGATCCCATATGCTCTACTCTGTCAATAGCTTCAAGTTTCACAATCTCTTGCTTTTCTAAATGCAACATTTTGTTGTTGAATTTGGCACATTCTGCAAGAGTTGGCATCAAACATATTCCAGATTTCTTCTCAGTAATTTTCTGAAAAATATTCTCAGGCACAACATCTTGTTCTGGATATAAATTTGACAGTAATCGTGCATGTAAAGCTTCTTTCCCATGCTCGGTCACTTTTCCAATTCTAACATCTTGTAGAATAGTCTTGTAAACTTCATCCTTCGCCTGACGCATATTTTCATGCAGTTCAGCATAATTGAAGTTTAACCATATATTGACGTTGCCAATGCTCCCTAGGCACTTCCTGGTATCCACATGCGTGAGCATTTTGAACACAGGTTGCCCTTTCACTGGTGTCAGCTGCAAAAGATCTCCGAAAACAATGATGTGTTTGCCACCAAATAACACATCATACTCTGTTTTGAGAACTTCTTGCATTCTCAAATGCACAAAGGCAAGCATGACATTGGAAACCATGCTTACTTCGTCAATGATAAGAAGTTTCATTTTCCTCAAGATTCTTGAAACTTCAAAACAAGCATCTCCAGATAGCTTGTGATATTGTAATTTGTTGTCATGCTCCACTGGCAGCATCAGTAAACGATGTAAAGTAATCCCTTTAATGTTATGTGCTGCCAGTCCAGTTGGAGCGGTGACAACACAAGACAGCGATGACTCTGTCCTTTCCTGCAAATAGCATGAAATTGCTTTAATGAGGAAACTTTTTCCAGTTCCCGCTTCTCCACTCACGTACAGTCGGACAGGCTTCAACAATGTACATGAGCACTCTTTCTTGTCATGACTTAATCCATGATCAATTTGCATGGTAACTTCATCATATATTTTCCTCTGCTCAACGTTGAGTTGTCTTTCCAACTCTTCTAAGTTAACCGCATCCTCCTGAGCATGTGCCATGGCTCTTTCCACTTCATTCATAGCAGTGGCAGCTTCATTTTTGATAAGAGGTCCTCCTAGTGGATCCTGACTCAATGAAGCAGAACTCTGACTGTCCTGAGAACTGTCTCTGGCAATCTCGGCTGCAATCGTTGCTTCCTGCTCAATTTCCGCATTCAACATTTCTACATATTTGGGAAAAGCAGGACATTCTATGGTCTCCTTGGCGGCATTGAAAGAGTCTTCGTAACAGAGGAAATCTCCAAGCAGTTCCTCTTCTGCACGCCAAGGCTTGAAAAGTTGCAAAAGTGCTAAATAGAAAAACTCCTTTTTTTCAGGAGATTCGCCACTCAATTTTCGATGGTTTACCAAGTGGCATTTTCTTTGCTTGACCAGACATCCCTCACTTCCTATTACAGCATACACTCCTTTCTCAGTATCTTCTTTGATGTTCCTCTTGAATATGTAATTTTGAAGAACCTCATACAGACAAACATTCTCGAGGTGACTGCTTCGATTTGGATAATATGTATCCAACATGTTTGTCTTCAAAATGTCGGTACTGTTTGGCTCCTTTTCCGCCAAATACTCAATTTCCTGCACAGGTTTGAGAACTCGATTACGCGTTGCAGCAAGACCAAGACTCGCCCAAACGATACTCCTGGACTTGGCATAGAGACTTGCTGAAGACAACCGGTCAGAACATTCATAAGCTCCGATTTCTCGATGCGACAACATCTTCAGACTGAAACTGTACAACTTCTTGCTGAGGCTCTTTTCATGGGAAATGTCCTCCCACATATCCTTCAATTCTGTCTTCTCTTTTTTGGTGATGTAAGACGTCACATACCGAGCCACAGCCATACAGTTATCAGCCACAAACTGTATATCCATGTTAGCATTCCACATGGACAAAATCACCGGGTTGTAGTCGTTGATGTACTTGGACTCTTCGTTCCTCTTCAAATTGTATGTGTTTTTAGGTGATTTCTTCATGACATTGTGTCGCAGCGAAGACATCAAACTGTTTACTCTTCCTTTAGAAATCACCGGTCGTGGAAAGCCGAAACGACATTTAGTGTAGAACTTGTCCTTGTTTCGGAATTTACGACGGCAGTACTTTCCACATCGATGGCTTTGGAAACGCAGAACTTTTTCTCTTAGGCTTTTCTTCTCCTTTGCGTTTGGAACAGCACACGTAGAATACTGTTGGATGAAACTCATCACTGAGTCTTCTGGATCCGTTCCAAATTTAGGTGCATCCTTGATCCACAGCAACATATGTATATGAGGAGCACCTCTTGCTTGGTACTCCTTTCTCCAGAAGAAATCCAACACCTCTCCAAGAGGTGGATTCTTCTTATTCATGATGAAAGACATCATAGCTTCAAATCTATGATTGAAGTACCTACATACATTGACTGGATCCAAAGAGCACAGTTCTCCGGGTGTCTTGAATTCGATGTTATCTACGTTAGCATTTGCCTCTCGTAGAAATTCAAGTAAGTCTTCCCAGCCATACTCGGCACAGCTCAGAGTGAGGAACCATGTGGGAGTACCTAAGTTCCTCAGCATACATTTTAAATCACCATGACGACGGTACCAGTACTCATTAGTACCACGCTGACACGCCATGAGATTAATCAGGTGAGAATCCAAAATACTGTCTTGGACATTGACTTTATCCATAAAGTCACTTGCCGAGATGTTTTGCATGTGTATACCACTTTTCAAGATGTGGTTCACTGCATATGACAGTCCAGACAGATCGCTTTCAAACAGGAGATGAAACAAATAAGGAATGCATTGTCGAAACCTAGCATCTCCTGCATACAATCGCAAAGTCCGGTATTCAGAAGCAGGAATTTGATGAGGTCGCTCATCATATCTTCCTCCCTGACCTGTTGGAAAAAGCTGTGGGAAACACCGAGCTTCCAAACTTTCCTCCCAAACACTAATGGGACTCCCTTTCGCTTGTTTCATTTGAAACAACTCAATAGCATTCCCCATGACTTCCTTGGAATGCAAAGGATGAACACTATAATGTTCATATATTTCTTCACTAGTACAGGGTTCTACTTTCTCAATTTGACCAGCACACAAATCGCTGTCCTCTTCCTCACTTACTTCCTCTTCTGCAACATATACATTTTTATAGTATTTATTATATTTTTTCAAATACAATGTTGCCCTTTTGACTTTCCTAACATCTACTAAATCTTGCCATATTTTCTTATTCTTTGTTGGAACCCCATTAACTAAGATAACAAGAGGTTCCTCTTCCACTTTTTCTACTCCAATTGTGTTAATGTTTTTCTTCAAATCTAGAGGCAAATAAACAACTCTTCCCTTTAATCCTCTCTGTAAATCTGATGGAGGCAATTTCCCTGTCTTTGGCTCCATTCTTACAATAGCCTGAAAGGGATGGATACTTTGAATCAAAATAGATTCATAAGTATTTAAATCCTTCAATTCAGAAGGAATCTCAACCAATTCCAGATTATTATGAACTGCTCTAGCAGGCATCTGGTTTTGATTTAATTTGCAACAACAATAAGTACACACACGTTGATCCAATCCCAAATCAAAACAATTTTCTACCATCAAGTATGTTGCGAAATCCTTCCATTCACTATTATTTTCCCTTTCACTTTTTGCATATAAATCCACTAACTTAGTCTGATTCTTATAATAAGTGCGTCGACAACACACACAAGTGAAATTAGGCCTCTCACTTGATTTCACCTGAAACGTCGCAATTTCCTTCTGAAAATTATCTGTACTGGAAACCTGTACACTATCTTCCACATTACCCTCTTCTTCTTGGTCAATTTCAACATTCTCCTCTTTACTTCCAAAGTAACAAAACTCAATTTCTTCACATATATTCTTCACATCTATTTCAGAACCATGCAAAAGAGCAGCGCATAATTGTTTAAGCATAATTGCTGGACTCTTAGCATAATACAACATTCTAACTAATTTCCTCACTTTATTATGATGCACTGCTAGCATCCTGAAATGATGAAAAACACTCTGGCATACTCTCCTGGAAAGACAAGCCAGTGAATGACCATGCAAACCTGTCACTTCTCTCACTCTGCAAGGATCTAATTCTTGCAACAACCTTATTTTCTGCTTCAAACTTTTCTTATTAAATGACCGTACAAAATCACAAAGCAAATTGATGGAATCCTGTCGCACACTTCAAATACTACTACACTTCCAGGTGTAGACAGGACCCTTAGCACGTCTTCCTAAAACCTCATTACCTAACACCTCTTCTGTCTCTGTTGTCACAAGTTTTTCTTTTTCAACTGGACAACCATCTTTCACTTCATAAGCACGACCACTGGTGTCAACTGCATGCACCAAATCATTATCCTGGAAATAACTCTCCTCATTAAAAAATGCCTCACAGCTTGAACTATGCATCCATTCTCCAGAAAAAACTTCACAAAAATTACTACGATTAACTATTCTCTTCCATCTACTATTTCTTTTGAAATCATAAATTGCCTTGTTTAGCTTCCTAATTCTATTGATTATCAAAATAAATAACTTACGTTTAATTTCAAATGCCTGATCAATAACTTTCTCAACTTTTTTTTTCTCTTATAAAAAACCACTTTCTGTTGACCTTTCTTAATATTTTTTAACAAATTGCCAATTATCCTGTTGCGGAACATTCGTTTACGAATGTCCCTAAACTGTTGTTTCCTTCTACTATCATGCACAGAGTTATCTCTTGCTCTAGCAGTAACATTTTTGATTGGCCTTTCCTTTCCATTTGAATTGGTTCTCTTTTTCTGGACTGAAACATTTTCTGTAGTAATATTTTTTTTACTACACATATTTCTTATGAAATATTTTGTGCTCTTACCCGGTGCTTTCTTCGTGACTTGACAAATCTTTTTGTTAGAGGACTGCTGCTTATTTTGTTTCACCTGCTGTCTTTGACGTTTTGCAGCCTTTCTCTGTCTTTCTATTGTTGGCATGGTGAAATCTTGAAATGATCTGCAGTTGAATCTGTGGTAAAATATAATAAAAAATGTTATTAACCACTATTACCAAACAGTAAATCAATAACAGTGATCAAAAACTTAACACACTACTTGACATTTTAAATAGAAGATTTTTAGTCCTTGGCAAATTTACAATACAGAAATAGCAGAAAAGAAATGACATTTATATTTATGTTACCTGTGCTATTTTATATGTGAATCTGATCTAATTTTATGAGCATATTTTAATATTTTATTGAAGACACTACACATAACCTGTTTTTGAAGGTGTCTTTATTTTTAAATTAAACGGTTTACATTTTTACTTTTTATTAATTATAAATTTTAAAAATAAATGTTTATAGTTCCATAGGCTCAAGCAGGTCAGCTTCCCACCCTATGTCATATAATTCGGACAAATCTGCATCCTCATCACGCTCTTCTTCATCCTCAGGATTTAAATCATCCAAGGGATCAACATCCACTGATGTTTCAATTACGAGTTCAATGATGAGGTCAAAATCAACTGATTGCAGATTGTCGCTCATGTTGATGTTGTCTTTATCTTTAAAGAAAGATAACAACAATGAGATGTTGCAGAGTAAGAGACAAATCTCAGAGATTATAATAGTAAAATTGTTTAACAAGAGTAATATTTTGCAGCTATTATTTAGCCATGTCCAGCAATGCTGAGCAGGTGAAGACTATGTCTAATTTTTCAGTGAACAGGACTCATCTCTTCTTAACCTTGGATAAGCCTCACCGACTCTGTGTCCCCTGCACATACTTAAATGTAAAGGGGCAGATTTATGTTAAATGTCACATCCCCAGGCATGCACCAGTTAACGTGCACCGCTGCTCTGCCACCCATGGTGTGCCGTATTTACAATCAGATAGGAGAAAGCTGCGTCAAAACCCTGCGCCTGCTTTAAGCAGGCATAGGTCTTGACGCAACATTGTGGAGATGGGGCACCCCTGAGCCTTGCTTGAGCTGCATCGCACTTGCGATACAACTCCAGCAATCACTACCTTTACAGCACAGATACGTCACGCATCTGTGCCATTTTTGCCCCATGATGCCCCGCATTGTAAATGCAGCACACCATGGGTGGCGGAACAGCGGCGCAGGATGACTGACACATCCCTGGTGATGCACCAGTCATCATAAATCTATCCCTAAGCTTCTTATCTTGTTACAGATGAACTGCCATATGTACCATCAAACTATTTTGCATTTCCTAAATAGCGAATTTTAAGGGATAAATAGCAATTCTTTACCATTCCTAATTTGCAATGAGCAAATTGCTAATTGCAAGTTACCCATTCATTTCCATGGGCTAGGAGGCTCATAGGAATGAAGGTTTAATTTGCGATTAGCAATTTGCTCATCACAAATTAGGAATTTTTCCAAGGGTGCAGGGGTGTCTCAAAAACACCCTGCTGCACCCCTGAAAAAGAAATTTGGGGGCATATGGCACACATACATGCCCTAAGGGCATGTGTTGGCGTCATATGGGACCTTTTGTTTTTGGGAAAAAAAGCTTTTTGAAAAGAATTCACAAATTACCACCAACTAGAAGTTGGTGGTAGTTTCCAAATCCTTAATGTCATTTTTTACATATTTTTTGTTTGATACATTGCATTTAAGTAATCGCAAAATTTGCAAATCCTTCAGTGCAATCGCAAAATAAGGAATAGCAAATTTTGCTACTCCTTATTTTGCATCAAACTTGTTTGATACATACCATTTGTCTAATTAACATTCGCAAAGGCCGAAATTCGCAGAATTTTGATCTTTGCGAATGCTAATTAGCTTGATACATATGGCCCCAAGTGAGGCCTGTCTTGCAACATGGTGCATCTTTTGCATCACTGCTGCATCGGTTTCATGTGGTACGTTTTTTTTACACCATGACATATCTGCCTAAATGCATCAATTTGTAATTTTGTCGCCTCATAGCAAATCTTTTGCACCGCCGCTGCATCATAAAAGTGACGCACAGTGGCGCAAAAGAGGCATACACCTATCATAAATCTGTCCCTAGCATTTTAAATGATTAATCCAGGATGACGATAAGGTGTGGCCTATCCAAAGGTTTGTTTAAGGTGAGGCCTACTCAGGATTGCAGATTAAAGTTACGCTTGATGAAGAATACAGAGGAGATAATACATGTAAAGGCCTACCAATGAAGTAAGTAATGTGCACTTTATTTCGCCAGTCATCATAAATGTATCCCTAAGCTTCTTATCTTGTTACAGATGAACCACCATATGTACCATCAAACTATTTTGCATTTCCTAAATAGCGAATTTTAAGGAATAAATAGCAATTCTTTACCATTCCTAATTTGCAATGAGCAAATTGCTAATTGCAAATTACCCATTCATTTCCATGGGCTAGGAGGCTCATAGGAATGAAGGTGCAATTTGCGATTAGCAATTAGCTCATCACAAATTAGGAATTTTTTCAAGGGTGCAGGGGTATCTCAAGAACACCCTGCTGCACCCCTGAAAAAGAAATTTGGGGGCATATTGCGCACATACATGCCCTAAGGACATGTATTGGCGTCATATGGCACCTTTTGTTTTTTGGAAAAAAATGCTTTTTGAAAAGAATTTGCAAATTACCACAAACTAGAAGTTGGTGGTAGTTTCCAAATCCTTAATGTTATTTTTTACATATTTTTTGTTCGATACATTGCATTTAAGTAATCGCAAAATTTGCAAATCCTTCAGTGCAATCACAAAATAAAGAATAGCAAATTTTGAATTAAGGACATTTTAAGTAATTTCCACATGTGCAGTGTTTTCAAATTATGATTTGAAAATAGTTTTTGGGGAAAAGGAATGGTTTGCAAATTTATGACAAGGACATAATGGTGTATGCTTCTCTATAAGGCATTTCAGTGTCTCTGATGTCATTTTTCCCATATTACATTATAAGACCTTTCCCCATGGAGCACATTCCTTGTAAATATGCTCCCACCTGTGCATGGTGAATTTAGATTTTGACTGTTTGAGTCACATAGCCATGTTAATAGTGACCCAAAAAAATTGGAAACGCTTTAAAAAAACACATTCATGTGTCTTAAGGACATTTTAAGTCATTTCCCCGTGGACAGTGTTTTGTAAGTGGCGCAAAAGAGTCATACACCTATCATAAATCTGTCCCTAGCATTTTAAATGATTAATTCATGATGACGATAAGGTGTGGCCTATCCAGAGGTTTGTTTAAGGTGAGGCCTACTCAGGATTGCAGATTAAAGTTACGCTTGATGAAGAATACAGAAGAGATAATACATGTAAAGGCCTACCAATGAAGTAAGTGATTTGCATTTTATTTCGCCAGACATCATAAATGTATCCCTAAGCTTCTTATCTTGTTACAGATGAACCACCATATGTACCATCAAACTATTTTGCATTTCCTAAATAGCGAATTTTAAGGAATAAATAGCAATTCTTTACCATTCCTAATTTGCAATGAGCAAATTGCTAATTGCAAATTACCCATTCATTTCCATGGGCTAGGAGGCTCATAGGAATGAAGGTGCAATTTGCGATTAGCAATTAGCTCATCACAAAATAGGAATTTTTTCAAGGGTGCAGGGGTATCTCAAGAACACCCTGCTGCACCCCTGAAAAAGAAATTTGGGGGCATATGGCGCACATACATGCCCTAAGGACATGTATTGGCGTCATATGGCACCTTTTGTTTTTTGGAAAAAAATGCTTTTTGAAAAGAATTAGCAAATTACCACAAACTAGAAGTTGGTGGTAGTTTCCAAATCCTTAATGTCATTTTTTACATATTTTTTGTTTGATACATTACATTTAAGGAATCGCAAAATTTGCAAATCCTTCAGTGCAATCGCAAAATAAGGAATAGCAAATTTTGAATTAAGGACATTTTAAGTCATTTCCACATGTGCAGTGTTTTCAAATTATGATTTGAAAATCGTTTTTGGGGAAAAGTAATGGTTTGCAAATTTATGACAAGGACATAATGGTGTATGCTTCTCTATAAGGCATTTCAGTGTCTCTGATGTCATTTTTCCCATATTACATTATAAGACCTTTCCCCATGGAGCACATTCCTTGTAAATATGCTCCCACCTGTGCATGGTGAATTTAGATTTTGACTGTTTGAGTCACATAGCCATGTTAAAAGTGACCCAAAAAAATTGCAAACGCTTTAAAAAAACACATTCATGTGTCTTAAGGACATTTTAAGTCATTTCCCCGTGGACAGTGTTTTGTAAGTGGCGCAAAAGAGGCATACACCTATCATAAATCTGTCCCTAGCATTTTAAATGATTAATTCATGATGACGATAAGGTGTGGCCTATCCAGAGGTTTGTTTAAGGTGAGGCCTACTCAGGATTGCAGATTAAAGTTACGCTTGATGAAGAATACAGAGGACATAATACATGTAAAGCTCTACCAATGAAGTAAGTGATGTCCACTTCATTGCGCCAGTCATCATAAATGTATCCCTAAGCTTCTTATCTTGTTAGACATCAACCGCCATATGTATCATATAACTATTTTGCATTTCCAAAATAGCGAATTTTAAGGAATAAATAGCGATTCTTTACCATTCCAAATTTGCGATGAGCAAATTGCTAATTGCAAATTACCCATTCATTTCCATGGGCCAGGATGCCCATATGAATGAAGGTGCAATTTGCGATTAGCAATTAGCTCATCGCAAATTAGGAATTTTTCCAAAGGTGCAGGGGTGTCTCAAGAACACCCTGCTGCACCCCTGAAAAATAAATTTGGGGGCATATGGCGCACATAAATTTTAACAACATTCCATTACCTCAAAAACGATTTTCAATTCATAATTTGAAAACACTGCCCACAGGGAAATTACTTAAAATGTCCTTAAGACACATGAAAGTTTTTTTTAAAAGCCTTTGCAAGTTTTTGGGTCACTTTTAACATGGCTATGTAACTCAAACAGTCAAAATCTAAATTTACCATGCACAGGTGGGAGCATATTTACAAGGAATGTGCTCCACAGGGAAAGGTCTTTTAATGTAATATGTGAAAAATGACATCAGAGACACTGAAATGCCTTATAAAGAATCATACACCATTATGTCCTTGTCATAAATTTACAAACCATTCCTTTTCCCCAAAAACGATTTTCAAATCATAATTTGAAAACACTGCACATGAGGAAATGACTTAAAATGTCCTTAAGACACATGAAAGTGTTTTTTGATTGCCTTTCCAGCATGGTTGGGTCACTTTTAACATGGCTATGTAACACAAACATTTAAAATCTAAATTTGCCATGCACAGGTGGGACCATATTTACAAGCAATTTGCGCCACAGAGAAAGGTCTTACATTAAAATGGGAAAAATAACATCAGGGACAGTCAATTGCCGTATAAAGAAGCATACACCATTATGTCCTTGTCATAAATTTAAAAACAATTCCTTTTCCCCAAAAACGATTTTCAAATCATAATTTCAAAACACTGCACATGGGAAAATTACTTAAAATGTCCTTAAGACACATAAAAGTGTTTTTTAATTGCCTTTGCAGCATGTTTGTATCACTTTTAACATGGCTATGTAACACAAACATTCAAAATCTAAATTTTCCATGCACAGATGGGAGCATATTTACAAGCAATTTGCGCCACATAATTCATAATTTTTTCCTTAAAGCACACTATTCTCTATCTAAATTAAAGAAATATTTTCTCACCTTAGCAAATACTTTGAGTTTGAAAACAGTCTCAGAAACACACCAATTTGTCTTCAGCAGAGCAAAAGGTATGCACTCCAGAGTCTGCAGCTATCAAAAGCACAGAAATGCTGTAATTCTTCACACATATCTCTCATGTCACCCAATCAAAACTCTTCCCTCACTTTTTTTCAAATGAAAACCCTTCCCCCCTCTGCCATTTCATGCCTTTTCTGCATAGCAACCACCTCTTGGAAGACCTCTGGTGTTTGCAAGTTCACACAACAATGTTGCAATTGAACTCTGAACTCTCAGTGCACCTGCGTATCCACTGCAATCTTTCATTTAATGATTTTTTATTGACCACTCAAAATACATCTTTCAAAGAACACATCCATGCACCCTAACTTTCTGTTTTCAGCAATCAAAATCCACCAATCACTGTTACTGCTTCATGAACACAGAAACTCCACAGTTTTTTTCATTTTAAACTCTCATTTTTTCAACTGCCATTTCATTGCCACACTTCATCTGACTGCAGGAGAACCTCCTCTCACCATGTTTTCTGTCTGGATTGTTGGACATAGTTATATTCACTGGGCTCACAGGTATGCTGAGAACAGAAAATTACCTAACCTCAATTTACAAGATGTGGAAATTAAGTGGTTTGGCCACAGAGGATTAAAATGTCACCAATTGATACCATTGGTGAAAACCTTTATGCATTTGCCCAAACCTGACCTGTTAATTGTGCACTGTGGAGGTAATGATTTGGGCACTTTGACTGGGGTAGGTCTGGAAATGCTTTTAAAGGACACCTTTGAGCAATTGATGGCACTTTTTCCTCAGACTGCCTTGGTATATTCAAATATATGCCAAAGACAGAAATGGAGGTGGTCAAACCAATTTTGTCCACAAATTGAGAAGTCGAGGAAGCATGTAAACAAATCTGTTTCAGCTTACATGAGAGACCATGGAATGGGCTCCCTGTACAACAATAACTTGCGTTACTACATGCAAGATATCTACAGAGGAGATGGAGTTCACTTCTCAGATGAGGGCAACAGAATTTTCACTCTGAATTTAAGAATGTGCATTGGTACCTACTTATAAGTACCTAAATGTACCATAAACCCAAAAGCTCTTCTCAGAGCTACCCTACATCTGATCACTCACAATTGTTATTTTTCCTCTAACTTTTTTCACTAATTTTCAACAAAGTACGCTCCCTGGGACGCTACCCGGTACGCGAACCGGGAGCTAACCTCGCGAAATTTTTAAAAAAAATGTTTTTTTTTCGCACATATAAGCCTCCTCAGCCACCCTCACAAAACCTAGGGGGTCAAGATAAGTCTACCGTGCCCCCTTCTACCCATTCTGAACATTATTTGCCCTCCATTTTGTATCTTAATTCGACCGAAACACAAAATGGTGGACTCCCGTAACGCTTAAGGTTCGCGAACCGGGGCGCTCAACGGTTCGCGTACCGGGTCGCTCCCTGGGAAGCGCACCATCAAAAAAGGTGGGAAAGTAGTTCACAGAAAAGCCACTGGAGACAATTTCACCAAATATAGATTATCTCATACTACATACCAATCCCTACCATTTTCACAAATTTGATTGGAATTCCATTTAGCCATTTAGCCTGTAGACCTCTCTAAATACCCTGAGGTAAATTACTTCACAAAACACATCTGAAGTGTTGGAATTGACAACCAATTAATATGTTACTTTCATTTTCTACTTTTTTTACCTGACATTTCATTGGTTATATACCTGAATATATATAAAGGAAGAGAAGAAAACACAGCCATTTTGACTACTACTTCTTGGTGTACATTTCAATAGTATTTTCACTAATTCCTTCAACTTCTTTCTAAAGGTAAGTTTTTATTTTTAAAACTGAAGTATATTGTGCACTATAAGTTAATATGGTAAACTTTTTCTGATAGTTATATACTATCCCTCTGTAGTAGTTATAGATTTAGATAGACTTCTCTGTTATAGTTATGGATGGAGTTAGGCTTCTCTTGTATAATTATGAATTTACTTACGTTAAATCACATACACTTTTTTATATTCCTACTTCCACTCTGATACTATACACTGCCCAAAGATAAATTCACTGATAAAAACTGCCTATCTAAAATTAATCCCAACAGTGCCCTATCTGTACTAATATATATTTTTTTAATCTAAATTTCAGGCAAAATGGAAGGCGAACAGAAAGTTGAATTTCAAATTGTCCTGCAAGAGAGCAGCCAAGAAATCATTGATGAAAATGATATTGAATTTTTCGATGAAACTTGGGACAAAGAACTACTGCAATGTGTACAAGCAGTAGATAACCTCCTTGAAAATGAGGACATTTTACACCCTCAGAGACTACAATGTATATTCAATGATAATTATGAAATTTCTGACAATGAAATGTTAGAAAGTTTAATAAATTATGAAACACAATCACAATAAAAAAAAATGCTTAAAAAATTAAAGAAAATAAAAAATAATCAACAAAACCAACAATCAATTAACATACAGCATTTAAAAAGTCTATCATTCATTTTTCATTGCAGTACGCTGCCCAGAACGCTTCCCGGTTCGCGGACCGGGCGCTACCCACGCAAAAAAACAAAAAAAAAATTATTTTTTTTTGCCCCGCGGGGCCCTTTTAAAGCCTCCACATTAAACCTAGGGGGTCAGGGAGGATCTACTATGCCCCCTTATGGTTATTTCCCCCTTTGTTTTGGCCTCCTCTTGTCTCTCAATCCTACCGAGAGACAAGATGGCGGCCGCTCCAGACTGTTTAGAATGTTGACAGACACCGGAGAACCAATCAGCTTCGCTACGCGAAGTTCCGGTACGCGCCCCGGTCCGCGAACCGGGGCGCTGCCCGGTCCGCTGTTACAGATATATATCTTTTTTTAAACGTTAATTTCTCAAAATCTACGTGGTAGATAAAAACATTTTCGTGTTTATGCACGCTGATGTGCTTTGAACGCTGCCCCCCCCCCCTCATCATTTAGATTACCACCGCCCATTACACAAAAGCGTACCGGGCGCTCCCCACGCAAAAAACGATTTTTTTAAAAAAAAATGTTTTGCCCCGCGGGGCCCTTTTAAAGCCTCCACATCAAACCTAGAGGGTGAGGGTGGATCTACTATGCCCCCTTATGGTTATTTCCCCCTTTGTTTTGGCCTCCTCTTGTCTCTCAATCCTACCGAGAGACAAGATGGCGGCCGCTCCAGACTGTTTAGAATGTTGACAGACACCGGAGAACCAATCAGCTTCGCTACGCGAAGTTCCGGTACGCGCCCCGGTCCGCGACCGCCAGTATATAGTAATATATATATTACCTACTGGCGGTCGCCAGTAGGTATATATAGTTAGGATTTTTTCTCTATGGGATTTTTGAAAATTCTATGTCTAATAACTTTGGCGTTTGTGGACGGAATTGGCTGAAATTTTCAGGAAAATGGCACATTTTGTTTCTGAGCAGCCCTTGAAAATTTGGGGGGGGTTCGTCCAGGGGGGGCCAAGAAAAAAGGGGGGTCCCAAAACGTGTTTTTAACATTGAGTTTTCCATAGGGCGGTTGGCCTCACTTTTAGCCCGAACGGCTGAATGGATTTGCACGAAACTTGGCAAAATTGTAGGGACTGGTAGCCCGATGTGCCTTTTGTAGGTCTCAATATATGTGCTCCAGTGGGTTTTGAGAAATTAACGTTTAAAAAAAGATATATATATCTGTAACAGCGGACCGGGCAGCGCTCCAGTTCGCGTACTTTTCGCGCAACGGAGCTTTGTGAAGCGAAGCTGATTGGTTCTCCGGCGTCTGTCAACATTCCAAACAGTCCGTAGCGGCCGCCATCTTGTCTCTCGGTAGGATCGAGAGACAAGAGGAGGTCAAAGCGAAGGGGCAAATGACCATAAGGGGGCATAGTAGATCCTCCCTGACCTCTTAGGTTTGATGTACCATTTTGCCAAGTTTGGTGTAATTCCGTTCAGCCATTCAGGCTGTAGACGTATCTAAATGTCAATAATCGAACGGCTGAATGGATTTGCACGAAACTTGGCAAAATATTAGGGACTGGTAGCCCGATGTGCCTTTGCTAGGTCTCAATATATGTGCTCCAGTGGATTTTGAGAAATTAACGTTCAAAAAAAGATATATATCTGTAACAGCGCTCCGCATCGCGTACTTTTCGCGTTACGGAGCTTTGCGAAGCTGATTGGTTCTCCGGCGTCTGTCAACATTCCAAACAGTCCGTAGCGGCCGCCATCTTGTCTCTCGGTAGGATCGAGAGACAAGAGGAGGCCAAAGCGAAGGGGCAAATGACCATAAGGGGGCATAGTAGATCCTCCCTGACCTCTTAGGTTTGATGTACCATTTTGCCAAGTTTGGTGTAATTCCGTTCAGCCATTCAGGCTGTAGACGTATGTAAATGTCCTATGGAAAATTGCATGGGGAAAACACATTTGAAAGTGTTGAAATTTAGAACCAATTAAAATGTTACTTTGGTTTTGTATTTGTGTGTGATGAAAGTTAATTGGTTATGTATATATGTCAAATGAGAGGAAACCACAGCCATTTTGTGATACTACTGTCTGAGGTACATTTGTGAGGAATTTTTGGTGGTGAATTTCTGGTGTTTGATTTACACAGTACTAACACTTCTCCTACTTTTAAAAAGGTGAGTTGTTAATTTGTAAGGGGAACTATGTTGTACACTTGAAGATAATTTGAAAAATGTTTTCTGTTATTTATTTGCAGTCCTTCTGTTATACTAAATACTTGATAAAGTTAGTTTTATATTATGTATTATTAAAAACGATAAATGAAAGTGATTATTTTTTTCTGCAATTTACAGCAAGCAATTTCAAAATAAAATGGCTCACAATGAAGAGACCGTGGCAATTTCTTTTGAATTGTCCACTACATTGATTGAAATTGAGAGCACCAATAATGAAATATTGTCACAAGGAGGAGATGACGTGTATGATTTCATTAGATTGATTGAAATTGACAGCACCAATAATGAAATATTGTCACAAGGAGGAGATGACTTGAATGATTCCACTACATTGATTGAAATTGAGAGCACCAATAATGAAATATTGTCACGAGGAGATGACTTGAATGATTCCACTACATTGATTGAAATTGACAGCACCAATAATGAAATATTGTCACAAGGAGGAGATGACTTGAATGATTCCACTACATTGATTGAAATTGACAGCACCAATAATGAAATATTGTCACAAGGAGGAGATGACTTGAATGATTTTTTTGATCAATCTGTTGATGGCGAATTTATCGAATGTTTGGAGACCATAGAGTTACAAGAATCATCATTGCAGACTTTTCATGAGGAAATTGCTGATGAGGACATGTTACTAGTTCTTTCAAATTTAGAAAATTCTGAAGAATAAATTTATATTTAGAAATCAAAAATTGTTTGAGACATTATTCATTTTTATTTTTAATTTATGAGGTTGTAGCGAAGTGATTGTAGTATAAAATGAGACTTATAGTATAGAGTGCAACATTTTTATGTTACATGGTAAGTTTACTCATATTTACTTCCCTTCTGCCACTATATTATCTCCAATGTGTATTTGACATCTCTTCTTCATCTCCGGCCTCCTTTCTCTCACTGTGTGTCTCTGATGCATCTTATCGCTGCTATTTTGTGTAATTACAGAAGAGAGTAAAATAAAATAGTTTGGAACGTGAAAAGGGGGCAAAGTAGAGTACCCCTCACCCCCTAGGCCTTTTCAGGCGGTCCCAAAAGGATCAGTTTCTGCTTTCCTGAGAGATTATGGTATGAGTTCCATATACCACAATAATTTGCATTACAACATGCAAGATATCTATCTCCTATTACCAACTTTTGGAGATATTCGCGCTAAGCGCGAATATCTCCAAAAAGTAACACCTGCCCTGAGCAGTTCTTAGCCATGTTATCCAATGGGAGGTGGATAACATGGCTAAGAGCATTAGCTCGGTAATGCATGAATATCGCTGACTTTTTAGCGATATTCATGCATTGCGGCTGTTTTTTATCGCATTTGCGATAAACCTTGATAATAGCAAGGTTTATCTTCGATAATTTCTGACGATGCTTAGCGGTAAAAAATTCGTTGGTAAGCATCGTTAGCGATAAATATCGCTTAACTTTGGTAATATGCACCAACGTCTGTTAACGTTCGATTCGAAGGAAATGAGGAAGTGTTGAAAAACATTGTTTGCGCCATCTTGCCTTTTTTGAAATGCCACACTTTTGTCGTGCACGGCAGCCATTTTAGATGCCTTGACCAGACCCACTCTCTGCACGCTGTCGATTCGTAGCATGGCTCCCCACCCTCGCAAGCATCTTCCCCAGGCACTGGTCACCCCCGCTCTCTGTCTTATGCATGGGCAATAAACCTCCCCCCATCTGCGCTGCTCTTCCCTGAGAATCACACTCTGTGCCCGCCCAACACCTCCCTTTCGCCCTATTCACTACCGCACCCTCTGACACTCCTCTTCCTCTGTGTCCGATTGTCTAGGCTATCAGCTAGCCCTGCAGATGTAGTTTATGGCTCCAGCTGTAAAGAATCACCCCTCTTCAAAGGAGTTATAGTAGATCAAGGCCCACACCCGATGAGATCCGTCACACCACACGTGTTCCTACTATCTGAAAACCATCCTGTATTGTGATTGGGGAGGGGACCGAGCCTGAAGCGGAAGATTCCAGGAATGACTCTTTGTACATCAAAGTTTTTACAATTATGTGTCACATTAAAAATATATAGCACTCCAACAAAGTAGTAGGAATATAAAACTTTAATAACATATAAATATATACAACAAAACAAAAACAGTAAAAACATTTAAACAACGAAGAGACCGTGGCAATTTCTTTTGAATTCCTGATGAGGACATGTTACTAGTTCTTTGAAATTATGAAAATTCAGAAGATGTTGCCTGGGGGTGGGTCGTCAGTAGCAGTCTGTTGTGCGAATAGTTCCAAGGCAGCAGAACGCGCTGAAATCTAGATGGCACGAAAGTGATGTCTAGTAAGTTGCCGCCCAGCAAATAACGGCGTGGGGCGCCGCGGGGGTGAGTGAGTCCAGTAGGCACCACAGCTATTCTTACCGGCATTGCAGAATTACTGCTGGGGACAATGCCTGTGCTGTAGCAGGGTCACAGCAGAAACAAAAAGGATTCTGTTGAAGATGTTGTTGGTTTTCAATTTGAAAACAGTTCTGGTGTCAACTGCTATGCTAATGTAGTGGTTAATGTTTTGTTTTCTCTAGAAAATGTAAAAGAGGGGGAGGCAGTCCAAAGTTCCGTTAAAAGGGCAAAGGAAAGGATCGGTGGTTTGAACTATCAGTCAAAAAGGGGAGGGGGTGCAACAATTTTTCCTACCGGGTCACACTGTGCTTTCACCGGAACTGAGGTCTGCAGGATTCTAGTAATTCAAAGTGAGGCTGGCGCCAGCATGGGAGCGCCGACGTCCCGCGGATACAGTTTCGTCACTCCACGGGCGATTATGGCAGTCATTCCCCATCGGGGGTGTCTGCGGGGGTCGGAGACTCCCGCGGCTCCTGTAGAATCTTCAAGGTCGTGGAGGACTACGGTGGTGGAGTCAACCAGTGACCGGGCCATTTCTTTATGCTGGGCCCGCTCTTGCCAGGTCGACCGCCATTTTGAGAGTTCGGTAGCTACTGGCGATCGCGGGGTCAAATGAGCGGACGGGCTCCACCCTGCCGGGCGAGACGTTGCAGCATCGCCACAGTGGAAGAACCCTTTTCCGGGCGCTTGGAGCGCCAAGGGTGCAGGTGGGAAGCCTCCACTGGGGAGGCGGGAGAGGCCTGTTCGCATCGTCTCTCCCTCCCAGTGCACCCCACGGCGTCTCGCTTGAGATTTGTTATGGCCGGACCAGGCGATGAGGACGAGGGGGGGGGGTCGGAGGCATGTGCAAGACATCCCCCCCCAGTGTTGTCGCAGCCATTATTCAAGAGAGAAGAAGTGTCCCGTCCGTCTTCGGGCCGGGCTTCCGGTGGATGTCGGCCGGACGCCCCTGGCTCTGGCCCCATGAACGGGTTCCTTGGTTTATCGGCTGCAGCTGGATCCCGTCGGCCTCGGCCCCCCGACCGTTGGTGGCCGGACCGGAAGAGCATGTGGAGGGACTACCTGAAACTCTCAAGGGCCACCGCGGCCGGACTGGGAGAGAGAGGGGAGGGTCAAGGAGACATTCCCCCCCCTGCAACTCTTCAGCGTTGTAAAGGCAATCCCCTGGCCGGGTCCCGCTGGCCTCGGCCTCTCCTCCGGCTACACCCTACATTAGGATCTCCTGGCCGAGGCGTGGCAGCAGGACCCGCCTTATATGGGCTGCTCCCGGCTGGGCGTAGCCACAACCCTGCCCCACCTTGGAAGTTTCCAGAGTGGGGGCGGATGTTCTACTGACTTGCATTTTCCCTAGTCTATCGATTTTTTTGGCGTGGCAGGCGGTGGGACAGCGAGGGGTGATTTGGTTTCTCTTACTGTTTTTCTGGTCTCTCACCACTGGCATATTTCTAACGTTTTTTTGTTTCTAGGACATTAATAGGTTTTATCATTACGTTATGTTATCGTTTCTTTGTTCGTTGTTTAATAAAAGTTCATGTTCATCAGTGGCCTACTGATTTTCGTTTTCCTATTCTTTTCTTTCCAGGTTGTTTCATACTAAAGTTTCTGTTAACAGGATACAGTGATCACTTCGTTATTATTGCATATGTCCTTTTCACTAGGGGTGCTCTCTGGTCGGGCCAGATGACGTATCTCTAGTAAATGGTCCGGGTGAAACAGGTGCATCAATCAGTGGGGAGTAGATAGGCATGACAGATTACAACGGGGGAGAAAGGTCCGCATTACGTACCCTTTCACTATTTGCAAAGATTTTCCTACGTATATTTGCAAACAGGGAATACCTCCAAAAAGAACCAATTCCCAAACAGTCAATGTTTGGGGAAACAATCAATCAATGAGGAACGAAATAGGCACGACGTGTTAAAGGTTTGCGTTACCTACCCTTCACTATCTGCAAAGGGAGAGAGAATATTCCTATTCTTCCTCGTTTGCAGGCAGAGAAGATTCTTAAGAGAACCAACTTCGAACAATTCAATGCTCGATTCAAACAATCAAGAAGGGGTACTGTGAACACAAATGAATGTCGCTTATGTACATACACATTGGTATTATCAACAGGTTGTTCCTAATGTTTCTATTTTAGGGAGGTCAAAAAGAGATCCCATTAGTGGCCTACTGATTTTGCTCGATTCCTTTTGTTTTTTTACACGATTTTTCGCTATCTGCAAAGACTAAACAGAGTATTGCGACTCTGTGCTTGTTTGTAAATAGAGAATGAACCAAAGAGAACAATCAATCAAATGGAGAGAGAAGCAGGCACGACGGATTACAACGGGGGCAAAGGCCTGCGTTAACTACCCTTCACTATCTGCAAAGAGAGAGTACTCCTAATAGAAATGAGGGGTGGGGGGCAGCATTCAAAGCAGATCAGTGTGCATAAACACGAAAATGTTTTTACTTACCACGTACTTGACATTCGACAGCTTATGATATTTGCTATTAAAAAAACATTGAAATTCACTGAAAAAACCATAGGTTATAGACCATATATAGTTAGGAATTAGCATTTAAAAAACCTTATTTTACTCACACAAAACCATTGAAATTCCATATATAGTTAGTTGCACTAACTATATATCGCGCACCCGCAATCCACTGCTGATCATGTCACATATTACATCATTCATGACATGGTCAGTGACATCACTGATGACATCACTGATGACATCTCAAATGACATCACTGATGACATCACTGATGACATCTCATTTGACATCATTCTTGTGCTAATACGATAAACCTCTTCAGACTCTAATATAACCTTAGATACACTCAGTGTATACAGACACTCACACACTGCCACTCATCCATGGAGTTACTCACACACCCAGTCAGTCATGCAAAGAAACAATCTCACCTCCATTTCTTCAACTATACAGTTAAACACACCTTACTTATTGAAACATATACTAACACATATTTACTCTCTTTTACAATCCCTGATACAAGTTCACAATGATCGATACAACCACTCACTCATTCAGTGGCTCTCATGCACAGTTATTTATATATGCCAACTCTCACATGTACTGTGTTTTACATATGTACTTACTATGACATGTAGCATTGAGATATCCATTCACTCATCAATACACTCATGCACACAGTCAACTGCCCATGTAGCTGTTTCCACATGCACTCTTGAACTCATACACCTAGTGAATAAATTGCTCACACATCTATGCACAGAGTCACACACCTTCCAGCCACCCCCACACAAACTCAATCTCCCATAGAAATACTTGGGCAACCAATTAATAACACATATAGCCTCTCGTATAGCTAATGATCAACACATGCAGCAGTTTACATCACAACAGACATAATGATGCACAAATTAAGACAGTTTAGTCACTAACCCATGCATTCAGTGAGACACATTTAATCACTCACTCATACAGTCAGTCACGCACCTACTAAATCCTTCATCCAGACACTTATACATCCACTCATTCTTCAATATGTAAGACATATTTTAACTTTACAGAAACATACAGTCACTGGATGTTGTCATCAGTGATGTCATCAGTGATGTCATTTGAGATGTCATCAGTGATGTCATCAGTGATGTCACTGACCATGTCATGAATTATGTAATATGTGACATGATCAGCAGTGGATTGCGGGTGCGCGATATATAGTTAGTGCAACTAACTATATATGGAATTTCAATGGTTTTGTGTGAGTAAAATAAGGTTTTTTAAATGCTAATTCCTAACTATATATGGTCTATAACCTATGGTTTTTTCAGTGAATATATATATTTATATATATTCAGGCTCACATCCTTCGCAATGGCGCCGGGACACCAAGACAGCGGTGCAATCCAGGGGCAAAGGTAACCCTGTATACAAATCCTGTTCCACAACGCTTAGCCACCGCTACGCAAATGCACTCTCCTCGAACACCAATGATCACATCCAATCCATTCTGCGCTTTCCAGATAAGTTTATTTTCTTAAATGCAGCATCGTGATGACAAACACGGAATAAACCCAACGCGTTTCGGCGAAAGCACTCGCCTTGGTCACGGGTGATTCCATTACCAGTGTGCAAACAATAAATAAAGTTCCACGTGATAAGTGATAGAAATAAACAACGGACTCAAGGCCCTATTATCGTAGCCATCTTGGAGTGGAGTGTACTCCCATGAATACATGTGGCCCACTGCCGCATAGTGTGCAAATCCCATGTACACACTATTTATTTACAATATCGACCGTGTTGGATTTTACTTATACAAAACCATTGAAATTCCTGCGTTATAGTTAGTTGGACTCACTATAACTCGCGCGCCCGCAATCCACTGCTGATGATGTCACATATTACATCATTAATGACATGGTCAGTGACATCACTGATGACATCACTGATGACATCTCAAATGACATCACTGATGACATCACTGATGACATCATCCAGTGTCAGTGTGTTTCGGTAAAGTTCATATATGTTTTACGTGGGAATTTCAATGCTTTTGTGTAAGTAAAATGTTCAGCTAACTATAACTGGTGTGAAACCTATGTTTTTTTCAGTGAATTTCAAAGGTTTTTTAAATTCTAATTCCTAACTATAACGAGTGTGAAACCTATGGTTTTTCAGTGAATTTCAAAGGTTTTTTAAATGCTAATTCCTAACTATAACGATTGTGAAACATATGGTTATTTTTGTGAATTTCAAAGGTTTTTTAAAAGCTAATTCCTAACTATAACATTTGTGAAACCTATGGTTTTTTCACTGAATTTCAAAGGTTTTTTTAAAAGCTAATTCCTTTCTATATCAAGTTTGTAACCTATGATTTTTTTTTATTTGCTGTTTTTTATAAGTATTAATTTGTAATAATTAAAAAAATAAAAAAAAATTCTAATTTTGTTTTTTTCTGGGGCGCTCAGGGTGCGCGCACCGGTGAGCTTACCCGTATCATTTTGTCTTGTAGCGCTCAGGGTGCGTGCACCGGTAAGCTCTCCCGAGAGCGCACGAGAGCGCTATTTAGGCGTTTGTAAAAAAAAGTATGCATGAAAAGTAAATAATAATGGAAGACATTTAGTACCATACTTATAAAAGCAGTGTTTTTGATTTACGAAATGAAAATGATTTTGCATTTCCGTAAAGCTATCAAAACGTCACTGAGGCGCGCCGCGTAAGCGCCCCCGGAAGCGCCTACGTTCGCGCTGCGTGAGCGCTCCGGTGCGCGTAGCGTATGCGCGTCAAGTCATCAGACCTTAAAATAACTCTTTTCATTGGTTCCTAACAGTTTTTTTTACAAAGAATGAAATCCCCACCCATTTCCTTCCCTTCTTCTTTCACTTTTGTGACTACAAGACCTGCCTTTTTGCTGTCGGATCTTTGTGGAAATAAAATCTTGGATTATCATGGCTGCCAGACCATCCAGCAGTGAAGATGACTCCAATGAATTTCTTGATGAAGAGCCTCCTCAGCTGAAAATAAAAGAACTTTATTTGGAAAAGTTTTTCTATTCCTGATGACCAGAAGAAAGTAAATGCTCCAAAAGTGGAGTGCAGGATTTGTCACACTGTCCTGTCACGGGGTGACCCCACTAAGAAATATTCTTTTGGTAACTCCACAATGATTCGCCATGTAGAGAGGAGGCACCCCTAGAATTTTGCCCAGGAAAGTGTCAGGGCTCTGGCACGAGAGGTTCCAAGTGATGGGGCCTCTACTTCAACCGGAGGACAAACTGCATCAGTAAGGGAGCAATCACAAGAGCTGATCCCTAACATTCAGCCTGCTTTTAATAAAGGCGTTATTAAATGCAGATATTGCGATCAGCTACTTTGCTATGGGGAACAAAGTGTTCTGCTCATGGCTCGAGCATTGGAGAACCATCGCTGCCATTCCCAGCCCTAATTTTGTTTTGTTTTTTTGCTCCTGTTGAGCAGTTTCCCATTCCCTGTTTTTGTTTTTGTTCTAAAAAAAAGAAAAAAGAAGAAAAAAAAAGTTCTTTTCAGAACTACCTCCAATTCTCATCAAAGAGCTGTGTTCTTAAAAAAATGAAAAAGAGTAAGTGAAGTGGAGTGCATTGATAAACGAGAAGAAAATTAGTGAGAAAGCACAGAAAGGGACGAGAGGAGAAGGGAAGTGAAGTAGGGGGACTGAAAGAAGGTGAGTGTGGGGAAGGAGAGTGAGGAGAAGGAGAGTGAACATTGGGAATGTGGATATGCGAAGAAAATGTAGTAAAGGAATGGGGGTGTGGAAGGGTAAGAAAAGAGCAGTGATGTTTTGGAAAGACTAGAGATACAGACTGGATAAAGACAAGTAAGTGTGAGACCAGGTAAGTAAGGCAGTGAAGAAACAGAGAAAGTGAAAAAAAAATAAGAGTAGAAGACTGAAGGCCTCATTTTTGCACCTGCCTCCCAGCAGGCGTAACACTGACGTAGGTCCTTTAACATGGGCCTGGCCCCATGTTAAAGGATGCATTGCTGGAGTTGTGTCACTTTTGTAACACACTCCAGCAATGCATCACTTTTGCACTTACAGATACGTCAGAAATACTGATAACTGTAACTTCTTTCGACATAATGTGTCATACATTAAATATGACGCATGAGTAGAAGACTGAAGGTCTCATTTATGAGGCCATGCGTCACTTTTACGCCACCGGTGCGTCACTTTTTGTGACGCACCAGTGCTCTAAAAAATGCACCTTGTTGAGTCATATTTACAAAGGCACGCATCTAGGTAGATGTGTCACTTAGTAAACCCCTGCGCCACATAATACCTACATCAGGTGTAATGTATGCAAAAGGGGCTTATTGACGCAAGAAAAGGTCGTAGAGGTGACGCAGTGAAATCTAAAAGATTTCACTACGTCACTTTTAGGACGCCGTTGTGTCAAAATCTTGCACCTGTCTCACAGCAGGCGTAAGACTGATACTGGCCCTTTCACATAGGACTTGCCCCATGTGAAAAGATGCATTGCTGGAGTTGTGCCACTTTTGTGACACACTCCAGCATTGCTTCACTTTTGCGCTTACAGATACGTCAGAAATACTGATGTATCTGTAAGTACTTCTGACATAATGCGTCATAAATTGAATATGACACATGAGTAGAAGACTGAAGGCCTTATTTATGAGGACATGTGTCACTTTTACGCCACCGATGCGTCACTTTTTGTGACGCACCAGTAGTGTAAAAAATACACCTTGTGGAGTCATATTTACAAAGTGACGCATCTAGGTAGATGCGTCACTTTGTAAACCCATGCGCCACATTATACCTGCACCAGCTGTAATGTATGCAAAGAGTGTGTATTGACATACGGAATGGTCGTAGAAGTGACACAGTGACATCTAAGAGATATCACTGCGTCACTTTTATGACGCAATTGCATCCAAATCTTGCACCTGCTTAACAGCAGCCGTTAGACTGATGCAGGCCCTTTCACATAAGACAGGCCCTTTGTGAAAGAATGCATTGCTGGAGTTGCATAATTTTTGTGACACATTCCAGCAATACATCACTTTCCTCTAAACACTCTACATTATTTTTTTTACTCTATTTTTTGCACTGTTTTTCCCTGTGGTGCGCTCAGGGTGCGCGTACCTGAGAGCGCACCTGGGAACGCACCCAGCGCTCACCCCGCGAAAATTTAAAAAAAAAAGAAAAAAAAGTTTGTTTGCCTGTCAGGGTCCTTCTAGGCCCTCCTCAGAAAACCTAGGTGGTCAGAGGGTGTCTATTCTGCCCCTTTTAATTATTTCCCCATTTATTTTTCACATCTTGTGTCTCTGTTCTTCAGAGTCACAAGATGGCGGACTTTGCAGACCATTTAGAATGTTTACAGACACCCAAGAGCCAATTAGCTTTTGAAATTTACAACCAATTAAAATGTTTCTTTGGTTTTGAATTTGTGTGTGATAAAGTTTCATTGGTTTTCTACTAATGAAATGGTTCTCTAATGAGAGGTAAACACAGCCATTTTGTGATAGTACTCTTTGAGGTACATTTGTGAGGAATATTTGGTGTTCTATTTC
Organism: Lissotriton helveticus; assembly: GCF_964261635.1. Taxonomy (NCBI): domain Eukaryota; kingdom Metazoa; phylum Chordata; class Amphibia; order Caudata; family Salamandridae; genus Lissotriton; species Lissotriton helveticus. The sequence continues at coordinate 1,080,576,182 of NC_136061.1, read as the reverse complement.
TGGTGTGAAATTTACACAGTATTATCTCTTCTACTCCTTTCTAAAATGTGAGTTATTAATTTGTAAGGGGAATTAAATACTTGATAAAGCTAGTTTAATATTATCTATTACTAAAAACGATAAATTAAAGTGATTTTTTTCTGCTATTTACAGCAAGAAATTTGAAAAGAATATAAATAGCAATGAGGACACCGTTAATATTAATTTTGAAATTTCTGCAACCTTCGTTGAGGAGAGTTTGATTGAGGTGTCAAATGATCCTATTCATAACACTATCCATGTAGAAGACCTTCTTTTCAGAGACGATGGAATGGAGGATTTTAATGATAAAACATTGGATGCTCAATTATTGGAATGTTTGGACGATGTTGAGTTCCTGGAGTCATTTATGAAGAGTTGTGATGAGGAGATTCCTGATCAAATAAAGCTAGAAGTACTTCTAAATTATGAAAACTCTGAAGAATAAATTTATATTTATAAATTATAAATTGTTTGAGAAATTTTTTCTGTTATTGTACTTGAAATTTATGAGATAGTAGTGAAATAATTGTGGTATAAAGTGAGACTTATAGTATAGAGTGCAACATTTCTGTATTACATAGAAAGTTTACTCACAGTTACTTCCCTTCTCCCTATATATTTTCTCCAATGAGCATTTCACATATCTTTTTCATCTCATGCCTTCTTTCTCTCACTAGTTCTCTCTAATGTACACTATCGCCGCCATTTTTTGTATTTTCAGAATACAGAGAATTGTAATACTCCAAACGTGGAATTCAATATGTGCCATACTATATTTTGCAGAATGAAGTACAATTTTGGTAATCAAACTATGATTCAGCACGTGCAGAGGAGGCACGCCCAGAACTATACCCGAAAGAGTGTCAGGGCTCTGGCACGAGAGGCTCCAAGAAATAGTGCCTCTACTTCAACTAGAGGAATAACTGCATCGGTCAGGGGGCGACCAGAGCAGCTGATCCCAAATAATCAACCTGTTTTTAATGAGGCCTCCATCAAATGCAAAAATTGTGATGCCGTACTTTGTTACGGTGAACAAAGTATTATGATCATTGTTTGAGCATTAGAGAACCACCGCTGCCATCCCCAGTCCTAATTTTAATGAGAGAGGAAAAGAAAATGAGTGAAGGAGGAAAAAAAGGGATGAGAGGGGAAGAGAAGTGAAGTAGGGGGATTGAAAGAACGTGACTGTGTAAGTATAACTAAGTTATAGGGAGTGAGCTTGACAGAAGAGGAGCGAGAGACTAAAGAGACGGACAGAATGAGACTAACAGAGAGAGAATGAGGTAAGGGGGAGTGTAGAGAGAGGAAGGAAAGTAAAAGAGAAGGTCTGAAAGAAGATGAGTGTGAGAGTATGGCTCACTAATAGGGAGTGAGCATGATAGAAGAGGAGTGAGAGACTAAGAGAACGGAGAGAATGAGGGTAACACAGAGAGAGTGAGAAAAGGGGAGTGAGTAAGTTAGAGGACAGAGGGATTGACAGAAGCACTTACTGAACTGCAGAAAGAGGAGTAAGGAAAGTGAAAAGAGTGAAGGAGTGAAGGATGGGAAAAGAGAGGTAAGAAAGTAAAGTATAAGGTCTGAAAGAATGTGAGTGTATGAGTATGGACGAGTTATAGGCAGTGAGCGTGACAGAAGAAAAGTGAGAGACTAAAGGGATGGAGAGAATTAGGCTAACAGAAAGACATTAAAGGAAGGGAAGCGTAGAATTAAGAAGACAGACAAAGAAAAAGTAGTAATTGAAGTGGAGTCAGGAGAATAAAATAAGGGAAATATATAAAACAATGAATTAAAACAAAAGAAAGGAAATAAAATAAAAGAGAAGACCTGTTTTTCCCTATGGTGCGCTTCAGTACCTCATTTATGAGGACATGTGTCACTTTTACGGCGCCAGTGCGTCACTTTTTGTGACGCACCAGGGGTGTAAAAATAGCACCTTGTTGAGTCATATTTACAAAGTAATGCATTTAGGTAGATGTGTCACTTTGTAAACCCTTGCGCCACATTATACCTGCACCAGGTATAATATATGCAAAGGGGGTGTATTGACACAAAGATGGGTCGTACCAGTGACGCAGTAACATCTAAGAGATTTCACTGCGTCACTTTCAGGACACTGTTGTGTTAAAATCTTGCACCTGCCTGACAGCAGGCCTAAGACTGATGCAAGTCCTTTCACATCGGGCTGGCCCCAATGTGAAAGGATGCATTTCTTCAAATTATTTGTTTTCTACAATTTTTTACACTGTTTTTCCCTGTGGTGCGCTTGAGGGCCTCATTTATGAGGCCATATGTCAATTTTACACCGCCGGTGCGTCACTTTTTGTGACGCACCAGTGGTTTAAAAATTGCACCTAGTTGAGTTATATTTACAAAGTGACGCATCTAGGTAGATTCGTCACTTTGTAAAACCCTGTGCCACATTATACCTGCGTCAGATGTAATGTATGCAAAGGGGGCGTATTGACGCAAGTAAAATTCATAGAAGTAACACAGTGAAATCTATAAGATTTCACTGCGTCACTTTTAGGACGCTGTTGTGTCAAAATCTTGCATCTGCCTCACAGCAGGTGTAAGACTGATGCAGGTACTTTCACATGGGGCTGGCCCCATGTGAAAGGATGCATTGCTGGAAATTATTTGAGGGTAATAGAAAAAGACTGAGAAAAGTGGAGTGAATAAATAAGAAGACAGAGGATTTGAGAAAAGGAGTTATTGAAGTGGAGTAAGAAGAGTAAGAGAAAGGAAAAAATATGAAAAAGCAAAGGATGGGAAGAGAGAGGAAGGTATGTAAAAGAGAAGGTATCAAAAAAAGAGAGTGTGTGACTATAACTAAGTTATAGGGAGTGATCTCGACAGAAGACGAGTGAGAGACTAAAGAGACGGAGAAAATGAGGTAAGGGGAGTGTAGAAGTAAGAGGACAGAGGGAGTAAGAGAAGGAGTTAGTGAAGTGGAGTAAGGAGAGAAAGTAAGAAGGAAAGGAAGAGAGAGGAAGGAAAGTAAAGGAAAAGGTCTGAAAGAAGGTGAGTGTGAGAGAGGAGTGAGGAAAATGGGAGTAAACGTGGGGATTCAGAATAAGTGAGGCAAGTGCAATAAGGGAACAGAGGTGTGGGAGCATCAGAGAAGAGTAGTGAGGTTAAAGAAAATAGTATAGAGAAAATAAATATTCTACATCAAACTTACCTTATAAGTAATATCAATTTAGTTTGATATTTTCATTTAAATTTACATCTGTGAAAGACAAAACAAAATAAGTTACAATATTTATAATATATATTTTACAATACAAGAGATAAAGCAGGAGATTAACAAGAGTAAGTGAGGATGAGTGAAATGCAGGAAGGTTGATGAAAAAGGAAAAATAAATAGAGAATAAAAGCAAGTGAGCTAGAGACAAACGAAGTAAACGAGTGAGAATATACAAATAGTAAAGGAAAGAGTGACACAAAGGAACTGAGTAAGAGAGTAAAGCAAGGTAAGGAAGGGAGTGTAGGTCATTTTTAGGGAGTAAGCATGACGGAAAAGGAGTGATAGATTGAGAGGATCCAGACACTGAAGCTAAGAGACAGGCTGTGATGGAAAGGGAGTGAGGATGTGAGAGGATATAGGAAGTGAGAAAAGAAGTGAGTGAAGTGTAATAAGGTTAATGAGAGAAGGAGCATTATTGAGGGAATAAAGAAAAGAAGCAAAGGGAAGGGGAGTGAAGTAGAGTGACTGACAGCTAGAAAGTGGTGGATGGGAGAGAGGTAATGAGCCATGAAGGAGTGGTTAATGAGAATATGTGTGGAAAATGGAATAAAGGAAGGGAGGTGAGGTAGAGTCAAAAAAGGCAAACGAGGGTAAGTTAAGAGAAGTGATAGAGGGTGGAAATAGGTAAGTGAGTATAAGAGAACGGGATAATATTATATATTTAATAATACAAAATACAAAATAATTTCAACAACATGTTAAATGGTTTATTTTTGCTGTTCTCAGAATATATTGAATTTCACTTAAAACAGTGACTTCAAAAGTACTCATATCACAGCGGGCAAAAAAAACACAATCAAAATGATTGTGTTTAAAAAACCCATTAAATAATTACTTAAATAATGTAATTTTTTTAAAACCATATCTTAACTCACTTTTGATCCATCCACTTTCCACGAGGCCAAATAGTATATGGAAAGTCCTTTTTTATGGAAATTAGTCCACTGTTTTCGTAATGTCTCATTTACCCGACTTTCTGAAAGAAAAGCTCCAACATCTTTCACGTTATGAAACAAGAGTTTTACTTCCATCTCTAGTTTACATTTAATAAATAATTCCTATAATACTCACAGCACACTTTATATAATAAACATATACTATCTCTATGAGAACTACATGTTTTTTATTACCTTCATCACTCTCATTCAGAAAGTAATTTTGAAGAGTAAACTAAGTTATATTAACTGCTGCAATCTTCATAGGTCAATTACCTTCCCTAAAATTTTGGTTGTAAGAACACCAGGTAAGAATTTAGTAAGTCAGAAGGCAAACGTTGTTTGAAAGTCAATTGAGTATCATTACAGAGCTGACAACCTTTTTGACATTTTAAATAAACTGTGTAATGTCCTGATGTTGTTGAAGGACCATTATGGTAAATAATTGCTGCAGTTGTAAAGGTTCTTCCTGAAATTGATAATTGAGAAGCCACAAAATATTTAATTAATTGGAACATTAAAATAACATACTGTCCATATCTTATTAAAAATAAAGTTGATAACATTTCAGATTTACATTGAGTACACACCATGTTTTGATTTGCTGCTCTAACTAGATTATTAAAAGACACTGATTTGCAGTCTGGTAAAGTCAAATATATAAATCTTTCAGTGTCTACTGTAGTACAACTTGAAAAGGAGCAATTGTTACAATCATGTTGCCATTTATAAGAAAGGCCAACAAGATTTTCTACATCTACTCCTTCATCTTGTAAAACAACAAACATATACATTAGAAATTCCTGACAATCTTGCTGAATATTCTGTGAAAATTGATTTAGACCAGAACATATGTCTAAAACCTTTCGAATTTCAGAAACACTTTTTATTTTTGTTCTATCACTGCTACATTTCCCAAACACAGAATTTAATAAACAACAAAGTGTTTGATCACGATTTTCAGCAATCTGTTCTTTTACAGTTTGGAGAAAGAAAACAACATTAACCACTACATTAGCATAGCAGTTGACACCAGAACTATTTTCAAATTGAAATCCAACAACATCGTTAACTGAATCCATTTCCTTTCTGCTTACAATTACTGGTTCATCTACTTTTTTTCTTTTTGCTACAACTTCATTACAATTTTTCTCATTTCTTCTTTTTCGGCCTACCACACGCTTTTCAAACAGAGGATATTGAGGTAAATTTGGAGCATACTCTCTTCTTAACCTATTATATTCTTTTACACAATTTAGATCTGCATTAATCTTTGTCTCATCAAAATCAATCAAGTACAATCCAGATAAAGTTCTTACTCGAGATAAAGCAACATATGCCATGCCCTCCTTGAACACAGAATTTCCAATATTCACCAAAGCAGTATCAACACTTAAACCTTGAGATTTATGAATAGTTACTGCATATGCTAAAGAAACAGGAAACTGTTTTCTGCGGACATATAAATCTTTCACTAGCAAAAAGCGAGCAGAACAACAAGTGATTTGTTGTACTTCTTCAATACCATCAAATTAAATTTTTATAATTTCAATTCCATCTCTATTTTGGTAATTCACAAAATCTACAACATGACCCATTGCTCCATTTACTAAACCTCTTTCCACATGTAAATTACGTCGTAAAATTATACGACTATTTAAAGATGCATACAGAGTCTTTTCCATACCAGCAGTTTTGGATATTGTCTTCTCTAAAGAATCCAATTTTGTTTTCAACTTTTCTGACAAAATAATAGTGGCTCCTTCATGTTCTATTTTATCAATAGCTTCCAGTTTCACAATCTCTTGATTTTCCAACTTTAACATTTTGGTGTTGAAGATTGAACATTCTTGCAGAGTTGGCATCAAGCATATGACAGACTTGTTTTCAGGAATTTTCTTAAAAATATACTCTGGGAGAATATTTTCCTTTGGAAACAAATTTGAAATTAATCGTGCATGTAAAGCTTATTTGCCATGCTCAGTTAGTTTTCCAATTCTTACATCTTGTAGAATATTTTTATAATCTTCATCCTTTGCCTGTCGCATATTTTGAAGCAGTTCTGCATATTTGAAATTTAGCCATATGTTAACATTTCCAATGCTTCCTAAACACTTCCTGGTATCTTCATGCGCAAGCATTTTAAACACTGACTGTCCTTTCACTGGAGTTAGTTGCAGTAAATCTCCAAAAACAATGATATGTTTTCCTCCAAATAACACATCATAGTCTGTTTTAAGAGTTTCTTGCATTCTTAAATGCACAAAAGCAAGCATTACATTTGATACCATGCTTACTTCATCAAAGATAAGAAGTTTCATTTTCTTTGTACTCTTGAAACTTCACAACAAGCTTCTCCAGATAGCTTGTGGTATTGTAATTTGTTATCATGCTCCACTGGCAGCATCAATAAGCGGTGTAAAGTAATTCCTTTAATGTTGTGTGCTGCCAACCCAGTTGGAGCAGTAACAACACAAGAGAGCGATGATTCCGTTGTTTTCTGCAAATATGTTGCAATCACTTTAATCAGGAAACTTTTCCCAGTTCCTGCTTCTCCACTGATATATAGTCGGATAGGCACAAATGATGTACATGAGCACTCTTTTTTCTCATGTGATAAACCATGCTCAATTTGTTGTGTGACTTCGTCATATATTTGTCTCTGCTCAACGTTTAGTTCTTTTTCCAAATCTTCTAAATCAAGTACATCCTCCTGAGCTTGTTCCATGGCTCTTTCAACTTCATCCAGAGCAATGGCAGCTTCATTTTGTATAATTGGTCCTCCTAGTGGATCCTGACTCAATGAAGCAGAACTCTGATTGTCTTGAGAACTGTCTCTAGCAATCTCTGCTGCAATGGTAGCTTCTTGCTGTATTTCCTCGTTCAACATTTGCAGATAACTTGAAAAAACAGGACATTCTATGGTATCTTTGGTTGCATTGAACGAATCTTCATAAGTAAGAAAATCTCCAAGTAGTTCCTCTTCTCTACCCCAAGGTTTAAAGAGTTGTAAAAGTGCTAAGTAATAAAATTCTCTTTTGTCTGGAGAATCACAACTCAATTTTCGATGATTAATCAAATGGCCTTTTCTTTGTTTTACTAAACAGCCTTCACATCCAATTACAGCATATACACCTTTATTGATGTATTCTGTGATGTTCCTTTTAAAAGTGTAGGTTTGCAGAACTTCATATAGACAAGCGTTCTCAAGGTGAGTACTTCTATTTGGATAGTATGTATCCAACATGTTTGTCTTCAAAATATCTGTACTGTCTGGTTCTTTCTCCGCCAAATACTCAATTTCTTGTACAGATTTTAAAACTCGGTTTCGTGTTGCAGCAAGACCTAGACTCACCCAAATGATGGTTCTAGATTTGACATATAGACTTGCTGATGACAACCAATCAGAACATTCATACGCTCCAATTTCTCGATGCGACAACATCTTTAGGCTGTAACTGTATAATTTCTTGCTTAGACTCTTTTCATGTGAAATTTCTTCCCACATTTCCTTCTGTTCCGTCTTTTCTGATTTTGTGATGTAAGACGTCACATAACGAGCCACAGCAATAGAGTTGTCAGCCACATATTGAATATCCATGTTAGCATTCCACATGGATAAAATGACTGGATTGTAGTCATTTATGAATTTGGATTCCTCATTTCTTCTTAGGTTGTATGTAATTTTTGGGTGATTTTATTGTCACAGTATGTCGGAGAGAAGACATAAAATTGTTGACTCTTCCTTTCGATGTTACTGGACGTGGAAATGCAAAACGACATTTCGTGTAGAACTTGTCTTTGGATTTGTATTTTCGACGAAAGCGTAAAACTTGATGTCTTAAATTGTTTTCTTCTGTACTTTTCGGAACAGCACATGTAGAATACTGCTCAATGAAACTCATCACTTTCTCATCTGAATCTGTTCCAAATTTTGGTGCAGCTTTAATCCATAGCAGCATATGTATATGAGGAGCACCTCTTGCTTGATACTCCTTTCTCCAAAACCTCTCCAAGCGGAGGATTTTTTTTGTTTGTAATAATAAAAGACATCATAGCTTCAAACCTATGATTGAAATACCTGCATACATTAACTAGATCCAAAGAGCACAGTTCTCCAGGTGTCTTGTATTCAATATTTTCAATGTTTTTATTTGCCTCTCGTAGAAATTCAAGTAAGTCTTCCCAAGCATACTCAGCACAGCTAAGAGTGAGGAACCATGTAGGAGTTCCTAAGTTTCTTAGCATACATTTCAATTCCCCATGACGATGGTACCAATACTCGTTAGTACCACGCTGACATGCCATGAGATTAATTAGCTGAGATTCCAAAACACTGTCTTGCAGTTTCACTTTATCCATAAAGTCCCTTGCCGAAACATTTTGCAGATGTGCTCCACTTTTCAATATATGGTTAACTGCATAGGAAAGTCCAGACAAGTCACTCTCAAACAGTAGATGGAACAAATATGGAATGCATTGACAAAACCTTGGATCTTCTGCATATAATCTTGAAGTCCGGTATTCAGATGCAGGAATTTGAACAGGTCGGTCGTCATATCGTCCACCTTCACCTGTTGGAAATAACTGTGGAAAGCAACGAGCTTCTAAACTTTCTTCCCATATACTAATGGGACGTCCAATGGGGGTACGGCTCGTACACCGATCGTACAATGGGGGTACGGCTCCTAGACCGATCGTACAATGGGGATACGCCTCGTACACCCCATGATCGCAGGGGTACGGTGCGTACCCCTACGATCATGGGGGTACGCACCGTACCCGGGGGGGCCGTTCCGTACCTGTTTCGCCGCAAACTCTGCTTTTATGGTTGTTTTCAGCTCCCGTAGAAAAAGGGTCGTACGGTGCGTACCCGACACGTATCATACTTGCTGGGTCGTAAAAACCAGCCGCGAACGTACAGATGTCGCGTACAGTGGGTTCCGAGGGAGAATCGTATGGAGATTAGAGTCGTACGGTGTCTTGTACGACTCGTACGGAGTACGGCTCCTGGTACGAATCGTACTTTGTCGTACGTACGGGACGTTTACAGGTACGATTCGTACGGGGAAAAAACGCTCCGTACGACGATTCGGAGCGCTTTTTACCGGATCGGAATCGACCCCATTGAATCAGAATAGACTCATAGGTATTTAAATCCATCAATTCAGAAGGAATGTCTACCAACTCCAGATTATTATGAACAGCTCTAGCAGGCATTTTATTTTCATTTAATTTATTATAGCAATATGTACAAATACGTTGATCAGAGCCCAAATCAAAACAATTTTCAACCAACAAATAAGTTGCAAAATCCATCCACTCATTATTATTTATCTTTTCGCTTTTTACATATAAATCAACTAATCTAGTCTGATGCTCATAATGAGTCCGTCGACAACAAACACAAAAAAAATTAGGCCTTTCACTTGAATTGACCTTAAACTTTATAATTTCATTTTCAAATTTTTCTGTACTTAAAATCTCTACATTCTCTTCTACATTACCTTCCATTACTGTATCAATTTCTGCACTAACCTCTTTTTCACCAAAGTAACAAAACTCAATTTCATCACAAATGTTTTTGACATCTAATTCAGTTCCATGCAAAAGAGCACTGTTTAATTGTTTTAGTTTAAGTGCTGGACTTTTTGCATAGTACAACCTTCTCACTAATTTCCTTACTTTATTATGATGCACTGCTAACATCCTAAAATGGTGAAAAACACTCTGACATACTTTTCTTGAAAGACAAGCCAGTGAATTCCCTTGCAAACCTGTTTTTTCTCTCACTCTACAAGGATCTAATTCTTGTAAAATTTTCATTTTTTTGTTTCACAGTTTTCTTAGTATATGTCCGTAACAAAGAGCGAAACAAATCAATTGATTCCTGTCGGACACTACAAATACTACTACCATTCCATGTATACACTGGAGCCTTAGGACATCTCCCTAAAACTTCATCAGCTAACACCTCTTCAGTATTTCTAGGCACAATCTCTTCTTTTTCAACCGGACAACCGTCCTTCACCTCATATGCTCGACCACTGGTGTCAACTGCATGCACCAAATCATTATCCTGAAAGTAACTTTTTTCATTAAAAAATGGCTCACAACTTGAACTATGCTTCCATTCTCTAGAATAAACATCACAAAAATTAGTCCGATTAATTACTCTCCTCCACTTACATTTTGATTTGAACACATTGATTACCTTATCTAGTGTACGAATTCTATTCATTACTAAACAAAACAATTCACATTAAATGCTTCATCCACGATCTTAACTATGTTTTTTTTTTCTTGTAAAAAGCTGTCTTTTGTTTATAACTTTTTATATTTTTTAATAAATTCAATATAATCCTGTTGTAAAACATTCGTCTACGAATGTCAGAAAATTGTTTGCTTCTTCTATTTCTTTGCAAGATATTATCTCCTTGTACACGTCTAACATTTTTGGAAGGATATCCTCTCTTTTTTGAAATTACAGGTGTTTCATTTTTCTTAGGTAAACAACTTTTTTTTGCTTCACATTTCATTAACTTCCTCAGAAAATTTTTACTTTGCTTACCAGGAGCATTTTTCTTTTTCTCTGAAGATTTTATTTTGGTTGGTTCTTGAATTTCTTTTTCCTTAGACCTTAATTTTCGTTTATAATTTTTTTCTGTTCTTCTTTTAGAAGGCATCTTTTTGTTTGTTTGTATAGATGATTGTAATCTGTGGAAAACAAAAAATAACATATTATAGACCACTACAAACATATTACATAGCAATTACAATAAGTAAACAATATAAACACTACTATAGAACAAAAGGCTCATTTACATTACATGTGCTTTGCTTTCTGTCAAAACGATTAACTAATTAATTTTTATGTCTTGTTTATATATAGGTGGTCTGTTTTTGGCCTGTAGATACAGAGAAATAATTAGTGCAGAGACACACATAGTGCTTGCACAGACAGAGATGGTAGATTACATATAATATCGTGCACATGTGCCTCAGATCACACCAAATCTATTGCATTTTCAATCCTTGTTTACTTAGGTTCCATCAACAAGACATTCAGATGTGTCACACATTTGCCATACATTTTCAATGTTTGATATTAATGATGGTCCAGAAATAGTGTAAAGGTTTCATTGGCATACTTACAAACCGCTTCCACAATGTTAAATATTATTTATTATTTAATGTTATGTTTTGTTTATAGATAGGTTGTCTGTTTTTCGCCTGAAAATAATTTGAAATAATATCAGCAGAAACATATATACTGCTTGCAGACAAAGAGATGGTAGATTACATGTAAAATGGTGCACATGTGCCTAATATCACACCAAATCTATTGTATTTTCAATGCTTGTTTACTTTAGTTCCATCAAGAAGGCATTCAGATGTGTCACACATTTGCCATATATTCTAAATGTTAGCACTCTATTTGTTCATTATAGCAAGCTTCACTCACAGTGTGATTTTAGACAGATTAATAACATTTTAGTTATAATGTACCATGTCTATCCCTGCCGACAGTATATGTGACCCTGCCTAACATCACAATAATAGGTCAATCAAGCTTCAGTCACAGTGTGATCTTAGGCACATAATCAGAATGTTAGATATAATGTACCATGTCTGTCTCTGCCAACAGTATGTGTGACTCTGCTTAAGATCACAGTGATGGGTGAATGAAGCTTCACTCACAGTGTGATCTTAGGCACATGATCAGAATGTTAGATATAACGTACCATGTCTGTCTCTGCAAGCAGTATGTGTGTCTCTGCACATATTGTTCCACTTTCTCGACGAAAAACATGCCACCTTTATATAAGCAACACATAACATGAATTTCTCATTACATGTAACATCCTGCTAATCTGCCTAAGATCACACTGTGAGTGAAGCTTAATTCACCCATCAGTGTGATCTTACGCACATGTCCACAATATTAATATATATGAGGTAGATTCTCACAATGTTAACATCTCTCACAGCATTGGTGGGAAAATGCATAAACACACAACTATGTCAAAGATTGCGCACGCATATTGTAAATATGTTTCTCTTTTTTTGTATATTCTATCTCAATTTATGCCATTTAAAAAAATAATTTCCAGCAATGCTTCCTTTCACATGGGGCAAGCTCTATGTGAAAGGGCCTGCGTCAGTCTTACACCTGCTGTGAGGCAGGTGCAAATTTTTGACACAACAGCGTCCTAAAAGTGACGCAGTGAAATCTCATAGATTTCACTGCGTCATTTGTACAACCCTTCTTTGCGTCAATATGCCCCCTTTGCATACATTACACCTGACGCACATATAATGTGACACAGGGCTTTACAAAGTGACGCATCTACCTAGATGCGTCACTTTGTAAATATAACTCAACAAGGTGCAACTTTTACACCACTCCTGTGTCACAAAAAGTGATGCACCGGCGGCATAAAAGTGACGCATAGCCTCATAATTGAGGCCCTCAAGCGCACCACAGGGAAAAACAGTGTAAAAAATTGTAGAAAAAAAATTCCAGCAATGCATCCTTTTACATGGGGCAATCCCATGACCTTACCTTATGTAATGTGAGAGATGTTAACATTGTGAGAGTCTACCTTATAAACACACATCTATGTCAAAGATTGTGCACACAGCTTGTAAATATACACCCAGACAAGAATATGAAATGCCGTGAGGGATCTTATCACTGAGAGTCTACCTTATAAACACACAGCTATGTCAAAGATTGTTTTGTCTGCCTGCATATTTACAACCTGCGTGCACAATCTTTGACATAGCTGTGTGTTTATGCATCTCCCCACCATTTCATTTGGGTTTCTATCTGCTATTCCTATCCCTCTCCAGACATTCACTCCTTCCACCCATGCTACAGGTTGCAAAATGTGCTTAAAAAAAATGACCATATTTACAAATCCAATGAAACCATCACACAATTTCTAAACCAGCATTGAATCCAAGCATAAAAAACAATTGATAAAGAAGTCTACCTTATAAATACACAGCTATGTCAAAGATTGTGCACGCAGCTTGTAAATATGTCTCTCTTTTTTTGTATATTCTATCTCAATTTATGCCATTAAAAAAAATAATTTCCAAAAATGAATCCTTTCACATAGGGGAAGCCCTAAGTGAAAGGGCCTGCGTCAGTCTTAGACCTGCTGTGAGGCAGGTGCAAAATTTTTACACAAAAGCGTCCTAAAAGGGACGCAGTGAAATCTCATAGATTTCACTGCGTCATTTGTACAACCCTTTTTTGCGTCAATACGCCCCCTTTGCATACATTACACCTGACACACATATAATATGGCACAGGGCTTTACAAAGTGACACATCTAACTAGATGCATCACTTTGTAAATATAACTCAACAAGGTGCCATTTTTACACCACTGCTGTGTCACAAAAAGTGACGCACCGGCGGCATAAAAGTGACGCATGGCCTCATAAATGAGGCCCTCAAGCGCACCATAGGAAAAAACTGTGTAAAAAATTGTAGAAAAAAAATAATTTCCAGCAATGCATCTTTTCACATGGGACAATCCCATGACCTTACCTTATGTAATGTGAGAGATGTTAACATTGTGAGAGTCTACCTTAAAAACACACAGCTATGTCAAAGATTGTGCTCACAGCTTGTAAATATACACCCAGACAAGAATATGAAATGCCGTGAGAGACCTTATCACTGTGAGAGTCTACCTTATAAACACACAGCTATGTCAAAGATTGCTTTGTCTGCCTGCATATTTACAAGCTGCGTGCACAATCTTTGACATAGCTGTGTGTTTATGCATCTCCCCACCATTTCATATGGATTTCTATCTGCTATTCCTATCCCTCTCCAGACAAACACTCCTTCCACCAATGCTACAGGTTGCACAATGTGCTTAACAAAAATGACCATATTTACAAATCCAATGAAACCATCACACAATTTCTAAACCAGCATTGAATCCAAGCATAAAAAACAATTTATAAAGGAGTCTACCTTATAAATACACAGCTATGTCAAGATTGCGCACGCAGCTTGTAAATATGTCTCTCATTTTTTGTATATTCTATCTCAATTTATGCCATTTAAAAAAATTATTTCCAGCAATGCATCCTTTCACATGGGGCAAGCTCTATGTGAAAGGGCCTGCGTCAGTCTTACACCTGCTGTGAGGCAGGTGCAAAATTTTGACACAAAAGCGTCCTAAAAGTGACGCAGTGAAATCTCATAGATTTCACTGCGTCATTTGTACAACCCTTTTTTGCGTCAATACGCCCCCTTTGCATACATTACACCTGACGCACATATAATATGGCACAGGGCTTTACATAGTGACGCATCTACCTAAATGCGTCACTTTGTAAATATAACCCTCAACAAGGTGCAATTTTTACATCACTGCTGTGTCACAAAAAGTGACGCACCGGCGGCATAAAAGTGACGCATGGCCTCATAAATGAGGCCCTCAAGCGCACCACAGGGAAAAACAGTGTAAAAAATGGTAGAAAAAAAATAATTTCCAGCAATGCATCCTTTCACATGGAACAATCCCATGACCTTACCTTATGTAATGTGAGAGATGTTAACATTGTGAGAGTCTACCTTATAAACACACATCTATGTCAAAGATTGTGCACTCAGCTTGTAAATATACACCCAGACAAGAATATGAAATGCCGTGAGAGACCTTATCCCTGTGAGAGTCTACCTTATAAACACACAGCTATGTCAAAGATTGCTTTGTCTGCCTGCATATTTACAAGCTGCGTGCACAATCTTTGACATAGCTGTGTGTTTATGCATCTCCCCACCATTTCATATGAGTTTCTATCTGATATTCCTACCCCTCTCCAGACATTCACTCCTTCCACCCATGCTACAGGTTGCAAAATGTGCTTAAAAAAAATCACCATATTTACAACTCCAATGAAACCATCACACAATTTCTAAACCAGCATTGAATCCAAGCATAAAAAACAATTTATAAAAAAGACTACCTTATTAACACACAGCTAACATTATAGAAAAAAGTAAAAATATCATTCCTTAAATCACAGAAACACACACTATGAAACTTGTAAAAAATCTTTAAACTCTCTATCTTTTTTAAAAGATTCATTACTCACCTTTAAAAATGGTTTGGAAGATGTCAAACAGTGTCAGTCACAGTCAACAGATATTCTTAAGCAGAATCTCTGAACAATGCTTCCTTTACTGAGAGCCTTTCAATAATGGCACAGATTCTTTCTGATTTCAGAGCCATATTCTGGCACATAGCCAATTAAAATTATTCCCCCCCAAATTCAAAACCAAACTACACATTTTAATTGGTTGAAGATTTCAAGACTTTAAAACTCACATAACATTCACCCATCCCCCCAGTGCTCATTCACCAAGTAACCATGGTAACTCCCTCTAAAACCAACACAGAGTTCACAAGTTCATTTTACTATGTTGCAAAAAATCCATCAAGCCTGCTTGACCTCTCAATCTACTAGCTAATAAAATGCAATGTTTCTTTAAATGACTTTTTCTCAACCATTGAAATGACTTCTTAAAAAAAAAACATGCAGCCTAATTTTCAGTGGAGATTTTTAAGAAAGCTCCAATCATATCTACTCAAACACTTTTTTTTCATAATCAAACTGCCATTTCATTTCCACAACTCATCTGACTAGAAGCACACCTACCTTCACACACCTATCTTCAAAATGACAAAAGTCTGGTTTGTGGGGCATAGCTATGTCCACTGGGCTCAAAAATATGCAACTAACATAGGTATTTACAACCTTGATTTACCAAATGTAGACATTGTATGGATTGGACAAAGAGGATTGAGAAGTCACCAATTGATACCATTGGTAAAATTCTTTATGCATTTACCACACTCTGACCTTATAATTGTGCACTGTGGTGGAAATGATTTAGGCACATTGAGTGGGGTAGGTCTGGAAATGCTTATAAAGAACATCTTTGGGCAATTGATGTCACTTTTTCCAAAAACTGCCTTGGTATTCTCTAATATATGCCAAAGGCAACAATGGAACTGGTCCAACCTATTTTGTCCACAGATTGAGAAAGTAAGGAAACATGTAAATAAATCTGTTTCTGCTTACATGAGAGACTATGGTATGGGTTCCATTTACCATAACAACTTGCGTTACAACATGCAAGACATCTATAGGAGAGATGGTTTTCATTTTACAGATGAGGGGAATAGAGTTTTCCTCTTGAATATAAGACTCTCATTGGTACCTACTTGTAGGTACAAAAAACACACTCTTTTCAGAGCTCACTTACCACTAAACATTATTTTGTTACTCTATTTTTTTACACTGTTTTTCCCCGTGGTGCGCTCAGGGTGCGCGTACCGGAGAGCGCAACGATGAGCGCATCCAGCGCTTACACTGCGAAAATTTAAAAAAAATAAAAATGTTTTTTTGCCCTTCAGGGTCCTTCTAGGCCCACCTCAGAAAAACTAGGGAGTCAGGGGGTGTCTACTCTGCCCCCTTTTAATTATATCCCCCTTTCTTTTTTCACCTCTTGTGTCTCGATTCTACCAAGACACAAGATGGCGGACTCTCCGGACTGTTTACAATGTTGACAGACACCCGACAGCCAATCAGCTTTCCGCTCGCGCACTCCCGTAGCACGCCGGGTGCGTTCCCGGTACGCGTACCCGGGAGCGCTCGGAGCGAGCCTATAGATATATATGTGTTTTTGAAGTTAATTTTCAAAAAAACCACTGGAGCAATTTTCAGCAAACATAGCAAAGGCACATCTGCGTACCAGTCCCTATAATTTTGTCAAGTTTGGCGTAATTCCGTTCAGCGGTTCGGGCTGTAGACTTGTCAGACCGTCCTATGGAAATTAACATGGGAAAAACACGTTTTGGGACCCCCCTTCTTTCTCAGCCCCCACTTCACGAATCCCCCGAAACTTTCAGGGAAGGAGCGCAGCGGGGCTGGCCAAAATTTTTGAAAATGTCACACAAATTCCTCAACCAGCGCCAGAGTTATTCCCAATAGAATGTTGCGGATTTCCTATGGAAACCAATCCTAACTATAACTACCTACTGGCGACCGCCAGTAGGTAATATATATATATATATATATATATATATATATATATATATATATTTTCTTCACCAAATTACTCCCGTTACCGAAGGCACACCTTTAAACAGCCGGTGCGAGTTCCACGGACGGGCTTTCCCTGCTCGTCAATTTGTCACCATACAATTATACTTGCACTCCACCAGGAAGGTAGTTTATAGCAGGTTTTATTTCTGTGCCATTACAGCACACAGCTTTACCGACGCGTTTCGCAGCATCCGCTGCTTGTTCACGGTTACAAACATTTGTTCTTTGTCTGTTTCTCTCTTTTATACCACTAATTCACAATTGCCCTATTATGAGGCATTGTGGTACTGATAGTTACTTTTTACTTATTATTGTGGTACTGGTAGTTACTTTTTACTTATTATACATTTCTCTTTCATAAACAAATGGCGTACTCAGTTTGCCTACATCCATTGGATCCAATGACAAATATATATATATATATATATATATATATATATATATATATATATATATATATATATATATATATATATATATATATATATATATATATATACGCACACACACTGGGTTTTCCCACACCTCTTAGATGCACTCCAACCGGCAGCTCTCCAAAGGACGAGAAACGGACACCAAAGTAACGTGGTTAAGCAGGTCTTTATTTGCTCACAGCTGATGTCCCCCCGTTTTTTCTTCTATTGGTGATGCTTTCACCCCCCACATGTGATTATTAGACATGAAAGAAATACTAGACATGCATAAATGCTAAGTTTCTTTGACGTTTCTGAATAACTTTGTGTTGTCTGACACATAGATGTTATTGACATTTCTTTGTAGTGTGCACATTGGTTGTTGTTACATGCATCTGTAAACATGACAGTGTGATAAGTGGCTTAAATGCTTTTTAGGAGCGCCCTGCATTGGCCTCTATTTGTGAGGGAGCACAGTTTGTAATTTGCAGATTGTGTGTATGTATACATGTATATTGCATATCATAGATATAAATAAATAAATATGAAAATTAGATATACACGCACCTAGGTATATACATACAAAATATATATATATATATATTGATCGTTCTTATTGGCAAATAAAAACCTTTGATCTTCATCCACGGAGTCGGTGCCTGTTCTTTTGAATAGCCAAGCCAGGATTGGAAAAATATATATATATATATATATATATATATATATATATATATATATATATATATATATATATATATATATATATATATATATATATATATATGTGTATCAATAAATATATTTTTAAAACCATTAAATATCTTGAAGATAAATAAAATGCTTAAAATGCATATATTCTAGTGCAAATGGAATCATAATCTAGCAAAAAATGAATTCTAAACTGATTAAAGACCTAATATAATTAAAATTAGTATGGGCAACTATCCTAATTGTATGTGCAAATTGTAGCAATGTGCAAAAATTGTCATATGTGCAAATATAGCATTTGAGCAGCTGTTTCTTGTATTTCTAAACATTGTCATAAAGGGTTATTTGTGCAGGTTAAAGTGCAAAAATAGAGATAGGGTGGGTATGTTGAAAGATACGTACAAAAAATATGTTTTGTATGTATCAGGAAAGACTAAAACCATGTTGTTTTCTGTTATAAGGGAAACACAAACATGATGACAGTTTGTTTGGAGTAACAGAGTGGATGACGGACAGATTTTGGTATACAGCAGATTGAATCAAATTAACATAAAAACCAGAGCCACTCTATTACAGGAAGTTGGGTAGGTCCTCTGTATTGGTGAGTCCATTTGGATGTTTGCTGTCTAACTCGAGGATATATTTACATTCCAACTGCCTTAAGCTCTTCTCTCGGTTGCCACCCCGGAGAGGTTCAGACACAGCAGCTATGACAAAATATTTAAGATCCTTGAGTTCATTTTTATGGACAGCCTTGAAATGTCAGGCTACCGGGTACATCGGGTCATTATTGACTATGGCCCGTAAGTGCTGGAATATCCTGACATGCACCTTTAGCTTGGTGCTGCCCACATATCTGAGGCCACAGGTGCATGTCAGGATATATACGGCGTACTAGGTTTTACAGTCAAAACGTCCCTTGATTGTTGACTCATAAGGGCTGAATGGAGTGTTATATTTGGTGGTTGTAACACCAAATTTACAAGCCCTACAAGATGAGCATTTGTAGAAACCATCCCTTTGTTTTAGCCAGGTAGATTTATTGCTCTTTATGGTTTCTGGATGACTGTGAACTATCTGAGTTCTCATAGAGGTGCCTCTGCGGTATGTTATGGTGGGCCTAATGGGCACCTCGGGTGATATCACAGCATCCGTTAGAACAATGGGCCAATTTTGAGTGATGATGGACCATATCTGACGATATTGGCTATTGAAAGTTAAAATTAAGCGGGGGCATTGATTGTCGCTTCATCTACTTCGGGTTCATGCTCATCAGTGCTATTGTTTTTTGAGGGATCCAACAATGATTCCCTTGATCTGGTTTTGGCTTTGTTGAGTACTATGTTCAGAGTGCATTTGGTGTATCCTCTCCTACGGAATCTTTCGATTGCCTCCCTCATGCAGGTGTCTTGTTGCTCAGTACTGCTGCATATGCGTTTAATTCTGAGGAGCTCTCCGTAGGGAATGCTCTCAATTAGGTGTTTAGGGTGAGAGCTGGTGGCATGTAACGTAGAGTTACCCGCCGTTGCTTTTCTATGTAGGGTAGTTTTAATGGTGTCATTCTCCACATACACTTTGACATCTAGGAATTCAATCTCTTTGGCACTAATATGTGAGGTGAATTTTAGGTTGACCTGATTGACATTGAGGTTGGCAATACATTCTTTAGCATTTTCTTCACTGCTCTGCCATAGTATAAAGAGATTGTCTATAAATCTCAACCACAACCTCACATGTGTATTGTATAGTACCGAATGTTCTTTCTTAAGGACCTGCTCCTCCCACCAGCCAACCATAAGACAGGCGTAGCTGGGGGAGAAGCAGGACCCCTTCGCTACACCCCTCATTTGCTTATACATTTTTGTTCCAAACATAAAAAAGTTGTTATTTAAACACCAGTCGATGCTTTTAACGACAATCTTATTGTGACTGTAACACTCTATCGGTCTATTGCTAAAAAAAAATCTGGTCGCTGTTGGACCCACATCGTGTTCTATGCACGTATAAAGTGACTCTATGTCCAGAGTGATCAATTTCATATCATTTTCCCATTGGATATTGTCAATCTTTTTTAGAAAGTCACCTGTATCTTTCACATACATTGGTAGTTCCTTGACCATGTCCTGCAGGTAGTAATCTACGTATTGCGATAGATGTTCACCTGCACTTTTGATAGCCGATATTATGGGACGTCCCGGTATTGGTGTTGTGTCTTTGTGTGTTTTTGGAACAAAGTATATAGAGGGTATTGTAGGGAATTGACTCCAAAGAAAATCAAATTCGTCCCTAGAGATCATGCCATCCAGTTTGCACTGTTGTAAATGTTTTCTAAGCGTCTCAATGGCTGCTGGGTACTCCTTTTTGTTTGATTCTTTATAGCATGCTTTGTCAGAGAGTAGGTGTTCGTCTGACACTGATGGAGGGAGAAAGAACGAAAAAGCACCTAAGGTTTAGTATGTGCACAAGGAGGTGCATATCCCACCTAACAGCATATTGGACATATAGCCCTTCATGGCAACCCCTTAGTATTTTGTGAGACACTCCTGTGAACCAAAGTAAAGGAAGAGGTGGTTGGTAATGAATGTAATTTCAGCCTACAAATCTTTTATAGTACAATAAAAAGTATCAATAAGAGTGAAAAGTTGTACATAAATAGCAATCAGAAATTGTCGATTTTTCAGTAGTAAGGGAAAGCTGTGAATAACGAAACTCACAAAATACACAGTTTTTGGTGTTCTATTTTCATTCATTAGCTTTGGATAGTTTGTAGACCAAATACAAATAATTAGCTTATTATCAATCAATACACTTCTGGCAAAAACTTGGGGCTATACACAAAGCTAAGTTACACTTGTGAATAAGTTACATGTGTAAGTGTACTCTTCCACATTTGATTAACTTTACTACTTTTGGCTATTCAAATGTTCGAGTGAAGTTCCTTGAAAGTGTAGGTTTCACATCTCCACCCGCGGAAAAGAGCATGGAGCCTAACTTAGAAGCGTAAGTTACTACTAAAAATAGTAAGTCTAGTACTATACATGGCCAACCCCTGGTACTGCAACACCCTCCCATCGAAAATAATAGAGGCAGGACCATAAAAAGGCAAAGGATATTGATTTAAAACAAACTATTTAAAATAGCAAATATATATATATATATATATATATATATATATATATATATATATATATATATATATATATATATTCACTGAAAAAACCATAGGTTATAGACCATATATAGTTAGGAATTAGCATTTAAAAAACCTTATTTTACTCACACAAAACCATTGAAATTCCATATATAGTTAGTTGCACTAACTATATATCGCGCACCCGCAATCCACTGCTGATCATGTCACATATTACATCATTCATGACATGGTCAGTGACATCACTGATGACATCACTGATGACATCTCACATGACATCACTGATGACATCACTGATGACATCTCATTTGACATCATTCTTGTGCTAATACGATAAACCTCTTCAGACTCTAATAAAACCTTAGATACACTCAGTGTATACAGACACTCACACACTGTTACTCATCCATGGAGTTACTCACACACCTAGTCAGTCATGCAAAGAATCAATCACACCTCTATTTCCTCAACTATACAGTTATACACACCTTACTTATTCAAACATATACTAACACATATTTACTCTCTTATACAATCCCTGATACAAGTTCACAATGATCCATACAGCCACTCACACATTCAGTGGCTCTCATCCACAGTTATTTATATATGCCAACTCTCACATGTACTGTGTTTTACATATGTACTTACTATGACATGTAGCATTGACATATCCATTCACTCATCAATACACTCATGCACACAGTCAACCGCCCATGTAGCTGTTTCCACATGCACTCTTGAACTCATACACCTAGTGAATCAACTGCTCACACATCTATGCACAGAGTCACACACCTCCCAGCCACCCCCACACAAACTCAATCTCCCATACAAATACTTGGGCAACCAATCAATAACATATGTAGCCTCTCGTATAGCTAATGATCCACACATGCAGCAGTTTACATCACAACAGACATACTGAAGCAAACATTCAGGCAGTTTAGTCACTAACCCATGCATTTAGTACGACACATTTATTCACTCACTCATACAGTCAGTCACGCACCTACTAAATCCTTCATCGAGACACTTATACATCCACTCATTCTTCAATATATCTAACATATTTAAACTTTACAGAAACACACAGTCACTGGATGATGTCATCAGTGATGTCATCAGTGATGTCATCAGTGATGTCACTGACCATGTCATGAATGATGTAATATGTGACATGATCAGCAGTGGATTGCGGGTGCGCGATATATAGTTAGTGCAACTAACTATATATGGAATTTCAATGGTTTTGTGTGAGTAAAATAAGGTTTTTTAAATGCTAATTCCTAACTATATATGGTCTATAACCTATGGTTTTTTCAGTGAATTTCAATGGTTTTTTAATAGCAAATATCATAAGCTGTCGAATGTCAAGTACGTGGTAAGTAAAAACATTTTCGTGTTTATGCACACTGATCTGCTTTGAATGCTGCCCCCCACCCCTCATTTCTATTAGGAGTACTCTCTCTTTGCAGATAGTGAAGGGTAGTTAACGCAGGCCTTTGCCCCCGTTGTAATCCGTCGTGCCTGCTTCTCTCTCCATTTGATTGATTGTTCTCTTTGGTTCATTCTCTATTTACAAACAAGCACAGAGTCGCAATACTCTGTTTAGTCTTTGCAGATAGTGAAAAATCGTGTAAAAAAAGAAAAGGAATCGAGCAAAATCAGTAGGCTACTAATGGGATCTCTTTTTGACCTCCCTAAAATAGAAACATTAGGAACAACCTGTTGATAATACCAATGTGTATGTACATAAGCGGCGTTCATTTGTGTTCACAGTACCCCTTCTTGATTGTTTGAATCGAGCATTGAATTGTTCGAAGTTGGTTCTCTTAAGAATCTTCTCTGCCTGCAAACGAGGAAGAATAGGAATATTCTCTCTCCCTTTGCAGATAGTGAAGGGTAGGTAACGCAAACCTTTAACACGTCGTGCCTATTTTGTTCCTCATTGATTGATTGTTTCCCCAAACATTGACTGTTTGGGAATTGGTTCTTTTTGGAGGTATTCCCTGTTTGCAAATATACGTAGGAAAATCTTTGCAAATAGTGAAAGGGTACGTAATGCGGACCTTTCTCCCCCGTTGTAATCTGTCATGCCTATCTACTCCCCACTGATTGATGCACCTGTTTCACCCGGACCATTTACTAGAGATACGTCATCTGGCCCGACCAGAGAGCACCCCTAGTGAAAAGGACATATGCAATAATAACGAAGTGATCACTGTATCCTGTTAACAGAAACTTTAGCATGAAACAACCTGGAAAGAAAAGAATAGAAAAACGAAAATCAGTAGGCCACTGATGAACATAAACTTTTATTAAACAACGAACAAAGAAACGATAACATAACGTAATGATAAAACCTATTAATGTCCTAGAAACAAGAAAACGTTAGAAATATGCCAGTGGTGAGAGACCAGAAAAACAGTAAGAGAAACCAAATCACCCCTCGCTGTCCCACCGCCTGCCACGCCAAAAAAATCGATAGACTAGGGAAAATGCAAGTCAGTAGAACATCCGCCCCCACTCTGGAAACTTCCAAGGTGGGGCAGGGTTGCGGCTACGCCCAGCCGGGAGCAGCCCATATAAGGCGGATCCTGCTGCCACGCCTCGGCCAGGAGATCCTAACGTAGGGTGTAGCCGGAGGAGAGGCCGAGGCCAGCGGGACCCGGCCAGGGGATTGCCTTTACAACGCTGAAGAGTTTCAGGGGGGGGGGAATGTCTCCTCGACCCTCCCCTCTCTCTCCCAGTCCGGCCGCGGTGGCCCTTGAGAGTTGCAGGTAGTCCCGCCACATGCTCTTCCGGTCCGGCCACCAACGGTCGGGGGGCCGAGGCCGACGAGATCCGGCTGCAGCCGATAAACCAAGAAACCCGTTCATGGGGCCAGAGCCAGGGGCGTCCGGCCGACATCCACCGGAAGCCCGGCCCGAAGACGGACGGGACACTTCTTCTCTCTTGAATAATGGCTGCGACAACACTGGGGGGGGATGTCTTGCACATGCCTCCGACCCCCCCCCCTCGTCCTCATCGCCTGGTCCGGCCATAACAAATCTCAAGCGAGACGCCGTGGGGTGCACTGGGAGGGAGAGACGATGCGAACAGGCCTCTCCCGCCTCCCCAGTGGAGGCTTCCCACCTGCACCCTTGGCGCTCCAAGCGCCCGGAAAAGGGTTCTTCCACTGTGGCGATGCTGCAACGTCTCGCCCGGCAGGGTGGAGCCCGTCCGCTCATTTGACCCCGCGATCGCCAGTAGCTACCGAACTCTCAAAATGGCGGTCGACCTGGCAAGAGCGGGCCCAGCATAAAGAAATGGCCCGGTCACTGGTTGACTCCACCACCGTAGTCCTCCACGACCTTGAAGATTCTACAGGAGCCGCGGGAGTCTCCGACCCCCGCAGACACCCCCGATGGGGAATGACTGCCATAATCGCCCGTGGAGTGACGAAACTGTATCCGCGGGACGTCGGCGCTCCCATGCTGGCGCCAGCCTCACTTTGAATTACTAGAATCCTGCAGACCTCAGTTCCGGTGAAAGCACAGTGTGACCCGGTAGGAAAAATTGTTGCACCCCCTCCCCTTTTTGACTGATAGTTCAAACCACCGATCCTTTCCTTTGCCCTTTTAACGGAACTTTGGACTGCCTCCCCCTCTTTTACATTTTCTAGAGAAAACAAAACATTAACCACTACATTAGCATAGCAGTTGACACCAGAACTGTTTTCAAATTGAAAACCAACAACATCTTCAACAGAATCCTTTTAGTTTCTGCTGTGACCCTGCTACAGCACAGGCATTGTCCCCAGCAGTAATTCTGCAATGCCGGTAAGAATAGCTGTGGTGCCTACTGGACTCACTCACCGCCGCGGCGCCCCACGCCGTTATTTGCTGGGCGGCAACTTACTAGACATCACTTTCGTGCCATCTAGATTTCAGCGCGTTCTGCTGCCTTGGAACTATTCGCACAACAGACTGCTACTGACGACCCACCCCCAGGCAACATCTTCTGAATTTTCATAATTTGAAAGAACTAGTAACATGTCCTCATCAGGAATTCAAAAGAAATTGCCACGGTCTCTTAGTTGTTTAAATGTTTTTACTGTTTTTGTTTTGTTGTATATATTTATATGTTATTAAAGTTTTATATTCCTACTACTTTGTTGGAGTGCTATATATTTTTAATGTGACACATAATTGTAAAAACTTTGATGTACAAAGAGTCATTCCTGGAATCTTCCGCTTCAGGCTCGGTCCCCTCCACAATCACAATACAGGATGGTTTTCAGATAGTAGGAACACGTGTGGTGTGACGGATCTCATCGGGTGTGGGCCTTGATCTACTATAACTCCTTTAAAGAGGGGTGATTCTTTACAGCTGGAGCCATAAACTACATCTGCAGGGCTAGCTGATAGCCTGGACAATCGGACACAGAGGAAGAGGAGTGTCAGAGGGTGCGGTAGTGAATAGGGCGAAAGGGAGGTGTCGGGCGGGCACAGAGTGTGATTCTCAGGGAAGAGCAGCGCAGATGGGGGGAGGTTTATTGCCCATGCATAAGACAGAGAGCGGGGGTGACCAGTGCCTGGGGAAGATGCTTGCGAGGGTGGGGAGCCAGGCTACGAATCGACAGCGTGCAGAGAGTGGGTCTGGTCAAGGCATCTAAAATGGCTGCCGTGCACGACAAAAGTGTGGCATTTCAAAAAAGGCAACATGGCGCAAACAATGTTTTTCAACACTTCCTCATTTCCTTCGAATCGAACGTTAACAGACGTTGGTGCATATTACCAAAGTTAAGCGATATTTATCGCTAACGATGCTTACCAACGAATTTTTTGCCGCTAAGCATCGTCAGAAATTATCGAAGATAAACCTTGCTATTATCAAGGTTTATCGCAAATGCGATAAAAAACGGCCGCAATGCATGAATATCGCTAAAAAGTCAGCGATATTCATGCATTACCGAGCTAATCCTCTTAGCCATGTTATCCACCTCCCATTGGATAACATGGCTAAGAACTGCTCAGGGCAGGTATAACTTTTTTGAGATATTCGCGCTTAGCGCGAATATCTCCAAAAGTTGGTAATAGGAGATAGATATCTTGCATGTTGTAATGCAAATTATTGTGGTATATGGAACTCATACCATAATCTCTCAGGAAAGCAGAAACTGATCCTTTTGGGACCGCCTGAAAAGGCCTACGGGGTGAGGGGTACTCTACTTTGCCCCCTTTTCACGTTCCGAACTATTTTATTTTACTCTCTT
Organism: Lissotriton helveticus; assembly: GCF_964261635.1. Lineage (NCBI taxonomy): Eukaryota > Metazoa > Chordata > Amphibia > Caudata > Salamandridae > Lissotriton > Lissotriton helveticus. The sequence continues at coordinate 1,080,549,302 of NC_136061.1, read as the reverse complement.
CTGTAATTACACAAAATAGCAGCGATAAGATGCATCGGAGACACACAGTGAGAGAAAGGAGGCCGGAGATGAAGAAGAGATGTCAAATACACATTGGAGATAATATAGTGACAGAAGGGAAGTAAATATGAGTAAACTTACCATGTAACATAAAAATGTTGCACTCTATACTATAAGTCTCATTTTATACTACAATCACTTCGCTACAACCTCATAAATTAAAAATAAAAATGAATAATGTCTCAAACAATTTTTGATTTCTAAATATAAATTTATTCTTCAGAATTTTCTAAATTTGAAAGAACTAGTAACATGTCCTCATCAGCAATTTCCTCATGAAAAGTCTGCAATAATAATTCTTGTAACTCTATGGTCTCCAAACATTCGATAAATTCGCCATCAACAGATTGATCAAAAAAATCATTCAAGTCATCTCCTCCTTGTGACAATATTTCATTATTGGTGCTGTCAATTTCAATCAATGTAGTGGAATCATTCAAGTCATCTCCTCCTTGTGACAATATTTCATTATTGGTGCTCTCAATTTCAATCAATGTAGTGGAATCATTCAAGTCATCTCCTCGTGACAATATTTCATTATTGGTGCTCTCAATTTCAATCAATGTAGTGGAATCATTCAAGTCATCTCCTCCTTGTGACAATATTTCATTATTGGTGCTGTCCATTTCAATCAATCTAATGGAATCATACAAGTCATCTCCTCCTTGTGACAATATTTCATTATTGGTGCTCTCAATTTCAGTCAATGTAGTGGAATCATTCAAGTCATCTCCTCCTTGTGACAATATTTCATTATTGGTGCTGTCCATTTCAATCAATCTAATGGAATCATACAAGTCATCTCCTCCATGTAACAATATTTCATTATTGGTGCTCTCAATTTCAATCAATGTAGTGGACAATTCAAAAGAAATTGCCACGGTCTCTTCATTGTGAGCCATTTTATTTTGAAATTGCTTGCTGTAAATTGCAGAAAAAAATAATCACTTTCATTTATCGTTTTTAGTAATACATAATATAAAACTAACTTTATCAAGTATTTAGTATAACAGAAAGGACTGCAAATAAATAACAGAAAACATTTTTCAAATTATCTTCAAGTGTACAACAAAGTTCCCCTTACAAATTAACAACTCACCTTTTCAAAAGTAGGAGAAGTGTTAGTACTGTGTAAATCAAACACCAGAAATTCACCACCAAAAATTCCTCACAAATGTACCTCAGACAGTAGTATCACAAAATGGCTGTGGTTTCCTCTCATTTGACATATATACATACATAACCAATTAACTTTCATCACACACAAATACAAAACCAAAGTAACATTTTAATTGGTTCTAAATTTCAACACCTTCAAATGTGTTTTCCCCATGCAATTTTCCATAGGACATTTACATACGTCTACAGCCTGAATGGCTGAACGGAATTACACCAAACTTGGCAAAATGGTACATCAAACCTAAGAGGTCAGGAAGGATCTACTATGCCCCCTTATGGTCATTTCCCCCTTCGCTTTGGCCTCCTCTTGTCTCTCGATCCTACCGAGAGACAAGATGGCGGCCGCTACGGACTGTTTGGAATGTTGACAGACGCCGGAGAACCAATCAGCTTCGCAAAGCTCCGTAACGCGAAAAGTACGCGAAGCGGAGCGCTGTTACAGATATATATCTTTTTTTGAACGTTAATTTCTCAAAATCCACTGGAGCACATATATTGAGACCCAGCAAAGGCACATCGGGCTACCAGTCCCTAATATTTTGCCAAGTTTCGTGCAAATCCATTCAGCCGTTCGATTATTGACATTTAGATACGTCTACAGCCTGAATGTCTGAACGGAATTACACCAAACTTGGCAAAATGGTACATCAAACCTAAGAGGTCAGGGAGGATCTACTATGCCCCCTTATCGTCATTTGCCCTTTCCCTTTCGCCTCCTCTTGTCTCGATCCTACCGAGAGACAAGATGGCGGCCGCTACGGACTGTTTGGAATGTTGACAGACGCCGGAGAACCAATCAGCTTCGCTTCACAAAGCTCCGTTGCGCGAAAAGTACGCGAACTGGAGCGCTGCCCGGTCCGCTGTTACAGATATATATCTTTTTTTAAACGTTAATTTCTCAAAATCCACTGGAGCACATATATTGAGACCTACAAAAGGCACATCGGGCTACCAGTCCCTACAATTTTGCCAAGTTTCGTGCAAATCCATTCAGCCGTTCGGGCTAAAAGTGAGGCCAACCGCCCTATGGAAAACTCAATGTTAAAAACACGTTTTGGGACCCCCCTTTTTTCTCGACCCCCCCTTTTTTCTCGACCCCCCCTGGACGACCCCCCCCAATTTTCAGGGGCTGCTCAGAAACAAAATGTGCCATTTTCCTGAAAATTTCAGCCAATTCCGTCCACAAACGCCAAAGTTATTAGACATAGAATTTTCAAAAAACCCATAGAGAAAAAATCCTAACTATATATACCTACTGGCGACCGCCAGTAGGTAATATATATATGTATATATATATATATATTACCTACTGGCGGTCGCCAGTAGGTATATATAGTTAGGATTTTTTCCCTATGGGATTTTTGAAAATTCTATGTCTAATAACTTTGGCGTTTGTGGACGGAATTGGCTGAAATGTTCAGGAAAATGGAACATTTTGTTTCTGAGCAGCCCCTGAAAATTTGGGGGGGGTTCGTCCAGGGGGGACCGAGAAAAAAGGGGGGTCCCAAAACGTGTTTTTAACATTGAGTTTTCCATAGGGCGGTTAGCCTCACTTTTAGCCCGAACGGCTGAATGGATTTGCACGAAACTTGGCAAAATTGTAGGGACTGGTAGCCCGATGTGCCTTTTGTAGGTCTCAATATATGTGCTCCAGTGGATTTTGAGAAATTAACGTTTAAAAAAAGATATATATCTGTAAGCGCGGACCAGGCAGCGCCCCGGTTCGCGGACCTTAAGCGTATCGGAACTTCGCGTAGCGAAGCTGATTGGCTTTCCGGTGTCTGTCAACATTCTAAACAGTCCGGAGCGGCCGCCATCTTGTCTCTCGGTAGGATCGAGAGACAAGAGGAGGCCAAAACAAAGGGGGAAATAACTATAAGGGGGCATAGTAGATCCTCGCTGACCCCCTAGGTTTAATGTGGAGGTTTTAAAGGGGCCCCGCTGAAGCAAAAAAAAAAAAAAATTTTTTTTGTTTTTTTTCGTGGTTAGCGCCCGGTACGCGAACCGGGAAGCGTTCTGGGGAGCGTACCACAATGAAAAATAAATGATAGACTTTTCAAATGCTGTATGTTAATTGATTGTTGGTTTTGTTGATTATTTGTTATTTTTTTTAATTTTTTAAGTTTTTTTTATTGTGTTTCATAATTTATTAAACTTTCTAACATTTCATTGTCAGAAATTTCATAATAATCATGGAATATAGATTGTAGTCTCTGAGGTTGTAAAATGTCCTCATTTGCAAGGAGGTTATCTACTGCTTGTACACATTGCAGTAGTTCTTGGTCCCAAGTTTCATCCATAAATTCAATCTCATTTGGATCAATGATTTCTGTGTTGGACTCTGGAAGGACAATTTCAAATGAAATGTTTTGTTCACTTTCCATTTTCCCTGAAATTTGCATAAAAAAAATATATATTAGTAGAGGTAGGGCACTGTTGGGATTAATTTTAGATAGGCAGTTTTTAACAGAGAATTTATCTTTGGGCAGTGTATAGTATCAGAGTGGAAGTAGGAATATAAAAAAGTGTATCTAAATTTATAAGTACTACAGAGGGATAGTATATAACTAACAGAAAAAGTTTGCCATATTAACTTAAAGTGCACAATATACTTCAGTTTTAAAAATAACAACTTACCTTTAAAAAGAAGTTGAAGTTATTAATGAAAATCCTATTGAAATGTACACCAGGAAGTAGTAGTCAAAATGGCTGTGTTTCCTTCTCTTCCTTTATATATATTCGGGTACATAACCAATCAAATGTCAGGTAAAAAAAGTAGAAAATGAAAGTAACATTTTAATTGGTTGTCAATTCCAACATTTCAGATGTGTTTTGTGAAGTAATTTACCTCACGGTATTTAGAGAGGTCTACAGGCTAAATGGCTAAATGGAATTCCAATCAAATTTGTGAAAATGGTAGGGATTGGTATGTAGTATGAGCTAATCTATATTTGGTGAAATTGTCTCAAGTGGCTTTTCTGTGAACTACTTTCCCACCTTTTTTGATGGTGCGCTTCCCAGGGAGCGACCCGGTACGCGAACCGTTGAGCGCCCCGGTTCGCGTACCTTAAGCGTTCCGGGAGTCCACCATTTTGTGTTTCGGTCGAATTAAGATACAAGATGGAGGGCAAATAATGTTCAGAATGGGTAGAAGGGGGCACGGTAGACTTATCTTGACCCCCTAGGTTTTCTGAGGGTGGCTGAGGAGGTTTATATGTGCGAAAAAAAAACATTTTTGTAAAAAATTTCGCGAGGTTAGCTCCCGGTACGCGTACCGGGTAGCGCCCCCGGGAGCGTACTTTGTTGAAAATTAGTGAAAAAAGTTAGAGTAAAATAATAATTGTGAGTGATTAGATGTAGGGTAGCTCTGAGAAGAGCTTTTGGGTTTATGGTACATTTAGGTACTTATAAGTAGGTACCAATGCACATTCTTAAATTCAGAGTGAAAACTCTGTTGCCCTCATCTGAGAAGTGAACTCCATCTCCTCTGTAGATATCTTGCATGTAGTAACGCAAGTTATTGTTGTACAGGGAGCCCATTCCATGGTCTCTCATGTAAGCTGAAACAGATTTGTTTACATGCTTCCTCGACTTCTCAATTTGTGGACAAAATTGGTTTGACCACCTCCATTTCTGTCTTTGGCATATATTTGAATATACCAAGGCAGTCTGAGGAAAAAGTGCCATTAATTGCTCAAAGGTGTCCTTTAAAAGCATTTCCAGACCTACACCAGTCAAAGTGCCCAAGTCATTACCTCCACAGTGCACAATTAACAGGTCAGGTTTTGGCAAATGCATAAAGGTTTTCACCAATGGTATCAATTGGTGACATTTTAATCCTCTGTGGCCAAACCACTTAATTTCCACATCTTGTAAATTGAGGTTAGGTAAATTCCTGCTTTCAACGTACCTTTGAGCCCAGTGAATATAACTATGACCAACAATCCAGACAGAAAACATGGTGAGAGAAGGTTCTCCTGCAGTCAGATGAAGTGTGGCAATGAAATGGCAGTTGAAAAAATGAGAGTTTGAAATGAAAAAAACTGTGGAGTTTCTGTGTTCATGAAGTAGTAACAGTGATTGGTGGATTTTGATTGATGAAAACAGAAAGTTAGGGTGTACAGATGTGTTGTTTGAAAGATGTATTTTGAGTGGTCAATAAAAAATCATTAAATGAAAGAAAGCACTGGATATGCAGGTGCACTGAGAGTTCAGAGTTCAATTGCAACATTGTTGTGTGAACTTGCAAACACCAGAGTTTCTCCAAGAGGTGGTTGCTATGGAAAATAGGCAGAAAGGGCAGAGGGGGAAGGGTTTTCATTTGAAAAAAAGTGAGGGAAGAGTTTTGATTGGGTGACATGAGAAATATGTGTGAAGAATTACAGCATTTCTGTGCTTTTGATAGCTGCAGACTCTGGAGTGCATACCTTTTGCTCTGCTGAAGACAAATTGGTGTGTTTCTTAGACTGTTTTCAAACTGAAAGTATTTGCTAAGGTGAGAAAATATTTCTTTACTTTAGATAGAGAATAGTGTGCTTTAAGGAGAAAATTATGATTTATGTGGCGCAAATTGCTTGTAAATATGCTCTCACATGTGCATGGAAAATTTTGATTTTGAATGTTTGTGTTACATAGCCATGTTAAAAGTGACGCAACCATGCTGGAAAGCCAATCAAAAAATGATTTCATGTGTTTTAATGACATTTTAAGTCATTTTCTGATGTGCAGTGTTTAGAAATTATGATTTGAAAATCGTTTTTGAGGAAAAGGAATTGTTTTTAAATTCATGACAAGGATATAATGGTGTATGGTTCTTTATAAGGCAATTGACTGTCCCTGATGTTATTTTTCTCATTTTAGTGTAAGACCTTTCTCTGTGGCGCAAATTGCTTGTAAATATGCTCTCACATGTGCATGGAAAATTTAGATTTTGAATGTTTGTGTTAAATAGCCATGTTAAAAGTGACTAAACCATGCTGGGAAGGCAATCAAAAAACGCTTTCATGTGTTTTAATGACATTTTAAGTCATTTTCCCATGTGCAGTGTTTAGAAATTATGATTTTAAAATCGTTTTTGGGGAAAAGGAATTGTTTATAAAATCATGACAAGGACATAATGGTGTATGGTTCTTTATAAGGCAATTGACTGTTCCTGATGTTATTTTTCTCATTTTAGTGTAAGACCTTTCTCTGTGGCGCAAATTGCTTGTAAATATGCTCTTACATGTGCATGAAAATTTTAATTTTGAATGTTTGTGTTACATAGCCATGATAAAAGTGACCCAACCATGCAGGAAAGCCAATCAAAAAACGCTTTCATGTGTTTCAATGACATTTTAAGTCATTTTCTCATGTGCAGTGTTTTGAAATTATGATTTGAAAATCGTTTTTGGGAAAAAGGAATTGTTTTTAAATTCATGAGAAGGACATAATGGTGTATGGTTCTTTATAAGGCAATTGACTGTCCCTGATGTTATTTTTCCCATTTTAATGTAAGACCTTTCTTTGTGGCGCAAATTGCTTGTAAATATGCTCCCACCTGTGCATGGAAAATTTTGATTTTGAATGTTTGTGTTACATAGCCATGTTAAAAGTGACCCTACCATGCAGGAAAGCCAATCAAAAAACGCTTTTATGTGTCTTAAGGACAATTTAAGTAATTTTCCCATGTGTAGTGTTTTGAAGTTATGATTTGAAAATCGTTGTTGAGGTAAAGGAATGTTGTTAAAATTTATGTGCGCCATATGCCCCCAAATTTCTTTTTCAGGGTTGCAGCAGGGTGTTCTTGAGACACCCCTGCACCTTTGGAATAAATTCCTAATTTGTGATGAGCAAATTGTTAATCGCAAATTGCACCTTCATTTATATGAGCCTCCTAGCCCATGGAAATGAATGGGTAATTTGCAATTAGCTATTTTCTCAAAGCAAATTTGGAATGGTAAAGAATCGCTATTTATTCCTTAAAATTCGCTTTTTTGGAAATGCAAAATAGTTATATGATACATATGGCGGTTGATGTCTAACAAGATAAGAAGCTTACGGATACATTTATGATGACTGGTGCAATGAAGTAGAAATCACTTACTTCATTGGTAGGCCTTTACAATAAATTATCTCCTCTGTATTCTTCATCAAGCGTAACTTTAATCTGCAATCCTGAGTAGGCCTCACCTTAAACAAACCTCTGGATAGGCCACATCTTATTGTCATCCTGAATTAATCATTTAAAATGCTAGGGACAGATTTATGATAGGTGTATACCTCTTTTGTGCCACTTAGAAAACATTGTCCATGGGGAAATGACTTAAAATGTCCTTAAGACACATGAATGTGTTATTTTAAAACGTTTGCAATTTTTTTGGGTCACTTTCAACATGGCTATGTGTCTGAAACAGTCAAAATCTAAATTTGCAATGCACAGGTGGGAGCATATTTACAAGGAATGTGCTTCATGGGGAAAGGTCTTATAATGTAATATGGGAAAAATGACATTAGAGATACTGAAATGCCTTATAGAGAAGCATACACCATTATGTCCTTGTCATAAATTTGCAAACCATTACTTTTCCCCAAAAACGATTTTCAAATTATATTTTGAAAACACTGCACATGTGGAAATTACTTAAAATGTCAATAATTCAAAATTTGTGATTCCTTAAATGCAATGTATCAAAAAAAAAATATGTAAAAAATGATATTAAGGATTTGGAAACTACCACCAACTTCTAGTTTGTGGTAATTTGCGAATTCTTTTCAAAAAGCATTTTTTTCAAAAAAAAAAAAAGGTCCCATATGACGCCCATACATGCCATTAGGGCATGTAGGTGTGCCATGTGCTCCCAAATTTCTTTTTCAGGGGTGCAGCAGGGTGTTCTTGAGATACCCCTGCACGCTTGAAAAAAATCCTATTTTGTGATGAGCTAATTGCTAATCACAAATTGCAACATTAATTCCTATGAGCCTCCTAGCCTATGGAAATGAATGGGTAATTTGCAATTAGCAATTTGCTCATTGCAAATTAGGAATAGTAAAGAATTGCTATTTATTCCTTAAAATTTGCTATTTAGGAAATGCAAAATAGTTTGATGATACATATGGTGGTTCATCTGTAACAAGATAAGAAGCTTAGGGATACATTTATGATGACTGGCGCAATAAAGTGCACATTACTTACTTCATTGGTAGTCCTTTATATGTATTATCTCCTCTGTATTCTTCATCAAGCGTAACTTTAATCTGCAATCCTGAGTAGGCCTCACCTTAAACAAACCTCTGGATAGGACACACTTTATTGTCATCCTGGATTAATCATTTAAAATGCTAGGGATAGATTTATGATAGGTGTATGCCTTTTTTCTGCCACTGTGCGTCACTTTTATGATGCAGCGGTGGTGCATAATATTTGCTATGAGGTGACAACATTAAAAATTGATGCATTTAGGCAGATATGTCATAGTGTAAAAAAAAAACGTACCACATAAAACCCAATCAGCAGTAATGCAAAAGATGCACCATGTCGCAAGACAGGCCTCACTTGGGGCCATATGTATCAAGCTAATTAGCATTTGCAAAGATCAAAATTCTATGAATTTCGGCCTTTGCGAATGTTAATTAGACAAATGGTATGTATCAAACAACTTTGATGCAAAATAAGGAGTAGCAAAATTTGCTATTCCTTATTTTGCGATTGCACTGAAGCATTTGTAAATTTTGTGACTACTTAAATGCAATGTATCAAACAAAAACTATGTAAAAAATGACATTAAGGATTTGGAAACTATTGTGGTAAATTAGTGGTAATTTGTGAATTCTTTTCAAAAAGCTTTTTTTCAAAAAAAGAAAAGGTGCCATATGACGCCAACACATGCCCTTAAGGCATGTATGTGTGCCATATGCCCCTAAATTTGTTTTTCAGGGGTGCAGCAGGTGTTCTTGAGACACCCCTACACCCTTGGAAAAATTCCTACTTTGTGATGAGCAAATTGCTAATCGCAAATTAAACCTTCATTCATATTAGCCTCCTAGGCCATGGAAATGAATGGGTAACTTGCAATTAGCAATTTGCTCATCGCAAATTAGGAATGGTAAAGAATCGCTATTTATTCCTTAAAATTCGCTATTTAGAAAATGTAAAATATTTTGATGATACATATGGCAGTTCATCTGTAACAAGATAAGAAGCTTAGGGATAGATTTATGATGAGTGGCGCATCACCAGGGATGTGACAGTCATCCTGCGCCACTGTTCCGCCACCCATGTTGTGCTGCATTTACAATGCGGCGCAGCATGGGGCAAAAACGGCACAGATGCGTGACGCATCTGTGCCGTAAAGGTGGCGCATTGCTGGAGTTGTATCGTAAGTGCGATGCAGCTCCAGCAAGGCTCAGGGGTGCCCCATCTCTACAATGCTGCGTCAAGACCTATGCCAGCTTCAAGCAGGCGCAGGGTTTTGAAGCAGCTTTCTCCTATCTGATTGTAAATGCGGCACACCATGGGTGGTAAAGCAGTGGTGCACATTAACTGGTGCATGCCTGGGGATGTGCCATTTAATATAAATCTGCACTTTAACATTTGAGTATGTGCAGGGGACACAGAGTCGTTGAGGCTTATCCAAGGTTAAGAACAGATGAGTCCTGTTCAGTGAAAAATTAGACATAGGCTTCACCTGCTCAGCATCGCTGGACATGGCTAAATAATAGCTGCAAAATGTTACTCTTGTTAAATAATTTTACTATTATAATCTGTGAGATTTGTCTCTTACTCTGCAACATCTCATTGTTGTTATCTTTCTTTAAAGATAAAGACAACCTCAACATGAGCGACAATCTGCAATCAGTTGATTTTGACCTCATCATTGAACTTGTAATTGAAACATCAGTGGATGTTGATCCATTGGATGATTTAAATCCTGAGGATGAAGAAGAGCGTGATGAGGATGCAGATTTGTCCGAATTATATGATATAGGATGGGAAGCTGACCTGCTTGAGCCTTTGGAATTATAAACATTTATTTTTAAAATTTATAATCAATAAAAAGTAAAAAGGTAAACCGTTTAATTTAAAAATAAAGACACCTTCAAAAACAGGTTATGTGTAGTGTCTTCAATAAAATATTAAAATATGCTCATAAAATTAGATCAGATTCACATATAAAATAGCATAGGTAACATAAATATAAATGTCATTTCTTTTCTGGTATTTCTGTATTGTAAAAATGGCAATGACTAAAAAATCTTCAAATTAAAATGTCAAGTAGTGTGTTATGTTTTTGATCACTATTACTGATTTACTGTTTGATAATAATGTTTATTAACATTTTTTATTATATTTTTCCTCAGATTCAACTGCAGATCATTTCAAGATTTCAATATGCCTACAGTACTAAGACAGATAAAGGCTGCAAAACGTCAAAGACAGCAGGAGAAAAAAAAAACGCAGCAGTCCTCTAACAAAAAGATTTCTCAAGCCACGAAGAAAGCACCGGGTAAGAGCTCTAAATATTTCATAAGAAATATTTGTAATAAAAAAAATATTACTACAGAAAATGTTTCAATCCATAACACGAGAAGTAAATCAAATGGAAAGAAAAGGACAAATGAAAATGTTACTGCTAGAGCAAGAGATAAATCTGTGCATGATAGTAGAAGGAAACAACAGTTTAGGGAGATTCGTAAACGAATGTTCCGTAACAGGATAATTGGCAATTTGTTAAAAAATATTAAGAAAGGTCAACAGAAACTAGTTTTTTATAAGAGAAAAAAAAAAGTTGAGAAAGTTATTGATCAGGCATTTGAAATTAAACGTAAGTTATTTATTTTGATAATCAATAGAATTAGGAAGCTAAACAAGGCAATTTTTGATTTCAAAAGAAATAGTAGATGGAAGAGAATAGTTAATCGTAGTAATTTTTGTGAAGTTTTTTCTGGAGAATGGATACATAGTTCAAGCTGTGAGGCATTTTTTAATGAAGAGTTATTTCCAGGATAATGATTTGGTGCATGCAGTTGACATCAGTGGTCGTGCTTATGAAGTGAAAGATGGTTGTCCAGTTGAAAAAGAAAAACTTGTGACAACAGAGGCAGAAGAGTTGTTAGGTAATGAGGTTTTAGGAAGACGTGCTAAGGGTCCTGTGTACACCTGGAAGTGTAGTAGTATTTGCAGTGTGCTACAGGATTCCATCAATTTGCTTTGTGATTTTGTACGGTCATTTAACAAAAAAAGTTTGAAGCAGAAAATGAGGTTGTTGCAAGAATTAGATCCTTGCAGAGTAAGAGAAGTGACAGGTTTGCATGGTCATTCACTGGCTTGTCTATCCAGGAGAGTATGCCAGAGTGTTTTTCATCATTTCAGGATGCTAGCAGTGCATCATAACAAAGTGAGGAAGTTAGTTAGACTGTTGTATTATGCTAAGAGTCCAGCAATTATGCTGAAACAATTATGCGCTGCTCTTTTGCATGGTTCTGAAATAGATGTGAAGAATATATGTGAAGAAATTGAGTTTTGTTACTTTGGAAGTAAAGAGGAGAATGTTGAAATTGAGCAAGAAGTAGAGGGTCATTTGGAAGATAGTGTACATGTTTCCAGTACAGATAATTTCCAGAGGGAAATTGCGACGTTTGACATGAAATCAAGTGAGAGGCCTAATTTCACTTGTGTGTGTTGTAGACGCACTTATTATAAGAATCAGACTAAGTTAGTGGATTTATATGCAAAAAGTGAAAGGGAAAATAATAGTGAATGGAAGGATTTTGCAACATACTTGATGGTAGAAAATTGTTTTGATTTGGGATTGGATCAACGTGTGTGTACCTATTGTTGTAACAAATTAAAACAAAACCAGATGCCTGCTAGAGCAGTTCATAATAATCTGGAATTGGTTGAGATTCCTTCTGAATTGAAGGACTTAAATACTTATAAATCTATTTTGATTCAAAGTATCCATCCCTTTCAGGCTATTGTAAGAATGGAGCCAAAGACAGGGAAATTGCCTCCATCAGATTTACAGAGAGGATTAAAGGGAAGAGTTGTTTATTTGCCTCTAGATTTCAAGAAAAACATTAACACAATTGGAGTAGAAAAAGTGGAAGAGGAACCTCTGGTTATCTTAGTTAATGGGGTTCCGACAAAGAATAAGAAAATATGGCAAGATTTAGTAGATGTTAGGAAAGTTAAAAAGGCAACATTGTATTTGAAAAAAAATAATAAATACTATAAGAATGTATATGTTGCAGAAGAGGAAGTAAGTGAGGAAGAGGATAGCGATTTGTGTGCTGGTCAAATTGAGAAAGTAGAACCCTCTACTAGTGAGGAAATATATGAACATTATAGTGTTCATCCTTTGCATTCGAAGGAAGTCATGGGGAATGCTATTGAGTTGTTTCAAATGAAACAAGCCAAAGGGAGTCCCATTAGTGTTTGGGAGGAAAGTTTGGAAGCTCGGTGTTTCCCACAGCTTTTTCCAACAGGTCAGGGAGGAAGATATGATGAGCGACCTCATCAAATTCCTGCTTCTGAATACCGGACTTTGCGATTGTATGCAGGAGATGCTAGGTTTCGACAATGCATTCCTTATTTGTTTCATCTCCTGTTTGAAAGCGATCTGTCTGGACTGTCATATGCAGTGAACCACATCTTGAAAAGTGGTATACACATGCAAAACATCTCGGCAAGTGATTTTATGGATAAAGTGAATGTCCAAGATAGTAGTTTGGATTCTCACCTGATTAATCTCATGGCGTGTCAGCGTGGTACTAATGAGTACTGGTACCGTCGTCATGGTGATTTAAAATGTATGCTGAGGAACTTAGGTACTCCCACATGGTTCCTCACTCTGAGTTGTGCCGAGTATGGCTGGGAAGACTTACTTCAATTTCTACGAGAGGCAAATGCTAACGTAGAAAACATCGAATTCAAGACACCCGGAGAACTGTGCTCTTTGGATCCAGTCAATGTATGTAGGTACTTCAATCATAGATTTGAAGCTATGATGTCTTTCATCATGAATAAGAAGAATCCACCTCTTGGAGAGGTGTTGGATTTCTTCTGGAGAAAGGAGTACCAAGCAAGAGGTGCTCCTCATATACATATGTTGCTGTGGATCAAGGATGCACCTAAATTTGGAACGGATCCAGAAGACTCAGTGATGAGTTTCATCCAACAGTATTCTACGTGTGCTGTTCCAAACGCAAAGGAGAAGAAAAGCCTAAGAGAAAAAGTTCTGCGTTTCCAAAGCCATCGATGTGGAAAGTACTGCCGTCGTAAATTCCGAAACAAAGACAAGTTCTACACCAAATGTCGTTTCGGCTTTCCACGACCGGTGATTTCTAAAGGAAGAGTAAACAGTTTGATGTCTTCGCTGCGACACAATGTGATGAAGAAATCACCTAAAAACACATACAATTTGAAGAGGAACGAAGAGTCCAAGTACATCAACGACTACAACCCGGTGATTTTGTCCATGTGGAATGCTAACATGGATATACAGTTTGTGGCTGATAACTGTATGGCTGTTGCTCGGTATGTGACGTCTTACATCACCAAAAAAGAGAAGACAGAATTGAAGGATATGTGGGAGGACATTTCCCATGAAAAGAGCCTCAGCAAGAAGTTGTACAGTTTCAGTCTGAAGATGTTGTCGCATCGAGAAATCGGAGCGTACGAATGTTCTGACCGGTTGTCTTCAGCAAGTCTCTATGCCAAGTCCAGGAGTATCGTTTGGGCGAGTCTTGGTCTTGCTGCAACGCGTAATCGAGTTCTCAAACCTGTGCGGGAAATTGAGTATTTGGCGGAAAAGGAGCCAAACAGTACCGACATTTTGAAGACAAACATGTTGGATACATATTATCCAAATCGAAGCAGTCACCTAGAGAATGTTTGTCTGTATGAGGTTCTGCAAAATTACATGTTCAAGAGGAACATCAAAGAAGATACTGAGAAAGGAGTATATGCTGTAATAGGAAGTGAGGGATGTCTGGTCAAGCAAAGAAAATGCCACTTGATAAACCATCGAAAATTGAGTGGCGAATCTCCTGAAAAAAAGGAGTTTTTCTATTTAGCACTTTTGCAACTTTTCAAGCCTTGGCGTGCAGAAGAGGAACTGCTTGGAGATTTCCTCTGTTACGAAGACTCTTTCAATGCCGCCAAGGAGACCATAGAATGTCCTGCTTTTCCCAAATATGTAGAAATGTTGAATGCGGAAATTGAGCAGGAAGCAACGATTGCAGCCGAGATTGCCAGAGACAGTTCTCAGGACAGTCAGAGTTCTGCTTCATTGAGTCAGGATCCACTAGGAGGACCTCTTATTGAAAATGAAGCTGCCACTGCTATGAATGAAGTGGAAAGAGCCATGGCACATGCTCAAGAGGATGCGGTTAACTTAGAAGAGTTGGAAAGGCAACTCAACGTTGAGCAGAGGAAAATATATGACGAAGTTACCATGCAAATTGATCATGGATTAAGTCATGATAAGAAAGAGTGCTCATGTACGTCGTTGAAGCCTGTCCGACTGTACGTGAGTGGAGAAGCGGGAACTGGAAAAAGTTTCCTCATTAAAGCAATTTCATGCTATTTGCAGGAAAGGACAGAGTCATCGCTGTCTTGTGTTGTCACTGCTCCAACTGGACTGGCAGCACATAATATTAAAGGGATTACTTTACATCGTTTACTGATGCTGCCAGTGGAGCATGACAACAAATTAGAATATCACAAGCTATCTGGAGATGCTTGTTTTGAAGTTTCAAGAATCTTGAGGAAAATGAAACTTCTTATCATTGACGAAGTAAGCATGGTTTCCAATGTCATGCTTGCCTTTGTGCATTTGAGGATGCAAGAAGTTCTCAAAACAGAGTATGATGTGTTATTTGGTGGCAAACACATCATTGTTTTCGGAGATCTTCTGCAGCTGACACCAGTGAAAGGGCAACCTGTGTTCAAAATGCTCACGCATGAAGATACCAGGAAGTGCCTAGGCAGCATTGGCAACGTCAATATATGGTTAAACTTCAATTATGCTGAACTGCATGAAAATATGCGTCAGGCGAAGGATGAAGTTTACAAGACTATTCTACAAGATGTTAGAATTGGAAAAGTGACCGAGCATGGGAAAGAAGCTTTACATGCACGATTACTGTCAAATTTGTATCCAGAACAAGATGTTGTGCCTGAGAATATTTTTCAGAAAATTACTGATAAGAAATCTGGAATATGTTTGATGCCAACTCTTGCAGAATGTGCCAAATTCAACAACAAAATGTTGAATTTAGAAAAGCAAGAGATTGTGAAACTGGAAGCTATTGACAGAGTAGAGCATATGGGATCAACAATTATTTTGTCTGAGAATCTGAAAACAAAATTGGATTCATTAGAGAAGACTATATCTAAAACTGCAGGTTTTGAAAAGACTCTGAATGTGTGCTTGAACTGCCGTATAATTTTAAGAAGGAATTTACATGTTGAAAGAGGTCTGGTAAATGGGTCAATGGGTAATGTTGTTGATTTTGTAAAATACAGAAATAGAGATGGAATTGAATTTTTAAAAATTAAATTTGATGGCATTGAGGAAGTACAGCTAATTGGTCGTTGCTCTGCTAGATTTTTGCTTGTGAAAGACTTATATGTTCGCCGTAAGCAGTTTCCTGTTTGCTTGGCATATGCGGTGACAATCCATAAATCGCAAGGTTTAAGTGTAGACTGTGCATTGGTGAATATTGGCAGTTCTGTGTTCAAGGAGGGTATGGCATACGTGGCATTGTCACGAGTTAGAACTTTATCGGGATTGTACTTGATTGAGTGTGATGTCACAAACATTTGTGCGGATCTAGATTGTGTTAAGGAATACAATAGGTTAAGAAGAGAGTATGCGCCACATTTGCCTCAGTATCCTTTGTTTGAGAAACGTGTGGTAGGCCGGAAACGAAGAAATGTGACCAATACTGGGGAGGTTGTAGCAAAAAGACGAAAAGTCGATGAACCTAAAATTACAAGCAGAAACAAAGAGGATTCTGTTGAAGATGTTGTTGGTTTTCAGTTTGAAAACAGTTCTGGTGTCAACTGCTATGCTAATGTAGTAATTAATGTTTTGTTTTCTCTAAAAAATGTAAAAGAAGAGATTGTGGTCAATTCTGATCAAAGATTTTGCAGTTTGTTAAATTCTGTGTTAGAGAAATGTACCACTGATAGAAGAAACATAGAAAGTGTGTCTGAAATTAGAAATCTGTTAGATAGATGTTCAGGCCAAACACAATTCTCTCAAAATATTCAGCAAGATTGTCAGGAGTTTTTAATGTATATGCTTGATGTATTACATGCTGAAGGTGTAGATGTAGATCAGCTGTTTGGGCTTTCTTATCAATGGCAGCATGACTGCGAGAACTGTATGGTATCAAGTACTACTAGTGTAGACTCAGAAAGATTTATATATTTAAGTTTGCCAGACAGTAAATCAGTCTCCTTTAATAAGCTAGTAAAAGCTGCTAATCACAACATGGAGTGTAGCCAATGTAAATCTGAAATGATGTCCACATTATTTATACGAACATATGGCCAGTACGTCATTTTAATGTTCCAACGATGTAGGCCTGATGGAACAAAATTGACAACTTTAATAAAAAAATTTGTAGCTTCGCAGTTGTCAATATCAGGAAGGACTTTTGTAACTACAGCAATTATATATCATGACGGCCCTTCAATATCATCAGGACATTACACAGCTTATTTAAAGTCTAGAAATGGCTGGTCATTCTGCAATGATTCTGTTTTAATTTTCAAAAAAAAATTGCCGTATGACCTTAAAAACTCTTACCTGGTGTTTTTAAAACCAAAATTTTAGGGAAATAATCTCGGGATGTGCTCTGTGGAATTTCAAGAAGTTCTAATGGCTCCTACACAATTTGGCCTTGAGGATAAGTGTAGTTCAGAGACATAACTTCTAATCATAGGATTGGACATCATGGAGAAATAAGTGCACTTTGAATGAGTTCAGAAAAACTGTTTCTTTTCATAAGCTAATTGAAGCAGCCAATCAAAACATGGAGTAGAGGGAATGTAAGTCTGCAATGCTGTCTACTGTTTTACATTGCTTTGTGATTAAAAGTGATGTAGAGAATTAAATAATTGTACTACTCATAGAGGTAGTGTAAGTCTGCTTCATATTAAGCAGTATCAGTGTCATAGGAAATGTAGAACATGACTGAGCAAGAAGGGGAAGATATTACTATTCCAGGATTGTGAAAATGATCTTCAACATTTTAATTGTGACAGTTGCGGAAATGCCAAATGATGGGATTGGCTTACAAGAAATCGAAGAGTTATAAATATCTCTGACTAGATTTGGCCTTGTGGAAAATAGTGGTACAGAGCAAGAAGTCATTTATTGCATGTAACGTGTTTTTAAAAACGATGGAGGTTTTCTTTCAGAAAGTGGCGGGCTGAAAGTAATAACAGCACAAAAGAGTGTAAGCTGTTCATAGGACATCCTTGGACGTCATGGAAAGTAAGTTAACTTTAAGGAGTTCTGAATTCTGATTTCTGATGTTGTATGGGTTTTTTAAACACAATCATTTTGATTGTGTTTTTTTTTCCCCGCTGTTACATGATGAATACCTTCAAGTCACTGTTTTTAGTGAATTTTGATACATTCTGAGAACAGCAAAAATAAACCATTTAAGATGTATAATTAATTCTGTACTGTTTGCATTTATGATGTATATGTAGAACTGTGTAGGAGGCATGGAGAAGGTGAGGCTTCTGTAAGTGTCAAAGTTGTTGCATGCAGTGCTGCACTTCTGCGTATTCTTTGATATGCTAGACTACATCTGCACAATGAGATAAATAAGCAAAGGAAACACAAGTGACGTGATTGTGAAATGAGCAAAATAAATTGCATGTATTTCAATTACATCATGTGTGTTTCCTATCATTACGAATCACATTGTGCAGATCAAGTTTAGGTCTGTCCAGGGAAACATAGGAGGTTTGGACTTTGTTGAAGATTGCAGTGGACATGACTCACTTCATTGGTAGACCTTCACATGTATTATGTCCTCTATTCTCTTCAACAACTCGAAATTTCATCTGCAACCCTGAGTAGGCCTCACCTGAAACAAAACTCTGGATAGTAGACATCTTATTGGCATCCTGAAGCAATTATTTTAAATTTTAGTGTCTTGCGACACTTTTCTGAGACAACAGCAATGCAAAAGATGCACCATGTTTTAAGATAGGCCTCACTTCATCTGCATCAAGATAGTGTTAGTTTAAAATGTATATCTTTAGGACTGTGTAGCTTCTGTAAGTGTCAAAGTTATTGAAAAACTGTTTGTCCTTCAATCTTTGCCCTTGTCTTTTGTAATTTTTTAATACATGTTTTTATATTTTTCAAATGTTTGTTCTCTCTTTCACAGATTGAAAGTATAAAAATAAAAAGTGAGGAATTTAACGACAATTATAAGGTAAGTATTTTGTACTCTTTTCGTTACATTTCTATCACATTGAACTACTATTAGTTCCACTGCTTCATTTCTTTAATCCTCAGTTTCCTGCCTTTGCTACTTCACTCATTCCTTTCTCTATTACCTACTTACTCAACTCCTTCCACTTTTTTTCTCAGTCCCTCTCTTCTCATAGTTCCTCACTCTTGTTCACTCACTCCGTCTCTATTACTCTTAGTGTCTTTGACTGATCACTGTATCACTATTTGTTCATAATGCTTTCTCTGTGTAGTTGAAGCACACTAAGGGGCATATTATGAATGCAGCCAATAAAATTATTGCTCTTTTTATTGGCAGAAAACTGGTGCAAAAGCGGCTTTAGCGGCAGTTTTCTGCCGCAAAAGCAGCTTTAGCGACACATTTCTGCCGATAAAAGCTGCAAAACTTTTATTGCCTATGTTGATAATATGCCCCTATGTTATTTACATTAGGGCTATATTGTCCAGTATAACAATCAAAATTGCTCTCCAAAGACACCAGGCAAAGCAGACGCTCCCTCAAACAGATCACCAAGCGCAATTTACCCTACTTACAATCTAGCCTGTTCTCTGTCGAGATTTTAGCAATCTTTAGAGCACAAGATAAGATTTTTTTACATGGAAGAACCATACGTATTGCAATTCTACTTAAGAAACAAGCATTGGCATAGACAATAGGTCTCGCCTTTGGGACCTTATACGTGTTTAGCCATGCAACAGTTGATGTTGCTGCACCAAGGATATTATGCTGCATAACTAAAGACTTAGAAGGTCCAAAAGTCGATACCTATTGGCTATGCCAATGCTTGTTTTTCTTTCACTTCGTTATCTATTTTGTTTTTCACAATTATACCATCTTCTGTCTGTTCTTTGGTAAATAGATCTATTAAATAGTATCTCTTCTTTACTCCCTATAGCTGTCTTTCTTGAAACATCACTCTCTGTTTACTTTCCTTATACTTACTCTTTTTTTTAAAAAAGTTTTTTTTTTGGTTAGCTCCCGGTACGCGTACCGGGAAGCTAAACCGGAAGCGAACCAAAAGAAATAGAGCTTGCCAGAGTGCTAAACATTCTAGCAATTTTTTTGGAAAGGGAAGGTAGTTCTGAAAAGAACTTTTTTTTTTATATTTTTGTTGTTTTATATTTTTTTTGTATTTTTTGAACATTTTTTGTTTTTTTTGTATTTTTTGAACGATTTTATATTTTTTTTGGTTTTTTGGGGGGGGGGGGGAACAACAAAAAACAGGCGTTGAAAAGGGCTCAACAGGAGCAAAAAAAAATTACTGGGGGCGGTTAGGGCAATTATGATTGTCATAAGCCAGGTTGATGGCATTAATACTCATGTTACCACATGATATCAACGCACCACAGTGCATACAAGTATGTTTCATGTGCCCAAAATTCTCTTGGATGTTTGGCACAGTTTCCCGTGCCTCTGCTGGTGTCAATGATATTGACGATGTTGACCTGGCCACAGGAGTTGCTGTTGGGTTTTGTTCCATATCCCGTATTTCCGCCCGGCTGTAATTAAGTGGATGCTTCCTGGTCATGTGCCTATGCATGGTATAGTTCCCATAGCTATACTTTTTATCAGTCCCTCTTGATAATTTCTCTTTGCAGATGAGGCAGGTGACATACCTCGCATTCACTTTCTTTTGCCCTGGAGGGATTGAATAAAACTGCCAGATGAAACTGGCTTTCCTATGGGAAACCCGGGGCACCTCTTCCAAGAACTGTGGTTCTTCTCTCTCCTCTTCCTCTAGTTCTTCCTCTTCCTCCTCTGTGTTGGTGATCACCTGGGGAGGTGGTCCTCTCTTCCCATGAGGAGGTGGAGGTGGTGGTGGGGGTGCACCAGCTGAAGCAAGTACTGAAGTCATTTCTCAAGTATTAATAAAGGTCTTCCTCTCACAATGATGAAAGTCAGAGTGAGGAAAGAAGGAGGGGTTTTCATCATTTGGAAAAAACAATACTTCTCAACCAATGAAAAGTGTTATTTTTAGGTCACCTGACCTAGCCTTCCATAATTATGAAACTAAAAGTGAAATGAACCAATGAAAAGCTTTATTAACATGTCACATGACTCTAACTTTCATGTTACGCGCTGCGGAACGCTCCCCGGTTAGCTTCCGGTTCGCTGCGCTTCGCGCCTCGGTCCGCGCCCAGGGACACTTCCGGGTGCGCTAACGGAGTACGTCACAAGACGCATTTCGCGGCAACGCGATACGTCACGCTTTCGCGCCGCGGATCGCTTCCGGGGAGTTGCGTTTCGCGCCTCGGTCCGCGCCCCGGGGCACTTCCGGGTGCGCTAACGCAGTACGTCATAAGACGCATTCCGCGGCAACGCAATACCGTCACTATGTTGATTTGTTACCGGTTCGCGGACGGGATCGCGGAATCGAATTGAGCTAACTGGAAGCTTCCCGGTTAGCGGACCGGGAGCGAAACCAAAAAAATATTTAAAAAAAATTATTAATAAACATATAAAATATATTTTTGGATTTAAAGAAGAATACATTTTACTTCTGTAGATATTAGCTTTTAAAAAACCAATGAAATTCACTGAAAAAACCATAGGTTATAGACCATATATAGTTAGGAATTAGCATTTACAAAACCTTGAAAATTCACTGAAAAAACCATAGGTTATAGACCATATATAGTTAGGAATTAGCATTTAAAAAACATTATTTTACTCACACAAAACCATTGAAATTCCATATATAGTTAGTTGTACTAACTATATATCGCGCACCCGCAATCCACTGCTGATGATGTCACATATTACATCATTCATGACATGGTCAGTGACATCACTGATGACATCACTGATGACATCTCAAATGACATCACTGATGACATCACTGATGACATCTCAAATGACATCACTGATGACATCACTGATGACATCTCAAATGACATCACTGATGACATCACTGATGACATCTCAAATGACATCGCTGATGACATCACTGATGACATCTCATTTGACATTACTGATGACATCACTGATGACATCATTCATGTGATAATACGATGAAGCTCTTCAGACTCTAATATAACCTTAGATACAGTAAGTGTAAACAGACACTCACAGACTGTCACTCATCCATAGAGTTACACACACACCTAGTCAGTCATGGAAAGAATCAATCACACATCCATTTTCTCAACTATACAGTTATACACACCTTACTTATTCAAAGATATACTAACACATATTTACTCTCTTATACAATCCCTGATACAAGTTCACAATGATCCATACAGCCACTCACACATTCACTGGCTCTTATGCACAGTTATTTATATATGTCAACTCTCACATGTACTGTTTTTTACATATGTACTTACTTTTACATGCAGCACTGAGATATCCATTCACTCACCCATACACTCATGCACACAGTCAACCGCCCATACAGCTGTTTCCACATGCACTTTTGAACCCATACATCTAGTGAATCAACTGCTCACACATCTATGCACAGAGTCATACACCTACCAGCCACCCATACACACTCTCAGTCTCCCATACAAATACGTAGGAAACCAATCAATAACGCATATAGTTAATCATATAGCTAATGATCAACACATGCAGCAGTTTATAGAACAACAAAGATAATGATGCACAAATTGAGACAGTTTAGTCACTAACCCATGCACTCAGTGAGACACATTTAACCACTCACTCATACAGTCAGTCATGCACCTAATAAATCCTTCATCCAGACATTTATAAATCCACTAATTCTTAAATATGTAAGACATATTTTAACTTTACAGAAACATACAGTCACTGGATGACGTCATCAGTGATGTCATCAGTGATGTCATTTGAGATGTCATCAGTGATGTCATCAGTGATGTCACTGACCATGTCATGAATGATGTAATATGTGACATCATCAGCAGTGGATTGCGGGTGCGCGATATATAGTTAGTACAACTAACTATATATGGAATTTCAATGGTTTTGTGTGAGTAAAATAATGTTTTTTAAATGCTAATTCCTAACTATATATGGTCTATAACCTATGGTTTTTTCAGTGAATATATATATATATATATATATACATATATATATATATATATGTATACAAATATATATAGTTTAATGTTAAATATATACATATAGACTAGTACACATGTGTTCTTTAATTATGATATATTTTACTAGTTTTTGTGTAGGTTACAATTAATGAAACAATTAACTGTGAACTATCCTTACGCAAACTTGAGTCAACTTACATTATTGATTTTGAATGCACCGTACCAAATGGACTTAATGTTAATGAAGAATTAGCAGTACACTTACACTGAGCATGAATTTGTTTTAGATTTGAATAGTTTGTCAGAGCTGTTGTTTTTAGTAATTTTAAATTTTCTACTTTCAGGTACATAGGATTGTCTGGCCAGATAATGTCCAATGTGTATGAAGTTTTCAGTAACCGGAATACACAGGATACTTGTGATATAAACATCTAATGGTTCGCCCACTCGGGCGAGTATGAACTGCTAGTAATCATCGTCATTGTAATTAGCCCACTGGGGCGGAACTTGTTGGTGAATTTACCTGCTTATTCATTATTAAGCGTGGTAATTTGGACTGTCACGTATTCCTGTAGAAATTTCGAACACTGACCATATAATATGGACACTTATTATGATTTAATCACTTGGTTTGCATTTGTTTCTGAAGACATGCCAAAATGGCCGACATGGTTACTGACACTACTATGTGATCTACAAAGTAGTCCTGTGTTTATGTTTATGTCTGGATATGTGGATTTAAATGCCATTCGTGTGATGAGACAGTTAGCGTGATCAAGGCTTAACCGCCGAAATGCGTTGTTGTTGCCAATAAATCTTTATTTAAATTGCACAAGAAAAGTGTCCGAGCAGTCTGTCTTGACAAACGAAGCTGACTTTGAAAAACATACTTATATATATATATATATATATATATGTATATATATATATATATATATATATTCAATCAGAACAGGTAGCCTTTTGCGAAGCACTGCCACACGAAGTTTTTCAATAAGCACGTTTATTTGAATCCATTTCACTTGCTCGATCCCCAGCAGATTTCAGAGTCTCCTTCGAACATAAAAGCCTGACGCGTTTCATGGATGACCCTTTCCTCAGAGGCAATGTTCATGAAGGTCAATCAAACAGTTTCTGGTAGTGTCCACTCAAATAGCTCTCACCTGCCTCTATGGGCATGTCTCAGGCGCACTGCATCCTGGGCTTTGTAGTGCACTATCCTTTAACCCACAGTGGGGCTGCTTCTTCAACCTTGCAATTGGAACCAATATTCTCCCAGTGGAGCGAGGAGAGCACTGGAACCTGTCAGGAAGCGCACTTGTAGCAGCGAAAACGTGTCCAAGGCAGCACCACCTGTGTTGGCGCTGCGCCTGCCTTCGTTCCATAACTGCAAGCTCTTACAAAAAGCCTGCTTGGACCCTCATTCAAGGTGGGACTTGCTTCTCGACTGGGCAACAGCCGAAAAGTATTCAATCAGAACAGGTAGCCTTTTGCGAAGCACTGCCACACAAAGTTTTTCAATAAGCACGTTTATTTGAATCCATTTCACTTGCTCGATCCCCAGCAGATTTCAGAGTCTCCTTCGAACATAAAAGCCTGACGTGTTTCAGGGATGACCCTTTCCTCAGAGGCAATGTTCATGAAGGTCAATCAAACAGTTTCTGGTACTTTCCACTCAAATAGCTCTCACCAGCCTCTATGGGCGTGTCTCAGGCGCACTGCATCCTGGGCTTTGTAGTGCACTATCCTTTAACCGACAGTGGGGCTGCTTCTTCAACCTTGCAATTGGAACCAATTTTCTCCCAGTGGAGCGAGGAGAGCACTGGAACCTGTCAGGAAGCGCACTTGTAGCAGCGAAAACGTGTCCAAGGCAGCACCACCTGTGTTGGCGCTGCGCCTGCCTTCGTTCCATAACTGCAAACTCTTACAAAAAGCCTGCATGGACCCTCATTCAAGGTGGGACTTGCTTCTCGACTGGGCAACAGCCAAAAAGTATTCAATCAGAACAGGTAGCCTTTTGCGAAGCACTGCCACACAAAGTTTTTCAATAAGCACGTTTATTTGAATCCATTTCACTTGCTCGATCCCCAGCAGATTTCAGAGTCTCCTTCGAACATATAAGCCTGACGCGTTTCAGGGATGACCCTTTCCTCCCTGAATGAGGGTCCATGCAGGCTTTTTGTAAGAGCTTGCAGTTATGGAACGAAGGCAGACGCAGCGCCAACACAGGTGGTGCTGCCTTGGACACGTTTTCGCTGCTACAAGTGCGCTTCCTGACAGGTTCCAGTGCTCTCCTCGCTCCACTGGGAGAATATTGGTTCCAATTGCAAGGTTGAAGAAGCAGCCCCACTGTGGGTTAAAGGATAGTGCACTACAAAGCCCAGGATGCAGTGCGCCTGAGACACGCCCATAGAGGCAGGTGAGAGCTATTTGAGTGGACACTACCAGAAACTGTTTGATTGACCTTCATGAACATTGCCTCTGAGAAAAGGGTCATCCCTGAAACGCGTCAGGCTTTTATGTTCGAAGGAGACTCTGAAATCTGCTGGGGATCGAGCAAGTGAAATGGATTCAAATAAACGTGCTTATTGAAAAACTTCGTGTGGCAGTGCTTCACAAAAGGCTACCTGTTCTGATTGAATATATATATATATGTATAAAAATATATATAGTTTAATGTTAAAAATATACATATTGACTAGTACACATGTGTTCTTTAATTATGATATATTTTACTAGTTTTTGTGTATGTTACAATTAATGAAACAATGCATTTTATTAAAATATTATTAAATAACTGTATTATTACATACATCAGTTTTGATCATTATTAATACATACTAAAATATTTTTTTACTTTAGTTGGGAATATATTTTAACTTGAGGAAACATATTTTACTTTAGTTGAAATGTAAAAGCACTGGAGAAATGGGACATTGGGAAGAAGAAAGCAGTACACTTCAAAAGAGAGACAAAGGGCCTTGTACATTGGAGATGGGATGGGTAGATGAGGTACTAAGGCATGAAAAGAATTTGAGGGGCTAATGGTTTCCCTTGTGCTGATTTGTGACAGCCATCATGCTGGGCATGCTATATATGTAGCTTCATTATCATGTGGACGCATCCACAAAATGATATGGATATGAAACATGTGGCGGGATCAGTGGAAATATGGCTTAGGAGGCCTTTCTGTTTTTCGTATGGTGGCTTTTATGTTTATTTGAGAAATACGGAGGTATAGTCCCAATGGAGTTAGACCAGTTGGCTGAGGGTGTCTAGACTGATGCAAGTTGCAGTAGGGGTATTAATCTATTTCTTCTCTCCTCTTTAAACCCACCAGAACCCTCAGAAAAACAGGAGAACATTGTGGTATGTAACATGTGGGTTGAGGCTTTCTTTCTATATGCCATCACCAATTACCTGTGGTATATCTTGCTTATGAGGAGGTTACACCATGAAGGAGACCTTCAGTCT
The DNA here is from genome assembly GCF_964261635.1 of Lissotriton helveticus. Classification (NCBI taxonomy): domain Eukaryota; kingdom Metazoa; phylum Chordata; class Amphibia; order Caudata; family Salamandridae; genus Lissotriton; species Lissotriton helveticus. The sequence goes on along the minus strand of NC_136061.1, from coordinate 1,080,523,071 downwards.
TGCAAACAAACACAAATAAATCTTTCTCGAGGTTAGCTTTTTAAGCTTGGGCGTAAACAGTGTTTTACTGTTAATTCCTTATGTGCTTCCTTTTTGGAAGCTCTTCCCCTGGCTTAACTCAAAGTCTATAATGATGCTCAGACACCCAGTGTGGATGCAAGCATTTCCAGAGAAGGGAAGGAAAAAACAATCTAGTCCACACCCACAAAATTGTCCTTTCCCTTCTCCTCACTGCGCCTTATGTAATAAATATTTAAAAAATGTTTCCAAGTGGCCCCTTTCTTGTGTCCCGCAAGCTAAAGGAAAAAGAAAATTAAGTACACTTTTCCCAAACACCCGCTAGTCCCTGTGTCACTCATCCATAAAGCCACAACCCTCTGAAGGTATGGTGGGGTTTTGCGTGAAGGGTGGAGGCATCCACCACTCTTTACTTCAGTCTTCTGTCTCGTCGTCTCTTGAAGCGGCTTCCCCGTATTCTCCTCATCTCCTTCAGATAGCTCCTCAAGTGATCCTGCCATCGTCAGGACCTTTCCAAGGCTTCGCGTTATCTCAATGTCCTCTCCTCTCCTCCAGGACCTCCGTGTTCTCCAGGCCTGAGTCACTTCCAGGATCTCAAGCCCCCACTAAGTAGTCATTGTCCCTTTTGATGTTCTTGCCTCGCCTCCCCGGTCCTGTAACAGAGAGTCCTTCCTTACTTTCTTTATTCATTCTGATGATGTCATCCCCACCTCTTTGGTGATGATTTGTTTCTTTTTTTCAGGTTCTGCTGGCATCCATTGAGGAATTTGGGAGGAGTTCGCCTGGTCGATCAGGAAAACGTAGTTATTGGTACAGGGTTTTTCCTCATCTCTGTTCCCTTACTTTCTTCCTCGGAAGAAATTAGTCTCGGGGGTATCCAGATAGGAAGCCTGCTCTCTTCCTTTCGTATGATATGTCCTAAATCAGAATGTTTGAAGGGTCAAGAACCACGGCAATATGCATGCATTTTTTGAGACATCCGTTCTAACGTGGCATAAATTTAACTCACCCCCTTCAAGGTAGTTTTTGAGAGCTAACACCTCTTTCTCGGCTATGGCATGGTTACATTCAGAAAGATTTTGCAACTAATATAAATCACAGGTTTTTCAACTCCTGTTTCATCCTCCTGAGAAGGAATCACTCCTAATTCGACCCCAGAGACATCGGTTTGTACTGTGAATTTCTTTGAATAATCTGGAGTGCGAAGGATGTTAAGACCTTTTGTAACACTCTGAAGGCATCCAAAATGATTCATGAAGGATGTTTTAGTTTGTGGTCCATTTTTTGGGTGCTTTTCAGCAAGTCAGTCAAAGGTGCAGTCCTATGGTAGAGCCTGGGGATAAACCTTCAAAAATAGCCTACTAAAGCAAGGAAGGGTTTGCCCTTTCTCTGCATGGGGTTTGATTAGGCCCTTTCCTACTAAATAGGCAAAATATGATACTTGTTTAGTGGCTAAACAACTCTTTTCTGGACTTATGTGAACCCTTCCTTCTCTAATGCCTGTAAGACAGCTCGCAGGTGTCTTATATGCTCCTCCCACGAGGAACTATAGATGATTAAGAGTAGGACCCTCCTTTTTAAGAGGTCGATAGTGGCAGTGATCAGTTTTGCAAATAAAATGGGTAAAAGGCCCCCTGGATATTCTCCTCAAAATATATCAGGCCAAGTGCGTGAGTATCGCAATGTTTGGGGCAGGAACCTGGGGTTTTTATGATGTCTCCTCAATCCAACTAGTTGAAAATACCTTTTTAAGATTTATTTTAGTGGTCCCACAGAGTTCCCCAGTTTATAATTGTCACAGTGAACTGGGGATTCCATACATTACGGATTTGATCAGAATGCAACCCCTATTATTTTGGCATCGAGTTTGGACATCTACTTCTACAGGATTGAACAGAGACATCATCAAGGATACAATGAAAATGGACCATGTATGTAGGATTAACTGGCTAAATTATATTAGAAATTTTTAATGGATATTGATCGCTTTGATTTTTATGATTCTCCAGAAACTTTGAGCTCTATTTCTAGGAAAGATTTTAAACTTCTCTGTATGACACATTTAGAGTCTCTAAGAGCTGCACAGGAGATGAATAAATGTATGGTGATTCGGCTCCAAATTACTCTGGTAACCTATCGTACACAGCCCTATTTGGTTTGGTGTATTGGAGGGTAAGATAGATACCTCCTTACAAAGCTTAGGTTTGACTGTTTTCACCGCCTGGTCAGTTTTCCCTCTGCTAATGATTGGTCCAGAAAATTGTGTATTGCCCGTGAGACAATACCTCAAAGCAATCAACCATGCATGTGATTCTCTTTTGTAAAATATATTCTAATGAAAGAGCTAGATGGATTCTGCCTTCTTTAAAACAAGGGGGTTGGAGGCAATGTCGACCGGCCTTTTTATATTTGCGATTATTGGAAAATGTGTATTGTGTGACGATCATGATTGGCCTTTTGAAAAGTATAATGAAAAAAAGAAAGAGTATGACTAGGTAACGGCCCTTATTTTACAAACGCATAAAGTATATCAATGGTCCAATATGCTTAGGTTGTGTGAGACAAATATTAATTGGAAAAATATTAGTAGATGGAAGTTTTTTTAAAGAGATAATTTTGTATAATGTATTGTTAAAAGTCTATGAATGTTTTAAACTGTGGCTTTTATGATTTTAATATGACATGAAATCGAATAAAGTATATTCTGATTATGTCATGAATATACGTGGCTGCATGGGAACTATGGGGTTTTAGTGCGGTGTTCATCAGCCTTTGGAACGTTGCAGGGGCCTGTGTAATCCTAAGAGTGTCGGAAAGGGCAGTTTTCTCTTTACCAGTAGGGTTGAGAGGTATCTGCCAGTATCCCTTTCACAAGACTAGGGTTCTAATGTACTGGGGTGTCAAAATCTGAGATTTTATTAACTTCTGGAAAGTCTATGCAAAACTGGATCATGCTGTCTGGTTGCATATCCAAGACTTTGGGTGAGTTCCACTTGCTCACAGATGGCTCTATTACCCCTATTGATAGCATTTTCTGTACTTGCTCCTTAATGGCCTTGGGGCAGAGTTCAGGTATTCTAGAAGGTTTAAGGCTTACTCTTTTACCTCGTTCTGTGACAACAGAATGTTTGATTATTTGAGTTCTACCCGGGGTTGTGGAAATATCCTTTAGACAGGTCTCCTATTGTCTTCCCAATTCCTGTCTTATTCAAGTCTAATTCTGATTGTCAACATTGTACATCTTGCCTTCTAACCTCTTCTCTGGCAAAAAAGAAGATAGTAATAGGTCTCTCACATATTCTAGGCAAGTTCTTGTGATATGCCTGGGATTCTTACTTTACAGTATTAGTCTCCAGTATATAGGATACTGGAGTCAGTTGTTCTAAAACTTTGAAGAGACTTTGCCATTGGCTCAACATCTTGTTATCGGAGGTAGGTAATAAACAACAGCAATGCATGTACCACTACTGAGAAAACTCTTGATTTTTCTTTATTATTGTATTGTTCTTTTTGTATTTGTTATTCCTGTTCAAAATGTATCCTCATCACTACACGTGTTTCATGTAAACGGGTTTTTAAGCTGCTGACATATTCCAAGAGATGCTTACAATCATCTTTATTTTACTCCCATGTCTCTCTAGCCATGTCTAATAAAGTGTGGGGTTTTCAACCAAAAACAACTGAAACAGTGAAAAGCCAGTACTGCTTTGTTCCTTACACAGTATAGCAAATAGGGCCAACCGCAGGATTTGTTCCCATTAACTGGCTTCTAGGTCTAAGAGTTATTTTAAGGTAACTTCAGGGTGGGATTGTTTCATTCCAACAAACCATCAGTTTGGAGATAATAGGCAGTTGTCCTTCTCTGCTTTATTTCTAACTGTTAACACACCTGTTTCATTAGTTCAGGGGTGTAGGTAGTACCTTGATCTCTCAGTATTTCACAAGGGAACCCCATCCGAGAAAAGATTTTTATCATGGCCTTGGCTCTTTGTGTGGTGTTGGGTTGCTGAAGAGGGACTGCCTCCAGATATCAGATGGCATAGTCTACGTGACTAGGACATACCCATCCCTCCACATGTTCCGGAAGGAACTAAGGGGCCTATAATGACCTTTCCCACCAGCGAATTGGGTTCCTCTATAATAGGAAGGGGTTGTAAAGGGGTTCTAGGAGGTTGATATCAGCAGTTTTTCTGGCAGACTGAGCACTCGCGGCAGTATTTGTTTACCTGAACATAGATTCCTGCCCAAGAAAACCTCTGAAGAACAATGTTTTCAGCTTTCTCAGCTCCAAAGTGCCCCCCAACCGGTGACTGTGCACTAGAAATAGGACTTTGTCCCTAAAAGATTCACAAACAAGTAGCTTTATGGGTTGTGTTTTTCTTCCTTTCCTGTATAACAACAATTTTCTCTTAAAGAATTAGGGACCTACAGCTTGGAGATTCTCCTCTTCATTTGCACTACTTCAGGCTTCACAAAAAGAGGATCTTCTCTCTGTGCAGCTCTAAAGCTCCCATCTGCTTCTCCGATCTCCTCAGTATAGACAGGCAAGGCCATGTGTACGCCATGTTTCTCTGCACTCCTCTGTCTTTTGCTTTTTCCTAGTTTGGAAGGGGCCGTTCATCATCCTCTACTTGTGAAAAAAGAGCACCCTCCCTCCAGGAGTCCTTATCCTTCCAGGACTCTTTATCCAGGGACTCTAGTTTTGAATAATCTATCCCAACAATAAGTGTTTCAGGTAATTTTGGGATCAACCCTACTTGTAGGGGTACTGAGGCCTCTCTGTTATGTTGGATACTAACTTTTACAATGGGTATACCTCCCTATTCCCTATGGACACACTGAAAAGTCACTATGCCCATTTGTACGGGCGATTCTCTGGGGATAAAGTGCGGTCTAATCACACTTTATCAATACACTGTACTGGGTAATTGTTCACCTCCTTGAAACACAGATACGATGATGTGGAATCTGGGCTTGCACTGAATAGAGTTTTGGTCAGTCCAAATTCCATTGGTTCCACCTTCTGGGGAGGGTACAGGGCTATGTATTCCAATCTCCCACAATTACACAAGTGAGGATTGGGTAGTACTGGCCCATAAGCTATTCCTGTTAAGAAGAGAAGACTGTGTTCAAATTTTTGAGGTCCCACTAGTTTATCAGAATTTTCAGGGCCTGTTCCCCTTCCCAATACACCATTGTACTGTCGACCTCCTCTGGATTCTTGGGTGCCATTGTATGCACCGTCTATTTCAACCACGGTTTCCATGGTTAGGCGGCTATGTTGACTTCACCACTTTTGTATGTGGGAATGTAAGGAACATAGAAACTATTCAAGATAAATCTTCTCTAGGATTTCGTCTTTGGTGCAGGTTTTGTTAGCCACCCATCAGTCATATCTTTCACTCTGTCATTTAAGTGGGTTCTCATGAGCCCCCTCATTGATCTGCGTCCGTCAGATACAGTTGGTTTTGTTATCCACTCCTAGTACTATTTTTGATGTCCTAATAGGGGGTGATTCCCCTTGGATTGGCTGCCAATATGCGGGTTGCAGGTAACGCTTGAGCAGGGGTCCCAAGTACTAACCCCACAAATCTTCCGGCCATGCTGAGGCTTGAGCCAATCGTTCAAAGTTGTTGGGGAAAAAAAACCATAGACTTCCCCCACATACATTTGGAGGACTACTGAAGGTAAAGCTCATTTGCTGGCCCAACACACTAGTCAGTCTGCTGATGGCAGCATCTTTGGACTGTGAAACATTGTCTATTGGCTCAGCTTGGCTCTGCATAGCCTTATTAAAGGTCTTCCTGTCTTCGGTGGCCACATTCATTAACTTTTCCAATGCTATTTCAAGGCATTGCTGTGCCTCAAGACATGAGAACTGGAGAGACGGGGCTTGAAGCAGGTCCTGCATACCTGCCCCTGGGTTGGATTGGATTGGTCAAACAAGAAGTATGCAGTTCCTGAAGGGAGTAATGCTTTAGTTTATGCAGAAGGAGGGGGGTTCTCCTTTTAGGATCAAGGGCACTTACACACCCCTGAGGATGTCATGCTTCATCATAGGGCAGCTCCTAATTATGCCAGCGCTGCAATGCCCTACAGGATCCGCAGGGGGGCACTCTTTGCCGGAGGTCATCTCATTTTGCTGGTGAGTTGAGTGGAGGAGTAGGGCATGTACTAAAAAGATCAAAGTCGAAACGGAGGAAAGGTCTGTCAGTAAAAATAACTACAGGAACCCCAAAAGATGCTTTATTCACTGGGTTCCTATGTTGTGATTAAAAAGACAAGGCTAGAGCAGGGTACATTGAACCTCTCAGGCCCTTGTGAGTGTATGTAAAAAGGTCAACAAGTTTCATGCCTATTGTTGTCCAAGTGATCATGGCATTTCATCATATCCGGGGAATCCTTATCTACTCATGTAGGAATGGTAGATTTGTGAGTGAGTGTAAAACCATCCCCTGAAACAAAGAAAATGATCAGATAAAGTACCTTCTGGGGGAACCTAAAAGTGAGGTATATTGGCCCCAGTCGTAAGGGCTAAGACAAACGCTCATTTGCATATGGGTTAGTGGTTCGCTGTGCTCTTCTGCACGATGAACTACCCCTCTTCTTGCCGCTACGAAAAAATTACCTCAGCCATCTTAGCCACAAATGCTTCCATTATCCCCAATCCCACTTCTGAGACCTCTCTTTGGAGGGATGGGCAGAAATAAGACTTAGGAGGCTTTTCTATTTTTCAGAATGGTGACTTTTATGAATACTTTAGAAATAAAATACATGGACGTATGTATAATCTCTAAGGAGTTATAACAAGTTGACTGAGGTAGTCTATTTTGATGGCAGTTGCGTCAGGGGTTAGTCTCTTTCTCCTTTCCTCCTTAGGTCCTGCAAGAGAGTTGCAGGCAGCACCCTCCTCAGAAAAACAGGAGAACATTGTGGCAAGTAGCATATGGGTTGAGGTTATGTTTCTATATCCTGTCACCAATCACCCGTGGTATAGCATGCTTATCAGGAGGTTACACCAGGAAGGAGACCTACAGTCTTCCAAACAAACAAAAATAAATCTCTCTCAGAGTGAGCTTCTTAAGCTTGTGTGTAAACAGTGTTTGACTGTTATTCCTTATTTGGCACCCTTTTGGAAGCTCTTCCCCTGGGCTACACTGATGCTCAGACACCCAGTGAGGATGCAGTGTTTTCAGGGGAGGGAAGGAAAACTTATCCAATCCACACTGCGCTCTATTCCATCTCCTCATTGTGCCAGAGGTGATAAATAATAAAACCAAAAATGTTTTCAGCGGCCCCTCTCTTGTTACCTGCAAAGTAGAGGGGAAAAAAAAGAATACAGTTTTCCGAAAAACCCATTGATCCCCCTGTCACTCACCCACAAAGCCACAACTCACGAGAGTTGTAGCAGGGTTCTGCGTGTAGGTTGGTGGCATCCACCACTCTTTGCTCCAGTCTTCTGTCTCATCATCCGTAGAAGCAGCTGTCTTCTATTCTACTACTGTCCTCTGGATATCGCAGCAGATGGTTTCACTGTCGTTAGGTCCTTCCCAGTGGTGGCTCCTCCGCTAAGGCTGAGGAGCATCGCCCCACTGCTTTAAGAGCAGTGCAGTGGAAAAATAAAATTATAATAAGCTTGTTATTATCATTTTATTTTTCACTACGGACTGGGTTAGTGCGGGCAGGGCTGGGCTTACAGGGGGAGGAGTGGTTTGCATACTCCAAGTGCTCAGGACTGCTTAGCTGGCCATCTTGGACCGGCCGAACAGTCATTCGCACTTTGCATGTTCCCCACCAGGCTGTAATGTAAGGAACATGTCTAGCCTCCCATTTCCCATATGAGCACCGAACTATGGCGCTCAGACCTATCACAACACTTATCCTGATGGACTTTCTTTTGCCCTGAAAAAGTTCCATAATGCTAAAGGAACAAAACATGTTGGTTGTTTTGTGTGAAGAGGGAAAGTTGTAAATATCACTTTGGACTCCATTTGTTATTTGATTAGGTTTTGGAGTATGCTCTTTCATAATTGGATTTGAGAGATGCTGGTTCATTCCTGGGGTAGGGTATTAGGGCACAGGTTTATTTACTAATGTATTAGTGTTTTAGAATTCATCAAGGAATTACGATATAGCTAGGGATAAAGGAACTAGGTCACAGACAAAGTTGGAGGTACTTAGCATATAGATATGGATAGAGGTACTAGGATACAGACATTGGTCTAGGCACCAGTGTCACACCCAGGGAAGCTTTGCAACCCCTCATTCACGTGGTAGCTCAGAGTATTGTGTTCCACCTAGTCTGATGTGGGCATTTGCTTTACAGATAAGGTACAGAGCATTATTTCTGTTGTAGTACTAAATATTGACACCAACAATATTGAGATACAAGAATATTGAGGACAGAATATCGAGGGAAAAAGTATCGCAAAGTATGTGGATATTGGAAAGTATTGATTTACTATTCCTAACTTCTATGTACCTTGAACATATATTGTTATTCCTGTCATCCTTAGGGCGGTCTTTCCACCAAATATTTGCCTTTTGCCTCCGATTTTTGCTGATTCTTTTTGTTGACCGTAAGACTCTGAGCACTTTACCATTTCTAACCAGTGCTACAGTACATGTGCTTCTCCCCTAAACATGATGACATTGGTGTATACCTGATTGGCAAATATGTTGTACTGGTAAGTCCCTTGTAAAGTGGTATATCGTATAATCAGGGCCTGTACTTCAAATGCTAATAATGTGCCTACAGAACTCATTGTGCCACCCACAGAAGTAGCCTTTCAACCCTGTCTCAGGCCAGCCACTGCAGTGCCTGTGTGTGCAGTTTCCTCCCTCTTCGACTTGGCATTTAAAACTACTTGCTAAGCCTTAAACTCCCCTTTTATTACATATAAGTCACCCCTAATGTAGGCCTTAAGTAACTCGAACGATAGAGTGCTTTGTAAGTAAAAGGTAGGACTTGTACTTTATATTTCAGTGTTCCCTACTGGGAGGCCTTCCCCTCTCATAGGTCAGCATTAGGAATGCCTTAATATACTTTACAGCTGTTATTCCTGATCAGAGAGGAGTAGCTTGTTCATGTTTGATGTGTTGGGATTGGTAGTGATTACTGGATTTAACACTACTGATTTAGGAATCCCACATTTTGAAAGTGGAAATTTCTCTGTTCTTACTGCTCTTTGTGCCTGACAGCGTGTCTCCAATACATATCTGGGCTGGGTGACAGCTACACTTTCTGCATCCCTTTAGACACTCACACCCACAAGAAGGATTGGGTGTGACAGAAGACTCATCTGCATTCTGATAGCCTTTCTGGGAAGGAAGGGAGAGATGTGGGTCACACTTTCTCCTCACACAAAGGGCTGATTTATCCCCTGGCAGATAGGACTGGGTTGAAAGGGATTCTTGTGCACGTCAGAGAGTTCGTTTGTAGTCATCCCCTACACCAAAGGCACTTTTGGGTATAGTAGAACTACTAGGTCTCTGACGAGCCTGAATTCAGACATTGTTTTATCTTGAACTGAACCTCTGTAAGAGGGGCTGCTGAGCTACTTATAGGACTCAACTGGACTGCTTTTGTGGAAGGACTGCTTTTCTGCGTGTTGCCCTGGTGACTGCTGCTCCCTGACTATACTGGAAGGACTCCACCTTCCCTCCAAGTGATCTCCAAGGGCTTGCTGGTATGCCTCCAGTCTAAGGGACACAAAGCATGTCCTACAATTCTGCTGGTGTTGCTGAACTCAGCCTTATGGGAGTCCTACCATTGCCTGAGGTGCACCCTCCAAGCTCTGGGCCTCAGAAGTGGGTTCTGCAGATGTTTTCATAAAAAACTGGTGCATTGCGACAACTGCATGAGAAATTCTGCCAAATCGCCCTTCGACGCAAAGGCTGCCTGGCGACAGCCGTTCCACAGTGTGACTGCATAGAAAAGATCGACCCATCGAACAGTTCAGCGTCTCATTTTGCTCCATCCAAGGTACTTTCTCAGTGGGCCCTGTAGTGGCATGCTCCCCATTATGGTCAGCCTGAACTTTGGATTTGCACCTGTCACCTGTGACCTAAAGCAACCTTTCGACCGCTAGTGACAACTAAGCACCATTTGTGATTTATTTTTCAAAAATTCATATTTCGACTTTACTAATTGGATTTCTCCGTGGTGGTCTTATTTTGCTCAGATAAATATTTATTTTTCAAAACCTGTTTGGAGTGTTTTTGTGGTGTTTTCATTCTGTTACTGTGTGAGTATGTTGCACAAATACTTTACATTCTTCCTTTGAGGGTCAGACTGACTGCTCTGTGCCAGGCTACCCGGGGGTGAGCACAAGTTATATGATTGTGTATCTAGCTTACCCTGACTGTCCTGGGTGCATACCTCAGCCAACAAGGAATCCCATTTGTAACATATATGTACCATATTAATACATATATGTGGAGTTAGGTATGAAAAATCTAGACTTACCTGTTGATATTTGTTTTCAATAGTCTTTCCTCTATCTTCTGTCCCACTGATATCATGGGTTTAATATTCAAGGTGAGCACCAATATTTGCCTAACAGACTACTCTTTCAACATAAAACATGCTCCATGTGCTTGTAAACACACCCAATACTACATTAACTAAACATTTATGTGCAAACATGCTTTTACCACAGTTACAGACAATGCTAATATTAGGCATATATATGGTTGTACTTACACAATTTCCAGCCAGCTATGAAACGCTTTGTAACACTTTCACTGGTGTTTCTGCTACTAGCTTCTCCGATTCCGATCATGGAGAGATATGCTGTTCTGTATTAGAGAGCCATCTGCACTTCCAATAATTATATTTAATGCATCTAAGCATCTGCCAACTCCAACAAATCCAATGCTGGCACCATGCCCATATTGGAGCCTTTCTCTTCTCTGTGCACTTTTATGGTTACATCTTTACAGGAGGCCCTCTATGTATCTTTTTTTGCCTACTGTGAACACCCCCACTAATCTCACACTCTCCATGTGTCAGGCCTCACTCATGAGTCAAAAAAGGTTCATAGAAATATTGTGATCATGGCACCAAGCTGGGATACGGGTTACTGATGAAAAACGCATGATAACTAACTTCTGCTAAACATTTTCTCTGATCAGACCTGTTGATTACAAAGACTAAACACTAGCTTATGTAAAACATCTGTTGTGATCAGAATTGTTGACAAGAAAGGAAACTCCAGCTACTGCAGCAGTGATAAGAAATATACAGTTAAAAATGTCGCCCTGAAAATTCTGATCCATGTGCAAATCCATGTTTGTGCAGGGATCGACATGTCAAGTGATATAGACTTTAACGCAGCTGATAATTAGAGTTCAATAAAACTTGCATCCCCGGTTAACATTAGTAGGTCAAACGTTCTGGTATTTACCAGGGAGAAACATTCGGTAATTACAGAGAGATGCAGATTTTGAGGCAGTTACCACCAAACACTGCATATTTTCTCCCTTAAGGGTAAGAGGATGTACCTGGCGAATTCCAACTTCCATATGTCAGATGACACCATGTGCGATAAATATTGCACCCCTTTTCAGGGCCACTCACAATGGTGGCCTTTCTGTATAGTCGGTGTTATTGTAAAACAAATGCACTTGCTGTTTACATGTGCTCGCATAACATTAAGGGCCAGATGTAGGTAATTCCTATTTACCGACTCTTAAATACCGAATCATACCGATTCGGTATTTAAGAGTAGGTAAATAGGAAGGAGGCATATGTAGGTAAATTTAATTTTTCAATTACCGATTCGGTAAGAATCGGTATTTACCTATTCTGTAAATACCGAATCGGTATTTCACATTGATTCCTATGGGCCTTGAAGCCCATAGGAATCAATGGGAAATACAGAATCGGTATTTACAGAATCAGTAAATACCGAATCCTGCAAGGGTGCAGGGGGTGTCACTTTGACACCCTCTAGCACCTCAAGTACAGGCTTGTGTGACATGTGGCACACAGACATGCCCTAAGGGCATGTCTGTGTGTCACATTGCACAGGTGTGCATGCACAGATGTGCATGCACACCTGATTTCGGTATTTTATCATACAATAGGATTGTGTGGTAAAATACCGACTCTTAAGGGCCTGTAGCACTCTTAGGAGTGTCAGCTACATGTGGATTTACAGAATCGGTATATTTACCGATTCGGTAAAATACCGAAGTGGTAAATTTACCGAATCTGTGAATATACTGATTCTGTAAATAACAACCCACCTACATCTCAAAAGCCAAATACCGGTCGGTAACTGCCGAAATCGGCCGTTACCGACCGGTATTTGGCTACCTACATCTGGCCCTAAGTATCATTAATAATGAAAGCATGCCTTTACATTTTCGACAGCCAGAATGACAACATACAAATAGATACAATGACCTCAAAGGGCCTGTTTATGGGGAAAGATTTCGAAAGAAGGGCTTAATTCAGCGGCTACATCATAGGACTTAAGTGGGAGTAGATGTCCTATGGTATAGGCAGAGTTAGAGTACTAAGGGCCATATGTAGGTAATCTCTATTTACCTATTCTTAAATACCGAATTTTACCGATTCGGTATTTAAGAATAGGTAAATAGTATGTAGGTAATTATTCGGTAAATTTTACCGAATCGGTAAAATTCGGTATTACCGATTCGGTATTTACCGAATCCGTAATTCCCATTCATTCCTATGGGCCTGGAGGCCCATAAGAATGAATAGGAAGCCATTCACCATTACAGATTTGGTAAATACTGAATGGGTAATAGGGGGAACACATTCAAGAGTGGCAGGGTGTCACATTGACACCCTGTTGCACCCCTGAATAGTGCATGTGTGCACATGTGGCACACATACATGCTCTAAGGGCACATATGTCTGCCACGTGGCACTTTTAAAAAAGCACAAAATTGCTTTTTTAAAGGTGTTCGATATTTACCACCAACTTGTAGTTGGTGGTAAATAACGAATCCTTGAATGAGAAATGCACTCACTTGAGTGCTCCCTACATTAAGGATTCTGTAATTTACTGATTCGGTAGTTTAAGAATTCGGTAATTTACCGATTCCTTAAATACCGAATCGGTAAATTACCGAATCCTGAAATCCAGCCACCTACATCTCTAATCCCTAAATACCGGTCGGTAATGGCCGAAATTCAGTAATTTTGGCCATTACTGACCGGTATTGGGCTACCTACATATGGCCCTTAGTTACAGGCAAGGGTTCTATTAGTAGAACTGTAGCAGTGAGGTTCAGTGTATAGTGTATAGATAATGTTACTAGGATAAACTTATAGATACAGGGGCTAGAGACTATAGTAGTAGGGTAACTAGGCAATAGCTAGAAGTGAGGTGATAAGATTTAAGCAAGGATAGAGGTTGTAGGAAATATGCACCACCATTAGTATGAGGGTATAAATAGGGGTGAGGATCTAAGGTATTGGTTAGTTTAGAGGTACTAGGATTCAGGCAGTGGTGAAAGAAAAAACACATAGACAGAGACACTTCGCTGAGGGTGGGTGTAGGGGTACTAGGATAAAAGCAGAATATAAAGGATAAATAAATATCATAGTACAGGGAGGCGGCCTGAGGAACCATTTTGGTTGAAGAAAGATGGATGAAGCAGGGAGGAGAAGAAATAGATAGCATCTACCCCGACACATTGAACAAAGAGACGTCGTAAAAGGAATGAGGCATGGTCATCCTGTAGTGAAATGCAAACAATGGCGCTATGGCATCCTGAAAATATGGTTGCAAATAGTTTATTTGACATGAATGGCATTTACCACAATGGATTTCACAGCCATGGCTCGACATTCATTTGAAAAAAATCTAGGACAGAGTTTGCGGAAAAAAGTTCTCCAGAACAAGTTCGCTAAATTATGTTTGTCTTCAAAAGCATATACATCCCTTTTGGACAGCTATCAATTTCTGTCGGGGACAGGGAATGCTGTAAGCCTCGGCAAGGAAGGGGCATATCCATCAATGGTGTATCTGGTGCAGTAACACTGGGGCCAAACTCTATGAGTGGATCCCTGGATCCAGTTATGGCTGTGTTCTACTCCCAAACTCTGGGAAAAGGAACCAATATCCTTGCTTTCATGAGGGCCTTTGGCTCCATCGCTAGGCCACTGCCTAGGGGTAAGAGGTAGGTCTTCAGTATTCTGCTTCTTTCCCAGCACATGAGGAATTAACAGGCAAGTATTTTCAGGATTATCAGTGGTCCCAGCATTACCAGAGTATAAAGTAAAAGTCCCCTTTCTCTACACACTGAGACCAAGACAAATACTTCTCTACATACACTTCCAGCATCATTGGCTTATTTTTAATCAGAAAAGTCATTGTGCCACATTAGCTAGCTGCCTTGCCCTCTCCCACGCTCATGAGTGGGGGAAGGTCCCTACTGCATTGGATCAGCAAACCCCTCAAGCCTGCTGCAGACAACAGGCTTCCGCTACCTATTTACTGTAGTATTTGTGACGCATAGACGGGTTTAAGGAGAATAGGAAAAAGGTGACCCAAGCTCAGTCCTTAATACTCATCAGAATGTTAAACACCATCATTCAGACAGAACTGTAAGTTCAGCCATATCAAAGCAAGGAAGCAGTTTCTTATCCCCAGTTCAGTGAATCGCTCATTTCAAAGTCCAGCATATCAGAATTCAAAAAGAACCATGCACGTTGAGAACGCCCATCTTTCCTGCCTGGGTGAATCATCCATCATACGTGGAATTTCAAGTAAAAACTGAACAAAATCTAGCAAAAGATCTATTGTGAAAGGATAAATGCACCCCAGAGTTGATTTTCCTTGAGAATATTGTGACTCACAGAACAATAGCCTATTACAGATTGGTAAACCAAACATGAAAAATGAAAAAAAAAATCACAACTGGTATCTATTTTCTTAATTTTAATAAAGATGCTTGCTGTGAAAAACCAAATTAGAAGAGTGGTAGACAACTTCTAACTCGATGCCTGGAGGTTGAGAAATACAGAAGAAAAGGATCGGTTTTGGAGAATCAGTGCAGCATAAGCAATCAAAGGTCAAAGTCGACTTGACAATCTTGTCTTTTTCACGAATATACTATTGGAATGATGTGGTTATTAAAGGATCTTAGTCAGAACGATTGGCATTAGGATAGAAGCTAGACAAAATGGAAGACAAAAGAAGAAAGGTTGGATGTGTCCACAGATACATCCGACTATTGCCAGCGATCTAAATGAGTGGCCTATTGGTAGGAGGTAGCTACTTTGGAGGAGTGCAGTTAAAGAGAAGGGAGGGTCACATTAAATTATGAAATGGATTGGAAGTTTGAGGTGGAGTTTCTCTCACAAGAATGTAACAAAAAATTGACCAGTAACCCAAGAGCAGCATATTTGACCCGCATGCTATTAAGAGAATTCAGAAAATGTTTCATAGGGATTTGCTTCATGTGAAAGCTACTTTAATGCAATAATGCAGCTAGTTACAGTATTGATATTGTTTTGTTGATCGTAGAAGACAAATTAGAACATTGGAATGTTGGTAGCTCCATTGAAAACAATGGAGTGCTCCGGGCTTATAATGGCTGGTATAAGCCCAGTGCTCCAACATTCCAATGCTTCTTTGTTCACAGCTCTGGCTGTGAAGAAAAAGGCTTCAGGGAGCCTGAGGGGATTTCAATCCCCTCGCGCTCACTGAATGCTTTGTTTTATTTGTTAGAACATTCTGCTTAAAACAAATGTAAGGAATAGGCAGAGTGGGCACGCAGGGGGGTCTGGGACCCGGTGTAAAAAATAAAAATAAAAAAATAACAAGAAAGTGTCATTAAGTAATCCGTCTTTTAAAGACCCGTGAAAATTCTCATTTGAGACTGAGCTAAACTTCACCCAATGCCCAGCCAGCCCACAGCAGCTCCAGCTGTGCATGTGTGTGTCCTGAAACCAGCATCAGCCCGGGCTGAGACGCACAACTTGGGGAGCGGGGCTTCAACCCTATGGGCGCAGCGGCGGATTGGTAAATCGGGCACTCGGGCAATGCCGAGGGGCCGGTATCTGAATCCTAGCTGTGGGCTGCTTTTTTGAACAACCCGGGGGCCGATTTGGGCGGTGTCTGCGTTGTTTGGATGCCGCTAGCGGCCCAGTGGGTGCCTGAATGGCCTTTCTGGAGGTAGATGGGCATCCATTACCTCCCTTTTATCAACGGCAAAGGTGTCACTTCCTTTCTCTCACTGGGCCGGCCAATTAATGTGTGCATACTGAGCGGGGGCAGGTGGCCTGAGCAGAAGTGACCTAATGTGTTTTCAGGTGTGTTTCACCAGTGTTAACTAATCTGCGCATTTTTTTAACCCCTCCCCCCCTTCCTTTTTTAAAATAAAATTTTGCAAGAGCTGTGGTATGCGGAAAGGCAATAAATAGGCAAAAGTGGGCCACTTGTTTTTTTAGTGTGCCTGGGACGATTTTTAATCCCAATCCGACCCTGTATGGGCGGACCACGTCTGAATTCACCTTTCTCCCACCCCTAGCACCCCCTGGACCGCGTCTGAACTCACCTGTCTCCCACCTCTAGCACCCACTTGACCCCCATGTTCGATGGCTCAATTCATGGGGAAATCAGCCGCCTGCGTCGCCGGCCAGCCCATCCTGCATTAAATGGTAAAGAAGACAGCAGAGGAAGGGACGGGAAGTACGAGATTGAGGGGGGAGAGTGCGAGAACAGGGGAGGAAGAAGGGAGAGTGCGAATGTGCAGAGTGTTAGGGAGAAAGGAGCTATCAATGACAGGGAGTAAGAGAGAGCCCCTTTGAGGCTCAGCTCGTTTTTAGCTCGAAAGTCCCTGGGGACCTCCAGCTGAGCCTAAGCAAAGCATCCGGCATGAGCCAGGCTCGGGCTTTCTTTGGCTCGCACAGTTCAAGTAGGCATCCACAGGTAATCTGTGATGAGATTGCCAGACAACATTCACGTGGCAGTGTTATTCAATCGGTTCAGCATAGCGAGGGAGATATTACTCACAAACGGTAAAACTTCGTGATCAGAGAGAGTGTATGAGTCTAAAAAACAACTGGCCGAGCCGGAGTGTTTAAAAGAACAAGTTCCGTGCAAAGTAGTCATGTCAAATAGGCAACCTTTTGAAAGTGTAGGAGTAAGGAAAAGTGGGAAAGGTAAGATGATATAAAAAAAAAAATTCAGACTTCCAAGAAAAATAAAGTGCGAGGACCCAGTGTTGTTCATTGCACAACCCCGTTGAAACGTTTGGAACCGAAATTTAATGAACCCTTAGAAGTACAAACCTTATAGGATTCCATGAAGGAACGTATCATATTGTGAAATCTCAAGATGGTTTTTTATGCAGGTTATGAGATGCTGGCATCTGCTGGGCTTTTTTGAAGCAGTGAAAGAAATAAAAAAGAATAATCAGGTGTGATGGTAAAGTTCAATGATTTTCTGAAGATTTTCTTAGGTGTTTGCAAGTGAAGCCATAATAATAAATACGAGAACTCCAGGAGATGAGCCAAGAAGTAAATAGATGTAGTTGGTAAAAATGTATAGCTTGGTTTATAATGTCAAGACAAATTTCTGGTCAATTTTAATAAATAAAAACAAAACAAAATAGTTACCAAATTCCAGAGATATCAAACAAACTGAAAACAACAACCCCTGTAGTGGGGACTATATAGTGAAGACACTTAAACTGGTACAGGCAGAGAAATGAGCTAAACATGTACTCTGTAGTTGCAGTCAATTTTGGATTTGTTGTGGTTTATCTGTTAAACGGATTGTACTACTAAGAATTCATTTGGATTACAATTTTTCTTCGCCTAACATAAGACAATAGACTGTTAAAAAGATTATTGTATTTACAGCATGAATTTGCTGATGTTTACAAGGTAATACTGTGGTGATTTTAAACATATTATTTACATGGAATAGAACTTTTTAATACTAATTATACAATATTGATTAATAAGAGCTGTTACACCAGCAGCGGCCCGTGCAGGTAAGAGCTGTGGGGCCGAGTTGGAGGGAGGGGGGGAATTCGACAGATGACCACAAGGGAAAATTAAATAAATAAATAATCTTCCCTCGTTGTAATCTGTTGAAATCCCCCCCCACTTGGACCCACTGCCTCACCGTTCTTACCTGCACGGGCCGCTGCTGGTGTTAATGTTAATGTTAATTGGGATTTCTATAGCGCATTATCACCACAGGTCTCTAAGCGCTTGAGAGAATGCCCAACCTTGGTACCATAGTAGGAAGTGTGCCCAGGATTGGCCTACATTGTGCCCCAGGCTTCAATAAACAAAAGGGTTTTTAGTTTTTTCCTAAATGGGAGGAGAGCGGGCTCCTTATGGAGCTCTGCTGGCATCTTATTCCAAAATTGAGGAATCAGAGTGGAGAAAGCTCTACCCCCGTGGACAATGTCAAGAAACGGGGGCAGACCAGCCGGCCGGCATCAGAGGAGCACAGGGACCGTCCTGGCCTATAATTTTCCATGCGTTCCTTGATGTATACTGGGGCTTGACCATGGATAGTTTTGTGGGCAATACATAGCCCCTTGACTCTCGCTCTCTGAATGATCGGAAGCCAATGCAGTTGCTGCATTAAGGGGGTTGCGTGGGCTCATCTAGGGATCCTAAACATCAGTCTGGCAGCATCATTCATGACTACTTGAAGTTTAGAAAAGAGAATTTCCGGGGAGGCCCACATACAGCGAATTCCCGTAGTCTAGAAGGGAGATAATCAATGCAGACACTGCCATATGAAGTGACGTAAAAGAGAGAACGGGGGGCAAGTTTTCGTAGCAATCTCAATAAGCCACACATGTCCCTCCCACGGTTGTAACCTGGTGAGACATGGACAGTTTAGAATCAATTTTTGTACCCAGACTCTTTACCACTGGGAAGGGCTCAGGGGAGGGGCCCAGATCTGATAACCAAAGAGATCACTCCGAGGGTTAACATTCGTGGTGACAGCCAAAACCTCAGTTTTATCGGGATTGATTTTGAGGTGGTTGGCTGTCATCCAGTTAACTATAAATTTCAGAACATTCTGCATCCGTACATGTGCCGCAGGGGAGTTGTCAATCTGGATCAGGATTTGGGTGTCATCCGCCTAGTTAAAGAACTGGCACTTCATTCCAGCCAATGCTGTCACCAATAGCTGAAGATAAGCATTAAAAAGAAGGGGGTATAGTGCAGATCCCTGAGGGACACCACACGTTAGCTCGCCTGCCTCCGATACCTGGTCCGCAAGTTAAATCCTTTGAGATCGGCCTGACAAAAAGGACGCCAGCCTTTGGAGTGCAACCCCCTGAACTCCCATCTCCTTAATCTGCGACAAAAGAAGGTCATGATTGACCTTATCAAATGCCGTGGACAGGTCTAGGGGAACCAGGGCGCAAGGCTTCTTTTTGTCGCCATAAGTCTCAATTCATCTAGAACAGCCAGCATTATCACTTCTGTGCTGTGGTGCGCCCTGAAGCCAGCCTGTTTTGTTTGAAAAAACTGGTTGCTCTCCAGGTGGTGGGCTTGAGTTTCAACACATGTTGCTCCAGCACTTTAGCTAAAAAGAAGAGCTGGGAGATAGGTATACATTTTTTTAGGTTTGATGGATCAGCCCCAGGTTTTTTCAGTAAGGGTATGACTCAGTAACTTTTTGTAGAAAGTAGGACTGAAGTTTGTTACAGTCTTCCGGACAGACTGGAGGTTTTTGTGCCTGTGGCTGTTTCAGCTCAGTTAAGATACAAAAGGTCTCCTTCTGCTTATTATCTGTGGCCAGGAGCCTTAGTTCATCGTATTCTGCCTTCCTGCCAACAATGTCTTTGTTAAATGTGGCATGCATAATTTTGTATTTCGAGAGAGTACCTGGATCGTAAGCTTTACGCCAGGCTCTCTCCGCTTGATGCAGTATTTGTTTCTTCCCTCGCAGCACCTCATTGAACCAAGGGCCCCTTTACTTTTGTATCTTACTCTTTCCCTACGTGGTGAGGCAACTTTGTCGATGGCGTTCCTCAGCCTAGTCGAAAGGGCTTCGCTTTCCTGGTCAAGGTTGTCTGGTACTGGCCTTTCCATAGCTGAGTTGCGTGGGGTCTCCACAAGGTCGCGTTCCTTGATTTTCTTCCACCCACATAGAACCTTTCATTCTGGCGGTGAGGGGGAGGGCCCGAGTTTCGAATGGGATCACGCATTTAATCAGAAAATGGTCTGACCAGGCACAAGGATTGATATCCACCAGGGCACCTGAGGGATGAGTGGTCCAGACTAATTCAAGGGTGCGGCCCTTGTTATGAGTGGGTACATTAACAAGTTGGCTAAATTCCAAGGCAGTTAATGTGTCTTCTAGTTGTTTTGCGTGCGTGTGTCTGGTCCCAAAGTAAATTAAAATCCCCAGTCACCACGATGCACTGATACCGGGAGCGGAGGTCACTCACTACTTTAGTGAAATGCTCAATACATTTGGAAGAAGTATGCGGGGGCGATAGACCACAACTACGGTCAGACAAGTAGTCTTAGTAGAGATCTTAGCTCCCAGGATATCTGCATCCTCAATGGTTTCGGTGACAATCGTCTCTATTCACAATTGCTGATTATATAGGAAGGCTACCCCCTTCTCATATTTGCCTGCCTATTGTACCATAATGCCGCATAGTCCAGGGGGCATGGCCGCTACTATGTCTGGGGTGGAAGAATCCTCGAGCCAGGTTTCCGTGACTCCTAAAATGTCCATTGAATTGTCCTGGAGAAGTTAAAAGACCTAAATATTGTGCTTCTGCAGGGAGCGAGTATTCAAGGTTGCTACCCGAAGTCCCTGTATACTACCCTGATTGTCCTGTCTAGGGAGTGAGGTAAAGTACTTATAGTTCCAACTGCAGTTGGATGCCTTAATAGCCCTTCCGTTGCACGGGTATCTGTGATGTTAATATTTAGGGAGGCAGAACCAAGGACTAAGGCTAAAAGAAAGTCTGCTGGATAAACTCTGCACGAGCCAGGGGTTCTGGCCCCTGAACGCGGCAGGGCTGCGCGCTTGCTCCAGTGTGATAAAAATTTTGTTGGCTCCCCCACAGTCAGCCCTGCTGTGCAGCATTTGATCGTGAGTGAGTGCTAGACGGCTACATTTCAGCGGAAGTGCCCCTAAGGGAAGTGAGGATAATGGGCTGCTCATGGAGCAAGTGCTGCTTAAACTTCAACACACCAATTTAAAACAGCACATCAAATACAAGTAAGTTCGGATAATGCCACAAAAGTAAAAAGAAAAAAGGTTTAAAAAAGAATCGCCAGTTTCAATTGCAGCGCCTTCAGGCACAGAACCTACGCAGAGGTTAGCACGAATCTCTCTATCTGCGCGCCAGCTCCAGCGAGGTAAATATCGGGTTGGCTACTCCCCCCCACTAGTCATCCCTGCTGTGCAGCAGCTGATCATGTCTGAGTGCTAGACCGCTACTTTGCAGTGGAAGTGTCCCTAAGGGAAGTGAGGATAATGGGCTGCTCACGGAGCGAGTGCAGCTTAAACTTCAACACACCAATTTAAAACAGCACATCAAATACAAGTAAGTTGGGATAATGTCACACAAGTTAAAAAAAAAGGTTTAAAGAATCGCCAGTTTCAATTGCAGCGCCTTCAGACAAACAACCCACACAGAGGTTAGCACAAATCTCTCAACAGCTCTTATTAATCAATATTGTATAATTAGTATTAAAAAAATTCTCCGCTCAGTTTATTACCCTCGCACAACATAATCGTTTGAAACCTGTAATAACTGACAGCAAATTTTCAGAGGACTGAAGGAGAGCTTCAATTTTAAAATATTTTGAAACTTATCTTGGAAAATCTGGATAAACTATGCATTAACGGCATTGACATTATACCACAATTGACTAACCCTAAAATCAGTTTTAGTCATCAAAGCCTCTTACATCCTCCAGAAAACAAGGTCTGGCTATTGCACCCTCTAAGACTTTCCAGGGAGAATGCTATCAATTGATTGTGACCAGAAATGACTCTTTAGAGTAGTGGAATTATGGCCTGCAAGCAATAATACTGATGTCTCCTCTGACAAGCCTGAAGAAAAAAACTATTGACATGATTATCAACTGCTTTGGACAGTGGACAGAGAAGCATTGATTGTGCCCACCCACTATGCCCTTTTTTGCATTGCAATTTCACAGTTTCCTGCTGCTGAATACCAGAGTAATTCGACAGAGAAGTCTTCAGAAGTACTTTCCACCCAGTTATCGATCATTTCTTGGAATATAGCAGTATTGAGTCCTAAACTAGATGACCCTGATGGTCAATTCTTTAGTAAATTCATGGATACCTGCTGCTTCCAGGTGAAATTCTAGAAGCAGTAGACAAACATCCCAAAGGTAGACTGATGAGTGAGCTAGCAACTTCAATTTCCATGAAATTATATTCCCGTTATGAGCATTTCCCCATTGAGGCGAATACAACCAACATTTCACTTAGAAGACTGTCAAGATCTTATATGGCCGTGGACTTTGAGATTGTTTGATGTTAACTTTCCAACAGGTTTCACTCAACAGGGAGACTGGGTCCTGAAATCACTTGAAGATGTGACCAGGGAAAATATATGCTTAAGAAGCTTTCATAGAAAGCCTACAAAAATAATTTGTGACAACTTCAATGCATCATCCTCAATGAGTGCTTTAATCTGCAAGAAAGAGTCAGGGGATGCATACAAGATGCAATATTACACTGGGAAGAAGAGCCAAGACAGCGAAAAGTCTTTCCAACATGCTCCTGAATTTCGACTTGCATTTCCTTAATGGAAATGCTATCTCTATTTAAGCAGTCTCTACCACCTTCAAGTCTGAAAGTAGAAGAGATGTAGTTGATTATACCCTAATTAATGCAGAATCGTGAAGCAAGTAATTGATATGGAAGTGCTTGGGTATTACAAATGTGAGAATGACCCTCTAGTAACTGCAATGTGTAGACCATTCAATGACTTTGACTCCATTGTCTACTCCATCCTAATAGCCACTTCTAATAACATAAGATCTTTGAAATAGAATTGGGAAAAAAACAAAATGAAGGACTACTGCTAATGAACACCTCGGGAGAGTCACTAGATACAGAATAATTTAAGATTCTTTCAGACTAGCAACGGAAAAATACAGTTCTCAAGGAAGGGGGGTAAGAGGTCTGGAGTTACGCTGCCTAGTATTGGCTTGTTGGCAGTATTTATTGCATATCATATGTGGGCAATACCCCTATGCCCATAACTATGAAATATATTTAAATAAGGTAGAGTAGACAATTCTCAATAATAATAATAAAACAAATGTGGTTTAAAATTCCTTGAGTAAAATAGTGGTCAGAATTTACATACTAATCATCACAAGAGTTTATGTTAAAACAAAGGAAAGTCTATATTTAAGTGGAAGACAGCAGAGAACTTAAGCCTGACAACAGATATTTTATCCATCAATGGCCTGCAGGCCTGGGGCTTCTTCAAAGCTAAGATGATTTGTACATCTAAAAACAGTGCTATGTTTGGTATCACATGGCTTTAGGTAAACTGTTTTAGTCTGTCTTATGTCCTAATTGTATCTTCAGGTAGCAGATATCTGCGCTTGTTTAATAGTGAAGTGAACTCACAAAACTTTTGAAAGAGTCGTCAATATTAATCATTAGTAGTTGTGAGTGCGGTCCCTGTGGTCTAGTCAAAAGTGTATGAAAAGTGCATTGTCTGGTGAGAGAGGGAAATATTTTACTGTATAAATATCAGCTGGCATGAACCCCTGTGTGTAGGCCTTACTGTTCAAAAATATAGGCCTTGGTTAAATTGGCCAGAGTGCTGCCATTTTCTGTTAAAGTAAGCAAAAAGCAGGTCTGGTCAAGAATTCATCCAGCACCACTGCCCTGCGAGGCTTTTTCCTCCAGTCTTCTAGCCCCCACCCAGCTTGTGTGCTAAAGGTCAACTTCCACCCAATTCTTTCGACATAACAGAAGGCCACATCCTCTAACTGTATTTGAGAAAAGAGGAACTTAGCCCCTCAGCCCTGTCATGCAGCTGTGATGGACGTGGTAACAGGATGTACAGATGGTACACCCTCACATAATATGTACTCCCTTTTATGTGTAAGGCGCTTTTTCTGTTAAACTAGAACTAAAAGCTAATTTACGGTAAGCCTCAAGTCAATAAGGCATGACCTTTGGCCCAGCATAAAGTACCATGTTTGCGGGAAAGGGCTGCTTTTCGAACATATGGATGGGAAGGGTACGGAACAGACCATAAATGATGCAGGAAGAATAAATAGCACAAGGTGGCGCAAGATGACGTTACCATAGACCCCTCACCACCTTAAAAAGTATAAAAAGGAGGTACGCAGAAACATCATTGGGCAACTCCTGGTCTGTTGTAGTCATCAGGTTGGCGAGTTGTCTCCAAGAGCTCTTGATAATTGACTTAATGTATATATATATATATTAGCTATATGGTTTTTCTTGTGTTTTGCCATGTGTATTGTTATATTTGCCATGTCCACCTTTAACATTGCTTTTCCCTTATAATATTTGAAATGTACAACTTGTGATTGCAGGATTTCTCACTTATAGTCAGATGTGAGTATTCCCAGATAAAATGTACTTTGCTTTTTGAATGCATTTCTGCCATAAATGATAAATGTGTCTTAAGGTTTAAATCTTCACTCTGGCTGTCTGTAAACTGTCATTCTGATGTCCACAAGGCTATCTGAGAATGCGGAGCTCTGGACACAGAACTAATGTGATTTTTATGCCTTTATATTAATGTTTCTAGAAGTTGCATCTTCTTATTAAAACTGTTAATCTTTCAGCTTCAGTTTCCACGGCTCACCTATCTGTTTTCTCTATTTTTAGTGCAAGCGTTCCCGCACACACCGGTACAAATTAAGGTGCTCCTTTGTCCCTAGCTAACGCTCACAATCATCCCAGCGCAGGCTTCTGAGCCGCTGCGCCCAGCCCCCTGACCCTTTGCCCCGTAATAAATCTCCCTCTATCACTGGGCCAAAAGACACCCTCCCAATATACCTCCATATCAGGAGGTATCATTATTGTCTTTCTGCTAGCCACTGATTTGATGGAGATGTTTCCAGCAGCTAAAAGGTAAAAGTATTTGCATTGGTTCAGTGATCCAGTCTTCTTTTCACAATTTCTCCATTGCAACAGCAAATCATAGGAAAAAATGTCTAGATTTGAGATCTCAATTGAAAGCTATGAAGGCACGTTATGGTCTGATTCATCCTTACTTCCTCCGGGTAACATATAAGGATAAAACCACAACATATATTGATCCTGAGATCCTAAAGAATTGTCTCCAAAACACAAGTAGAAGAGATGGAATTTGAAGCATATGGTGGTAATTCATGTCATCAATCAGCTGATAACATTCCCTTTCTGCTCCACAGGTTATTCTGAATCTGATTGAATTTCCCATTTTTACATGAACTTTCTTTTTGTTTTCTCCTTTTTCTTTTCTCATATTAACTCTCTCCCAGGTATAAAAAGTTATTTATTGTCGTGTTATGTGTATAGTCTGTTTTTTCACATGTTGTTATCAACTAGCACACCTAAAGACCCTCTTTTTCCCAATTTCGTAAGTTTTCACTGTTCATTTTTGGTCATTCTATACTATTATTATTATTATTATTTGCTAGCTTGTAAAGCACCTGGTTACTCCAACGGAGTGTCCCCGCGCTAGAACATCAGTGAAAACCCCGCAACAATTCTGACCTAAGCTGTATCTCATCCAGTCCGCAAGCTCCCCCATGCAAACCTTAAAATGAGATGCCGTTCCAGATTCATTTTATTCCAGAGTCACAACCAACTGAGTGTCATCAGCATATGACACCAGCTCTATTCCATGCCTCAAGACAATATCTGCCAGAGGGCGCACATAGATATTGAACAGGATGGGGCGGAGAGTCGAACCCTGTGGCACCCCCTGCGACAGAGGACAGGCTCTTGATTATATGGGTGTTGCAGAACCTGGAAGGATCTGTTCTGCAAAACGTTTTTCATCCATTCACAGGTGCCGCCACCGACACCGGCTTCCTGCAGCCTCTCAAGCAGGAGGCCGTGGGACACCATGTCAAACGCAGCACTCAGGTCCAGAAGAATCGTAGCAGTAGTCCTTCCCTCATCGACAGCAATTCTCAGCACTTCTTCTGCCAGGAGAGGGCCAAATCACTGCTCTGAAGTGGCCTAAAGCCAGACTAGGTATCATGGAGAACCTGTCTCTCTTCCAGAAACATAGACAATTGTCCGTTAAGATGTTTCTCTACAATGTTTGCTACATAGGAGAGTAAATATATTGGTCTAAAATTTTCAGGGAGTTCGGGATCCAAGGATGGTTTCTTCAGCAAAGGGACGACCATAGCGTGCTTCCAATTATTGGGGACCTGCCCCGTCCTAAAGGACATATTCAATAAAGAAGTAAGAACTGGGACAATAACACCCTTCCCTAGCCGCAACCATTTAGGGGGAACCGGGTCCAGCGGTGACCCTGATTTCACAACTTCCATTAGTCTTAGAATCTCACTTTCCATAGGTTGTTGAAAGACAAACTTATCCTTGGTCCCGGTACTTTCTACAACAGGAGCGGAGACAAAATTCCTACTACTTTCCGGAATGATGGCATATATTTTATCTATCTTGCCCATAGAATAATCAGCAACCTTATTGCAATGATCCGTAGAAGTAGGGATTACAGCAGTCACCCGTTCTGAAGCGGACAATTGTTTCATAATCTGAAAGATGTTTTTGGTGGAATTTTTAGCCAACTTAATTTGTTCTGTATAAAATTCCCTTCGCACTCTCCTAATCGCATGGTGGTAAAACTTCAAAGCTCTAAGATACTTCTGCCTATTTTCATCCAGATAGCTCTTTCTATACTGCCGGATTTCAGTTGTGCCAGTTCCTCTGAAAACCATTTAGGAGAAGCAGTCAAGCGCACACTTTTACATGGTTGCAGTGGTATCAGGGAGTCCACAGCCTCAGCGATCCAGCAGGAAATTAGACTATAAGCTGTTTGGGTATCAGCGCCTAAATCAGGAATATAGCAGGCTAGTGCATCCTCAAAGGAATCCTGAGTTAACGCAGCCCATTTCCGAACCATCATTGGCTCCAAGTACCTTCACAGCTTGCAAAGGGTCTTACCACGGGTCAAGATCCTGAAAGGAAGTAAATAGTGGTCAGACCAGGCTACATGGCAGGTAATACAGCAACTACCTGCATACAATTTGTAAAGATATTGTATAATATGTGGCCCCTATTATGTGTGGGAGTATGTATCAATTGATTAAAATCCATTGCCTGGAGTCCTAGGGTCAGCTCCATAGATATTTTACTATGGCATTGTCTGTTAATTGTTTTCTATCTGATAATAGAACTAGTTGGTGTTTGAGGGTCTCCGTCCTCCTTTAGGTGTTCTGACATCCCTATACCTTGTTTGGTGTGTATCTTAATCCTTTTAGTGTAACTTTGGGACTTTTTAACTAGTCACCTTTAAGTTTGTACTTCATAATGGTGAGGGCCAAATTCTCCGAATTATTTCCTTTCTTCTCTATTCTCCTTTCAGCCTTTCTTTCTCATTTCTGTCACGCTCGTTTCTTTCACAGGAGTAGCTCCGGAACTCCTGGTCAGCGCTCCACTACCCCACTGCTGCGGGTCACTAGGGTAATCCTCAGACGCTGCCTATGTCCTCCTTTTGCACGGTAACTTTTGCTTTATTGTATTGTTTGCTGTTTTGTTATTTTATCTGTTGTCTTCTGGCTTTCTGTTGTTTTTGAGGACTTTGTTCAATGTCACTCCTGCATCTTTTTCTCGCTCCTCTC
The DNA here is from genome assembly GCF_964261635.1 of Lissotriton helveticus. Classification (NCBI taxonomy): domain Eukaryota; kingdom Metazoa; phylum Chordata; class Amphibia; order Caudata; family Salamandridae; genus Lissotriton; species Lissotriton helveticus. Next base: position 1,080,495,230 of record NC_136061.1, on the reverse strand, counting down.
ACTCTGACCTCCTGCGTCCTGACAGCCCCTTCCAACACCCATGACTACTCATGGAGGGCACAGCGTGGCCCCAGTGAGCAGTTCCCGACCTCCTGGTCAGCGTGCCACTCCCCCGCTGCTGTGAATCGTTAAGAACATCCTTGCACTCTGCCTAAGTCCTGCTTTTGAACTATAACTTTTGTTTTATTGTATTGTTTGCTGTAACCTTTGCTTTATTGTATTGTTTGCTGTTTTGTTACTGTATCTGATGGCTTCTGGTTTTATGTTATTTTTGATGATGATGTTCAACACCGCACCCACTCTGACTATTTTTCCGACTCCGCTCTGCTCCCTTCCACCTCCTGCCAGCCCATCCCAGCACACATCCCAGTATTACTAACGGAAGCTGCAGTGCAGACGTGCTCCTGGCATGCCAAACACAAGCCCATCTGTACCTGTCTGTGCCTGGTGCACGCCCAGTGCCACGAACCCTGGTCCAACCACCACCCAAGTATACACGGCCAACGAGCTCCAAGTCCTAGACCTAGGACTCCACAACAACAACTACTGCCACAACTCTCACTGATCCACAGTACGACCTTTTACCTGCTGGCACTGTCTCTTCTGCAACACCAAACCTCCAGCACGCACAGCTACCACCACCACCACTACCATGACCACCTACACCATCTCAACTACCTTCTGCAAGCACACCGCAGAGATTTGAGACACCATCACCTTCCTCACCCGACGTCATATTCCTCATGAGACCTGTCTCAACCCTGGATCAATGACCACTATCGCCTCAGCCACACCCGATGGTTATAGGGCAACACGCCGAAACCGCATCAACAAGCACGGAAGTGGAATGACCATCATCTACAAGGAAACCGTTCACTGCCCAACCACTGCAGATAATGCCACCCCGATAATGGAACATATCAATTTCCAATTTTGAACTGTCTGCAAAACCGCCATCAGAGGCACCCTCGTTTACAGACCTCCAGGACCTCAACCCTGTTTCTGAAAGTGCAATACCGATTTCATCACTAAGCTCACCATCTACTCCGAGAACTACATCTTCCTAGGGACCTCAATTTTCACCTTGACGACTCCAGCGATACCAACAACGCCAACCTCCTCAAAAGCATGAGCAGCATCTGCTTCACCCAACTTGTCACCAACCCCACTCACACTGCAGGATGCATACTTGATCCCATTTTCATGACCAGCGACAGAATTAAATACAGCCATATCACTGAGCTCACCTGAACTGACCATGCAATAGTCCACTTCGCCATCTCGGGATCCCCGGCACCGCCCCCAAGCCACCCAGTACTTCACGCTACAGCTGGAACAAGATCTCAGACAGCCATTGGACCAATGCCCTCACATGGCAACCAACCTAGAACAGGCAGTCAAGAATTTCTCCACCCGGTTCATAGACTGTGCCAACAGAGTTGCCTCCATCAAAGCTACCAAGCTCAACAGGTCTTCCAACCTAGCCAGCTGGTACGCTAAAGAACTAACCATGAAGCGAGTTTGCACATGAAATGAAAGGAAATTTTATTGAGTGTAATGCAGATGGCCCAGTTGGGAAGTCCTCCTAGTACTTGGTCAGAGGCGACCATCGCTGTATTCTGCAAAAAAGACAAAGCCCCGGACTTGGTGGGATCTTACCGCGCTATATCCCTACTAAATGCCGATAATAAAATTTATTCAAAGATTTGGCCAATCGCTTATCTGAAGTTATAGCTTCTTTAGTATCTCAGCAACAGCATGGTTTTATACCTAAAAGAGGCATGGTAGACCACATAAATAAAGTCATTACGTTATTTGACATCGCTGCTGAGAACAATAAAGAATTAGCGCTTTTTTACTTGACGCAAAAAAAGCGTTCGACCGGGTGCACTGGGGCTATCTGTGGAGACTCATGGCTAAAATGGGATTTTGGCAGAAATGTATTATATCAATACAATCCCTTTACCCTTCACCAAAGGCTCGGATTTCAGCCATGGGATTACTCTCACATTCTTTGAATATTACTAGAGGGACTCGCCAAGGTTGCCCCTGTTCCCCGCTATTATTTGCCCTGTATATTAATCCTTTTATAGAACAATTAAACCGGAATATACCCCGTATGATGTTTTTGATTATTTCTTTTCTGTTTTCGCGTATGCGGATGACATCGCTGTCGTAACAGTTAATCCGGGAACAGCCATTGTAGAGATCGAGAGGCTTGCTAAGGAGTTTGGAATTATAACGGGGTACAAACTTAATGAATCAAAGACTCAGATCCTGTGTTCCGAAGCTTTAACTTGGTTGATGAAAGAGTGGTTAAAGAAGTTACTTATTTGGGGATATTGATTAAAGCTAATATGACGGAGTTGGTCGATACTAATTTGAATGACTTGTACGCTAAAATTAAGGTGTCTCTTGAAAGGTGTGAACGACTGTATTTTACTATTATCGGTCGTACTAACATTATTAAAATGAATGTCCTGCCTAAGGTTTTATACTTGTTTAGGTCGATTCCTTTGGAATTCCCCAAATATAGGATACAGACCCTGCAATCCTTATGTGGTAAATTTATCTGGAGACCCGGAAAGCCAAGGCGGGCGATGAAGTATATGATGCTACCATTAGAAAGGGGGGGGGCTAGCGGTTCCGGATTTTTTTCTTTACTATGTGATCTGTTTTTTATTGAAAATGAGGATATTGATAACAGGGGAGACAATCGATCATATGTCTAACAACCCATCTATCTTTGAAATTTTGCTAGGGTCTTGTGCGAAGCAGAGCCTATTTATTGAAATTGATGGTAGCTATTACAAGCGCACTCGCTTTAAGGTCTTACTGGGTGCATATAAGGTCTGGAGATGGCTAGCCAGAATAATGGTTATAGGGAAATTCTCGTACTATGCACCTTTTAAAGCATCTAGGATACTGCCTACTATATTTTCTGATGGAATGTCACAAAATTAGCAGAGAAAAGGGGTGAGGTGGTTGGGGGATATTTGTTTGGAAGATGGTACGTGTAAATCATTTGTTGAGTTAAGGGAACAGTTTTCTTTCTCTAGAGCCTATTTTTAAAATTTCTGCAAATACGGGACTTTTTTGTTGGACAGAAGCTAACTTTGCAAACTAATCAAGTAATAGAAGGGATTAACAAGCAGGTTAAAATAGGGTGTCTGTATCGGATATTATTAAGGGAAAAAACAGATGATCTTGAGAAAGTAAAGGCAAAGTGGGCTAATACTTTAGGAGATTCAGAAATAGTGGTGGAAGATCTTCTTCTGTTGTCTAAAGAGGCTTTAATGTCTGTGAATTTAAAAGCCCAGTTTTTTAAAACTGTGTTTGATTTATATTACACACCCGAACGCATGGCCAAGTGGGGTGAGGGTTTTGATGGCAAATGTTTTCGTTGTAAAGCTGATCATGCAGACAGTATTCATATTTTTTTCTCTTGCCCCAGGCTACATGGCTTTATAGGAGAAATCGAAAAGTTAATTTCTTTAGTTATTAACATCCCCGTAACTATTACCCCTGCTATGATGCTCTTGGGGAAAATACCCATAAATAGCTCCTTGGAGAGCTTATATCCTCATCGCCACTTTATTTTTTTTTCTATGACAGTGGCACGATTATGCACAGCCAGTGAGTGGCTTCAGGAAAAGCCGCCTGTTTATCAACAATGGCAAGCAAGAATGTACAGCTTATATAAACTGGAGTGGGGACTTTTCTCAATTAGTGGATCAAGGAGAAAAAAGAAAATGGGTATGAAAATCTGGGGTTCTTTCTCAGATTATTATGAAGATTGAGAATGTATATAAGTATGAACTATATTTTGTTAAGAATGGATTTACACTGACCATTAATTGTTCTTGTCGCATATACAGTAAGGATATGACTAAATGCCTCTGGTTGATTTATGCTTTATTATTTATACTGCTTATATAATAACTTGGTTTTAACTCTTATGTTGTATTAATGTGTTGCTGTGAACATACAAAAAAAAGAAGAAAAAAAAAATGAAATGAAAGGAAATGGCACACTATCATGATGCCCACGGACTGAAATTCTTTTAAAAAGCCCTTAAATAATACCACCAACTCCTGAAAAGAACAAAAAGAAGCACACTGGCTGACTGCATTGAAGCATGTTCCAACCACAGCAGGAACTCTTCAACATCATCAAAGAGTTCTCCAGCCCCTCAGCTACCAAAAACATCATCATACCTTCACAGAAACTCTGCGGCTCCCTGGCTGAAATCTTCCACAACAACATCTCCAACCAACCAACTCCCTCAGCCATTTTTTCCCCCCGAATAAGGAACACAATGACCAGCTCACCACTTAAGACACCGCAGCCATCGTAAACTCAGATCAATCAGGTGCCCCCAAGAACCCCTGCCCCACCACATCTTCAACCTCAGGAGCAAGGCGATCAGCAGTGAGATCACCACTGTCTTCAATGCATCCATCACCACTGATACCTTGCCCAAGGAATGGAAATATGCAGAAGTCAAGCCCCTACTCGAGAAGCCATCCACGGACCCCCAACAAACTCAGGAACTACTGCCCCATGTCTCTGTTCCCCTATCCCGACTAAAGACCTCAAGAAGACCATCAACCACTAACTCACAGAACACTTGGAAAACAACAATCTTCTGGTCATTTCCCAATCCGGATTCTACACCAACCACAGAATCGAAACCATACTGATTGCAGCCACAGAAGACATTAAATCCCTCCTCAACTAAGGAAAAATGGCAGCCCTGATCCTCCTGGAACTCTCAGCAGCATTCAACACAGTATCGCACCTCACCTTGATCAAAAGGCTCCACAACATTGGAATCCAAGGAGATGCCCTCAAGTGAATTGCCTTCTTCCTCACCAGAAGAATGCAGAGAATCTGCATCCTCCCTTCACCTCAGAAACCAAGAATACCATATGCTGAGTCCAACAAGGGTTGGTTTTTCAGTCGTACCTCGTTCAGCTTCTACATGACTCCCTTGGCCAACGTCATCAGATCACATAGAATGAACATCCTATACGTACGCCGACGATACCCAGCTCATCCTCACACTAGCAGAAGACGCCTCCGCCATGCTGACCAACTTCCAAAGGTGCATGGCGAGCATTGCTGACTGATGTATGATAACTGCCTATAACCAAACACAGAAAAGGCAGAATTGCAGATCTCCAGGAGCAACTTGGCTTCATCCTGGACAGTAAGTTCACCATGAAAAGACAGATCAATACAGTCTCATCCACTTGCTTCCTCACCCTCCACAAGCTTTGCAAGATCTCCAAATGGCTCTCCATCATTACCACACGCACCATCAAACAAGCTCTGGTCACCAACCTACTGGACTACAGTAACACACTCTATGTAGGAATCACAATGCATCTCCTCAAGAGACTAGAAACAATACAGCATCCAGCAGCCAGGCTCAACCTAGACTTCCCTAATGGACCCACATCACCCTCACCTCAAAAAGCTCCACTGACTGCCCATTCAGAAGAGATGGCAGTTCAAGGTTCTGATCCACACCTTCAAAGCCCACCACAACCAAGGGCTAGCTTACATCGACCACCAACTGAACTTCCACCTTTCCTCCAGAAACCTGCTCCCTGCCTCCCTCCGCCTCGCCCACATCCCCTGCATTCACTGCAGCTCCTTCTCCTACATTGTGGTGAAGTCCTGGAATGACCTACCACTTCATCATCTCAACACGGATCCAGAAAAGAACTCAAGACCTGGCTGTTCGTCTGAGCCCCTACAAAAGAATGCTCAGTGCCTGCATACCCTCTTGGGTGATTAGCTGTGCTGTACAAATCCAGATAGATAGATGAAGACTTTTCTTTGGACTTCTGATGTGTTTCTATTTATAAGATATTGATTGTATTATTACATTGTTTTGAACATAATGAATCTTAGAGTAGCCATTTAAAAAAATATAATGCAAGAACAACTAACACTGCTATGACTCTATTAATTGCACTAAAAGATCCTGAGATATTTTTTTATGTTGCAACATTTATTTTAAAATCAGTTTAAGCGAGAAAAAGTATCATGAATTATAACTTATTTATATGTAATTAAGTAATTGGACCGTTTTCGTTTAATTTGGTTTATCTGTTTGTATACATATATCTGTTGCTTTTCTGGCTGTTGTACATACCGAATAAAACTTGCTGAACCTTAACCTGAAACTGAATCTTAGAGTTATCTCATGAAATTTTAAGCAGCTGAAAATCCAGTCAAAAGACAAAGAGTATTGACACACATAACTAAATTCAAAGCCCACATAGTTTTATGCAGGAGACATTGCCACTCAAATGATAATAAGAATGGTATGGTAATTCTATGTTATAAAAATTTACTCATAAATAATATTATGCAGGAGTGTCATTCTGAAGATGGATGGATCCTTGTTAATTTTAAACTGGAGAATTTAACTTTTTGTAAAATGGTAGTTTATGGTCAAAACAGTTCTGACAACTTATTTTAGAAAAATGTATCTAAAGAGATACCGAAATGTCATTATATTTTATTGTAGACAGAGACTGCAATCAATCAATTGATTGATCCTGTTCTGGATAGAAATTCATCTGACAAATTTGTTCCTAATACTGCTCAAATACCTTCAAATCAGTAGTCTTTCAACAAACTCTCACAGATTTATGACGCCAACTTAACCCTGACCTCAGGGAATACTCATTTTATCCGCCCCATCATTTCCACTCTAGATGGGATTATTTATTTATTAGTAATGGAATAATACAATGTTTAATCAACTCTGACAGCGCCTCTATATTGATTCACGATTAGAACGATTTTGAAATACACCGTATAAAATCTACATCTTCCAGCAAGAGGTTTATTAATATCCTATTGAAGGATCAAACATTTAGAAGGGGTTTTGAGAATATTGTTAATGGATTCTTTGAATTTATTTCAACACCTCTTTTAAACAGAAACAAGCAAACTCTTTAGCAACATTAGATAACAAGATTGTAGATTTGTTGATAACAGTTGCCTTTCAGTAAATAACCAAAACCTGGAAAGACTTAACCAAGGAAGTCATTAGCATTGCGGGCGGATCTCCACAGCCGTGCCGGTGGTGGTGATCCACCCAGCAAATTCCCCTGTTGGACCCCCCACCATATTAGCATGGCAAGGGGCACCGCGGCAGGCGGAAAGACCGTCCGCCGCTACTCCGTCGGTCAGATTGCCAAAGGGGCAGAAAAGAGAGCTAATATGGTGGCCTTCCATATTAGCATGGGCAACCTAACAGGTCTTTCCATGTACCCGCCTAAATTGGCATACACAAGGTGGCAGGCACCTCACGTTGTGCATGCCAATGCACAACATGCATCTTAAACATTGTGGCGGGTGCTGCTTGAAGCACCACTCGCCACAATGTTCAATATGTGGGATGCGACCGCCAGGGTGGCGGGCGCATCCTAATAGGCACAGCGGGACTGCGGCACCCCTGGCGGTCGGTCCTGCAAACTGTTGCGGTGGCGGGCGGACGTTGTCCATCGTAATGGTGCCCCAAGTTATCCTTTCAGACCTGGTGGTACGCTGTATGTTATAACCATAGATAACCATAGATTAGATATGGCCCTAGTCCATCCTTTACATTTAGCTACAAAGTGCTTAATTCTGTGGTCACCTGGCACAAGATGTATTGAGGTGAGTGCTAGACATGTTTTCTCTATGACTCCTATACAACAAGTAGTTGCCCAACTTCTGTGACATTCCTCAACCTTCTATAACATTATTTTTAATCTATTCATGTCATTTTTGTGTATTTTGAACTTAGTTACAATATTTTATGAACAATGTGATTATCTTCCTCTGTTTATTCAGGCATACCGTTCCAGTCATGTATAAACAAGGTTATATCTAATGTCTAATTATTCTCTTACATGATTGTATTTTACTGACTGTAGTATTCTATATTTTTACTTTATGTTCTCTTAATAAATTCTTTTCTGAACTAAAAAAATCAAGAGATAAAATTAAACAATTGTAAAATAAATACAATACATCAAAATATAATACTGCAGTCTTGGAAGAGCTGGCCAAAGTTAAGATCCAAGTTAATAAATGTTCCACTGAAAAGGTGGGTCGTTATTTATTGCAGCTTAATGTTAGATTTTATGGTGGTAGAAATAAATGTATTTCTCTTCTATCAAACAACCTTAAATTTAAGCTAGAAAAGTCTGTAATAAAATCACATTATCATGAAGATGGGCATCACATAGTCCAGAACTCAGATATAGCTGACTATATTGTCAATTGTTATTAAAGATTATCTACACCTGAACTTACCCCTTCTGATGAGTTTATGAATGCTTACTTTGCCTCCTTGCAATGTCCCTCCTCTGAAGTTACTAATTTATCTTCCTTGGGGCTGTATACCACAGTACATGCTCATGAGAAGCCAGTACCTGATTTTCTAATGGTTAGCTTTACAAAACATAAAAAGCAGCCATGCTCTTTTCACGACTCTTTCACTACATTCTGCATTTTACTGCGTTCTGGGTCAAGGCCTTAGTTGTAGGCAAGTATTAGGTTTTATGGTTGTTCCCTACCTAATAATAGAGAAATGTATTTATATTTTTCTACATATTTCTACAGCCCTTTATGTGGAACTGTGTTTTCCCCCCTTAATTTCTGTAAGTAGCGCAGCAATTTCTAGGCATTGCTGTGATAGTCTGTAGAATTTGTTTAAAAAAGAAAATACAATGTAGTACACTATATTTGTATGATATAGTGTAGTACAGTGTATTGTATTATTTTTTTAAAAAACATTGAAAAATGTATTTTAAGTATTGTGGCACTTCCTGGGAAATACTGCTGTACTCTGGAAATGTTGAAAAAACACATAGAAACCTATATATAATTTTCCCTACCTATAACCACTTTAATAAATCGGAAATAGGTAGTGTTAGACCTGGCATCATTGGCATGAGTCTCTCCTCCATTTTTTCTGTTTGCCTCCTCTGTTACGATGTTTTTGCTGGTATATTGCTTTGGGCACTGTGCCACTGCTGATCAGTGCCACAGTGCAAGTGCTCCCTATGTGAAATTGCTGTATTGATTGAATTCCATGTTTGGCTTATTTGGTTTACTGTCAGTCCCTAGTAGAGTGCAGCAGGAGTGCCAGGGCTTGTAAATACAAATGCTGCTAGTGGGCCTGCAGCACGTGTTGTGCCACCCACAAAAGCGGCCTAGTAAAAGTATGTCTGAAGGTCTACCATTGCTAGACCACGTGCAGTCTGGTACTGTCACGCAGACTGTGCAAGTACGCCTACTTGCCAGTCCCTAAACCTTCCCTTAACTTCATGTTAGTCACCCCTATGGTAGGCCCAAGGGCAGGGTGCATTGTAAGCATAAGGTAGGACAAGCCTGACAAGGTTGGCATGTCCTAATAGTGAATTACAGCCATATTCGTTTTTCACTATTGTAAGGTAACCTGCTCTCCATAAGTTAGAATGGGCTGCCAGGATTATTAATGCTATAATCCTAGCGGGCTCGGGGAGCATGGTGCAATGTCAAGTTTGGTATCCCTGAACTCAGGGTTTAATAACGCATCCTTTTGTGTGGATGGTTTTTGGACTCTGTGTTTGAAAATAGCACTTTTAGAAAGTAGCTATTTTCTTGTCTAACTGTCTACCGGTCTCTGCTGGTTCTGGTGTGCGTGTGACAGGAGCTGGGTGGCTCCAGAGGTCTGAATGAGTCAGTGTGGGGTGAGTGGGGCATTTACATTGAGAGTAGGGGAAGAGTAGCTCCTGATAGCCTGCCCTGCCTGATACAATGCTGGCTCCGCCCCCCTGCCAGGCGACTGATGACTCTGTGCCTGCCTGGGACTTTCCTGGCCCACCTCCTGCCGGGCAACTGATGGCCCTGCCCCTGCCAGTGACAATGCTGGCTCCGCTCCTTCTGGGCGGCTGAAGACTCTGCCCTGCACAGTGAATAGGCCAGGTGCTTCGGCCTGGCAACACCCACAACAAACCCAAGATGGGGGGAAATTCCCCTGCATGGACAAAGGGATCAAAGCCAAAAAGGGGTATAAGAGAAGGACCCCTGAACCAAGAATTTAGATCACTTCTGACAAGGAAACCTGAACCAAGGACAAGAAGCCTGCTGATCTAAGGACTGCCTACCCCTTCTGCCAGAGTGCTGTTTGTTGGGGGAATCCTGCATTGCTTCTTTATTTTTGCCAAGGAACCAGGAGAGAGGAACTGTGTGTGTACTCTCAATCTTTGCTAAGAAAATCTCCAAGGGCTGGAAGAGTGCCAGTCTCCTGTTGAAGTCACAGGGCTAAAGGACTTCATCTGCTTAAAGTGCTGTTTGCTGGAACTTGTGAATCCAGCACCTGTGAAAGAATCCAGCAATCTCGACGCTGACGGACGCCGCCGAATCCAGCTCGACATCGTGAGTAACGGCTCCAGTGTCCCGCTTCCTCGACGCCGGCCGCCGGGCCCGATCGACGCCAGCAACAACGCCAGTGAGTAGTGAGTTCGGCTCCAGCTCCAAATGACCTCGTGTCTGCACCGCTGCTGATCGCATCGACTTCGAGCCCTCTCGACGCCGTGAGCGCTGCTCACTCTTGCAACATCGACATCGACGACGCCGTATCCTGCTTCACCTCGTGAGCGCTGCTCCTGCCTGACTTCGGTCGACGCCGCTGCAGATCGCCCCGACTCCGAGGCCCGATCGACGCCGAAGACGCGACGCCGGACATCTCGACGCCGCTGATCATCGAGTGCTTCACTTTTCCAAGGTACTGTGTTGTTGGGGTCTGTGCGACTCCGGGCTCGACGTAGCGCTCCTCGCGGTCGACGCCGAACCTTTGGATTAACTTTGCCTCGTGTGACTCCCGTGTGGGTTACATTGTTGCCAAGAACTGTGTTTTAGAGAAGAAGAGTTGCTTTTGATACTAAAGACTTTGTGCTAAGAAGAAACTACGCTTGAACTATTATTTTTCCTTCCAAGAGTACTTAACGCACTGCCTCTGAGATAAGCCTGTCTGCTTTGCCAAGCTACCAAGGGGGTGAGCAGGGGTTATCTAAGTGTGTGATCCCCTTGCCCTGACTAGAAAAGGTGTGTCCCTATTTGTCAGAAGTGTATACCTCTGCCAACTAGAGACAGCCGCTTCTAACAGGTAGGAAAAAAAAATCAAACCTAGGGGTCTTTTAGGATGGCGGACGAATGGCCGCCGCCTGGCCAATGGTGGACATCCGCCCAAGATCGCAACCCGGAGTACCGCCGCTCCCATTAGCATGACTGTATCGACCGCAACAGTGACATTTTCTGCCCGCCACTTTCCCACCGGTACCAATTCGCACGCCTGCCTAGTGGGCAGAACTGGACCGCTACAATGATGCCGGTGCAGGGCCAAGCTCCACTGGCATGATTATGATTCTGGCGGTAGCCAGTCTTTCCGCAGCAGTGGGACCACCATGGAAAGGCATGCAGAGAATGTCTCCGGGGGCCCATTGCGGGCCCCCAATGTGCTGGCGGTGTATGTTGGTGCACTGGGGTGTACCGATGGTACCCCCCCATGGGTACCCCCTACATGTCCCTGTACCAGGTGGCAGGCACTGTGCAGTGTCTGCCACGCAGTGCAATGATATGCGTGACATGTTCCTTTTCACATCGCAGTGGTGCTACAGGCAGCAGCAACCACCGCAATGTTAAAGGCCACGATCGTACCGCCGCGGTCGGATTTCAACTGCAGAGCATCCTGATTGGACCAGTGGTTGTACCGCCGTCCTAGCAGGCAAACTTTTCCTGCTACCATGGCGGTCTGTGTGATTTTCCGACGCCATCCAAATAGACCCCTAATACTTAGATACATCTAAGGGCGGAACACAGAACACAGAATAAGTTTACTAAAAACAACATGAATGTCTTTCATTTTTGTAAAGGCAGTCCTTTGCCAATCGCAGAGTGCCTTGTCATCACTATATACCATGGAAGTTTAGCAAAATACAGCGAAATACAGCAAAATGTTATAAAACTACCACAGCAACAGATATCACTACGTTTAAATTCTTTATGACTTAAAAATACTCAACCTACTTACGGAATAGCCAAAACGATCAACTCCACATAATAATGTATAATTCTGCCAAATGTCATGGAAATCTGTTCAGCAGTTTTAGTGCTACCTGTGATTTAAAGGTCTACGGAAAATGCATTGATGATAAAATGTGCTTTGAGACCCTACTTCCTTGGAGATTCCATAATGGAGACAAAGTTATTAGCAAGCAAAATTCAGAGGAATTAATATACCTGGGAATCTTAATTATAACTGCAGAGTGGCTACAGCAAATCTGATATATAGATATATATATATTTATAGTTAGGTTCATGTTTTACCCACATGGAACCATAGAAATTCAGCAGTTATAGTGATAGTTATACTTACGTTAAGAAACTAAAGTTCATGGCCTAAAGTTACTTAATGGCACGAGTTATAGTTTGGTGAGTGTCTGAAAAGCTTCAGTGCTCCATCCATCATCTCCTTGTGTTTGCTATGAGTTATAGTTTCTTCAGATAAGTGTAGCTATGAGAATAACTATTTTAGCTGAATTTCTAAGGTTTTGTGTGGGTATCATGTGAACCCAACAATAAAGTCCCATTAACCTTTGTTTTTGTTAGTGAACTTGCATGGTCTTTTAATGTAAAGTAACATATAATTGGAACCGCTGTGGATCCGCGCCCCTGGATAAGCAAAGTTATATTCCTTTAATAATGCAAAAACTACAAAACAGATTTACACAAAATTGCAAAAAGGTCTCTTTCTGGACCAAGAGTTAGCTTTCTGCCAAATCTGGTGTAAATCCGTTCAGTGACTTGGCCTTTAGCCTGTAGCCATGTCTAAAAAATTACAAAATTTCCATAGACATAGCATTGGGAAAAATCGATTTGGGACACCCCCCCTTTTCTTGCCCCTGCTTGACGAATCACCCCAAAACTTTCCATGCAGAACTAGGCAAAGTAGGCCACCTCCTTGTGAATCTTTTTTGAGGATTCGTCAAATGGTGCTAAAGTTATTAGTAAAACAAAAAATGCATTGTATATGGGAAAAGTTGATTCAAATGATAACTACCGGTTTATAGATAGATAGATAGATAGATAGATAGATAGATAGATAGATAGATAGATAGATAGATAGATAGATAGATAGTTAGATAGAGATATAGATATAGATCTATGGATTATAGGTAATGTTGTCTATGTAAATTGTGTTCTACTCATTTTTAGATCAGTAACAGAGAAGACACCTTCAAAATTGAAAATGTGTAATTTTTTATATATCTATCTATCTAGATCTATCTATATTATATATTAGCGGTCACTAGTAGGTAGTTATAGTTACAGCCATGTTTCCATAGGAGAACTATATCGTTCTGTTAAAATCTAGATTGCGGCATCAACATTATCGGCGCCATCTTGCCCCCTTTTCCGACTCATACGTGCGCGTAAGCAGCAGCCATTTTGTATGCCATGGCCTCTCTGCCCACTGCCAATAGCCAGCGCGTCTCTCCCCCTCACTCCCCGGCCTCGCAAGCATCCCCCGCGCTCCGACAGCCCCCGGTCTCTCCTGCTTGGGCCATAAATGCACCTCCAGCGCGACCCTTCCTCCGAGCCACATCCCGTGCTGAACCCCCACACTCTTTCATCTCATTCATAGAACAAGCTCCTTTGATAACCTCTTCCTCCCTGTCCGATTGTCCGACCTGTTCCCAGGCCACCACCTAGCCCAGCAGATACAGTTTACTGCCCCTACAGTAGGACCCCGCCTCACATCAAAGGAGCGGGGATTAATCAATGCCTTCACACCCCCAGATCCGACCGATCGCCCGCATTCCTGTTCCCAGCGGAATGTCCAGCTGCGCGATAGCCATCATGCTGAGATTGGGGCGGGGACTCCTACTGTAGATATGTGTGGGAACGGGCCTGAACAGGGGATTCCAAAGATGCCTTTTCCGTACTTCAAAGCAATGCCACGGATGTCATAAATGTAATAAAGCCATAAACCTGTGTATAAGAGGCCAGGCCTCAGAGATGCGGTTAGAGCACCTCGAGAAGATACCCTGTTGTCTGATTTGATGTGTTCTGCTCCGTCGGAATAAACTCCTGTTTCCTGCCTTCCAGTCTCCAGCGCCTGCCTCTTTATTTGGTAACCGTGAGTTGGGCGAGAGGCGGCTAGCGCGGGCAAACCTTGAAAAGGGCTAATCGACCTGATCTTCCTGACCCTTTTTCCACAATTGGCGCCCAACATGGGGCCCATCAGTGACACGTGGATCCAGTGGGAGAGGTCCTGACGACGGAGTGAACGACTGCAACGATCGGGAAGTGCACCTGCCCGATAGACCCTCGTCTGGCAGCCGATCATCCGAACTTCACCGGTTCCGAGCAGACCTCTCTCGAGTGATCTACGGTCCTGACTGGGAACCATCAGGAGTGCCACGACAGAAGATAGAGGACGATCGGGCGCTGGATTCGGAAGACAAGAAACTGTCCATGCGGTCCGGGTAAGGTCGTGTAACACAACAAATTGCGAATTGATTGTTTGATTGCCATTGGAAAATACTAGTATTACGCATTTGATTGTTTGGTTCTGAGAGATTCTCTGTCTACAAACGGGGAAGTATAGGAGTATTCTCCCTTTGCAGATAGTGAAGGGTGGGTAGCGCAGGCTTTTGCCCCCGTTGTAACCCGTCGCGCCTACTTCCCTCTCCATTGATTGATTGTTTGTTCGAGCATTTACTGTTCGAAATCGGTTCTCTGAAAGGATCTTCTCTGCCTACAAACAGGGAGGAACAGAAATTTCCCTCTCTCTTTGCAGATAGTGAAGGGTAGGTAGCGCAGGCTTTTGCCCCCGTTGTAACCCGTCGCGCCTATTTTATTCCTCATTTGATTGATTGATTGTTTGTCCGAACATTGACTGTTTGGAATTGGTTCTCTCTTTGGGTATTCCCTATTTGCGAATACTGTAGAATAGAAATATTCTATCTAGTCTTCGCAAAGTAGTGAAGGATAGGTAGTGCAGACTTTTGTCCCCATTGTAACCCGTCATGCCTATCTTCTCCCCATTGTTCAGTAGTTGGTTCAGCCCGGACCGCTTATTAGAGGTGGATCATCCGGCTCCTCTGGAAGGCACCCCTAATAAGGATGTTTTTAAAGTATGGACTAGTCGCTGTAGCTTATAGTAAGTTGTGGCATAAATATACCAAAAAGGATCGGGAAAGTCAGTGGCCACTGATAGGATCCTTCGATGATGCAAAAATAAGCGTGCTGGAAACAGCCCTTTGTAACAATAAAACAACGCCCACTATGCTTGATAGTTTCGGCATGTGGCGCAAGGAGACGGAACAACGAAAGAAAAGAAACAAAGTCAGACTAGAGAAAGAATTACGAAAAGCAGCTCATTTAGCCGCGAGCAAGTTGAAAGAAGAGATAAAGGAGAGAGAGGGAGCTAGACTGAAGCAAGAATCCGAGACATCGAGCCAATGTCCAGTTAGAACACCCTCTATGCTTTACCCTGAGCTACCTTCGAAGCAGCGAGCGAACGATGATCTACTGCTAGGTCCCCCGATCATCTTCATGCCCCCTCCATACGCCCCTTCCCAACCCTTAGTGCAACGCGCGCAGCCCCCTAGCACAGATGAGAGCAGTGCCAGAGCCTCGGTCTTCACGGCCTCCGCACCGGCCGAGCCCCTTGTACTCAGCGCAGCGCAAGCAGCAACATTAGATGAGCCCGAAACTAAGAAGAAAGACTCTGCTAGACTCAATCGATTGAGTAAGAATGAACGAGCAGGGATTGATAAGATTGTAAAGACGCTAGTAGAACGGAAAGAAAACGAAGATTACGTGACAGATATATGCAATACATATGCTGATAACCACAAACGACACTTTGTTGCACGTTTCTGTTACCACACCCTTAACGCCTATGAAGACCGGTATCGGAACAAAGGTCCTGAAAGCCTAACGACTCTGTATAGAAAAGTCGACATTGGAGACGAGGGCGAGGGTGATGTAACGGACCTCTTCACGCGCACGCTTGAAGTCTTCCGCCACCTCACTGAACAAAGATTAGAAGCCGACACCACGACCCCTGTAGCGACTGAACCTCAAACCGAGAGAACTGACACCATGATGCCAATAAGAGAAGCGGCACCTTATTGGGTCCCCTCACGAGGTAAAGGAACACACGACGATATTAACCACCAAGATGCAAGAGGGAGGGTAGTGTACAACTGGGTCTACCAACCCTGGGATCGGCAAGACATCCTGACTTTCCGAAAGTCCTTGCCCGATCTACGAAAGAACACCACTGCCTTCTACACAGAATTAGGTACCGCCTTGGGTTCGACGATTATGACCCTAGCGGACATCGACTTGTTTTTCGGGCTATGTCTGCCAGCTGATGTGTGGAAGCAAATCCGGAAAGTCGACCACCTTGAGCTGTTCGGACATACCTGGTCACAACTCGATGGCATAGACAAACAGCGAGAACCCGGACAGAAACCTTTGAAATCGATTCTAAACCTGCCAGACAAAATAGTACTAAAACTGAAAACCATAGTACCAGAAAAGAAGGTGGACTGGTCGATAGTAACGGCCTGCTGCCAGAAACCACAGGAAGACGCCTCAGAATATTTCTCCCGGTTCGAAACGGTGTTCTCCGATTACAGTGGCCAGGACATGACCTCTGCGACCGGACATCACTTGTTCGTCCAGAACTTTGTAAAAGGCCTGACACCAGAAGTCTCGCAAAAACTGCAGACTAGTGAAAGTAGTTGGGCTGCCTCCAAACCCGCGGCTATCCTTCAGATGGCTCAATACTACGAACGGCAAAAGAACGAGAACGATAGGGCAACTGAGAAAAAGAAAAAGGACTTGAAAGAACGAGTGATGATTGCTCAATTGCAAGGAGTGACGACAGGTAGGGAGCAGTATAAAGGACAGTACCAGTCGAATGCCCCTAGAAATCCACCCCCTAAAGACCGTACCCCCGCATCCTATGCTGGACGGACAGACATTAACGACAACCAGTGTGTGTTTTGCAAAGGATTTGGGCATTGGAAGTCCCAGTGCCCGGTCCTGCTAGAAATGTACAAAAATAGGGACGCAAAAGACGTAGCGGTGGGCCGAAAAATAGAGGACAGGGACGAGGGCACGCAAATGACGCCAGCAATGACAGATCAGGCAGACCGAACACTTTTGACCGCCCGACAGAACCAATGCCAGCATACTGACTGTGACGATGCCCGCGACTTTGCATAGGACTGCCTAGGGCAAGGGAGGGATCCAGTTGAGCTCTATGTTGACCAGCAAGGTCCTTATGTCACCGCTAAGGTCCTAGGTACGAAGTCTCCATTTCTGGTAGACACTGGCGCGACACGTAGTGCGTTATCTAAACGACTGATTCCAAGGGCACCCTTGTCTGGCTCACACATAACATCAATAGGCTTTGATGGAACGCCCTCCACTAACCCCTTATCCGCACCGGTTTCCTTCGACTTGGACAGTAACCCAACTGACACGACGTTTCTGCTTTCCTCCAACACCCCCGATGCCATTATGGGACTTGACTTACTGAAGCATTTCCGAGCTACTATCAGGTGTTCACAGGACGGAGTTCGAGTCATTCTGTACGATAACCCGACTCTGCTCAGACCTCATCCCGCACGACACATGTTCTCCATCTCTGACGCTGACGCATCCTTACTTGACTCTCTACCTCTGTATCTGTGGGCTAAAACTGACGCTGACGTAGGACGAATGATGATCGACCCCGTGCACATAACTGTTCGCCAAGATGCGATACTCCCAAAACTCCCACAGTATCGGATATCGCCCGAAGGTGAGAAGGCATTGGTAATGATAATCCAGTCCCTGGTAGAGGCAGGAGTGGTAGAGGAAGTAGTCAGCAATATTTGCAACAGTCCTATCCTACCCATTGTGAAGAAGCAGGGCGAGGGAGATGAGAAAGCGTACCGCTTCATCATCGACCTTCGAGAGGTCAACAAGGTAGTTGTACCTCAGTACCCTGTAGTCTCAGATATCACCACCATTCTGACCCTGATTCCTTCCACAGCCACCACCTTCACTGTAATAGACCTCAAGAACGCTTTCTTCTCCATCCCCATCCACCCAGACAGCCGCTACCTTTACGGCTTCACGTTAAAATCCCGCTCATATAGATTTTGTAGAGCTCCCCAAGGTTACACAGAAAGTCCCAGCATCTATAGCCAGGCCCTCAAGCGACAACTGGACGCCATTCAGCTACCGGATGGAGTGGTGTTGATACAGTACGTCGATGATATCCTTTTGGCGGCCGACACCACTCCACTTGCAGTCACAGCCACCATCCAACTCTTGCACTTCCTTGCGGAAAATGGCCACAAGGTCTCCAAGAAGAAGTTGCAATTCTGCCAACCCCAGGTCACCTACCTAGGCCACCTCTTGTCCAAAGACGGGAGAAAGCTTACACCCGATCGAATTCAGGCCATTCTAGAAACCCCTGTCCCAAAGACCCAGAAACAAGTCCGCTCCCTGGTAGGCCTCACCTCCTTCTGCCGGCAGTGGTTGCCAAATTTCAGCCTCATTGTAAAGCCACTACTTTCCCTACTAGCCAAAGATGTCCCCTTCCCACTCCCTTGGACCCCCGAATGCCAATCTTCCTTCAAAGAACTTCGAGACGCCCTTTGTTCTGCACCAGTCCTAGGAACCCCCGATTATACCAAGCCCTTCTCTCTCTACACTCACGAAAGGGAGGGGTGCGCTTTGTCTGTCCTGACTCAAGCCATTGGCCCCAAGCAACGACCATGTGCCTATTTCTCTGCCACTCTTGACCCCGTAGCGAGAGCCTAGCCTGCCTGCCTTCGAGCCGTAGCTGCCGCTGCTGTCTCTATCAGACAAAGTGAGGGGATCGTACTCTCGAATTCACTCACGGTGTTAGTACCCCACGCTGTTGACACCCTCCTGAACCAGACTAAGACTCAACACCTGACTAGCGCACGATTGACTGGGTACGAACTGACTCTGCTTGCACCCCACATCACGCTAAAAAGATGCACCACACTGAACCCAGCCACCTTGCTGCCACTGCCCGACAACGATCCAGATGTCCCCCCTATACATGACTGTGTGACCCTCACGGACGAACAGACTAGGAGTAGAGTCGACCTCCGAGACATTGCCTTCCCAAACCCCGATGGAGAGCTGTGGGTGGACGGCTCCTGCATCAAGCTCCCCGACGGCACCACCTCAGCTGCCTATGCAGTTACCACAGCCCGAACTGTAGTCGAAACCGCCCGCATCACGCAACGATCCGCACAGGCGGCAGAACTGATTGCCCTCACACGAGCATGCATCCTAGCAAAAGGAACAACAGCAAACATTTACACGGACAGCCAGTATGCCTTCGGGGTGGTTCATCATTTTGGGCTCCTATGGAAGGAGAGGGGATTTCTGACATCTCATGGCACACCCATCCTACACGGAGATCTAGTCACCGCTCTGACTGAAGCAGTTCTCCTCCCCAAGCAACTAGCCGTAATCAAATGCCAAGCACACAGAAAGGTGACAGACATCATAGGACAGGGAAACGCACTGGCCGACATCACTGCTCGAACCACAGCCGAAAATAGGACGACGACTCACATGTACGTGACTAGGTCACAAGCTGAAAAATGGACGGACGCTAGGGAGACTATTAGGGACATCCAGATGGCCAGCTCACCACACGAATTGACTGAATGGGCACGGGTGGGATTGAAAGACGATGAAGGCTGCTGGCGGACAAAGGACACTAACAAATGGTTGCTACCCAACTCGTACCTGATCCCCATACTGACTATGGCCCACTCCCCTGCACACATAGGATCTGCCCCCATGACCGAACTTGTCTCCCGAGTTTGGCATAACGAGAATTGCAGACTCAGCGAAGAGACTAGTCCAGCAATGTCTAGTCTGCCTGCAACACAACCCTGGGAAAGGAACTGTCGTACCCCGGGGAGGGTTCGGCGTCCCCAACCATCCATTTGAGGTCCTACAGATGGATTATATCCAGTTAGAAAGATGTCAAGGACTGAAGTATGTGCTTGTTGTTGTGTGCGCTTTTAGCAAGTGGGTGGAAGCCTACCCGACTCGTGACAACACTGCTATTGCCACTGCAAAGGTGCTACTGAAAGAGTTCTTCCCTCGCTACGGCCTCTGTCGTATTTTATGGAGTGACAATGGCCCCCACTTCGTAGCCGAAGTTATCCAGCTTATTCTAAAGGGGTTGGGGGTACGACAGAAGTTCCACGCAGTTTTCCACCCCCAATCTGCTGGACTGGTCGAGCGACACAACGCCACTCTGAAACTTAAGTTGGCAAAAATAGTGGCTACCACAGGCCTAAAATGGCCGGACGCTCTCCCCCTGGCACTACTGTCAATGCGTTCCACCCCCACCAAACACCACTTGACCCCTTACGAGGTCGTTTTTGGCCGACCCATGAGCATCTGGTCTGCGCCCAAACCGACATCTATTCACGACGTCCCGGACGTCCTAATGTCCGACTATCTGTATAACTTGACTAAAACACTGTCTGTTATTCATCATCAGGTGCTGCAGGCTATCCCCGATGCTTCCAGGGGCCCCGGACACTCCATCCAGCCTGGCGACTTCGTTCTAGTGAGGAATTTCCAGCGTGTGAAGAGTCTGGAACCCCGCTGGACGGGCCCCTGGCAAGTCTTGATCACTACCCGAACAGCTCTTCGAGTGGAGGGGAAGCGCAATTGGCTGCATGCACACCATTGCAAGAAGATCTCGCCGAATCTGACAACGACCGAAAACGTGACCACGCAAGAAGAGCTCCTGAACCAAGATCGACCATCTCTGAACTGCTACCCGGAAACAGACACACTTGAACTGACAACATATCCCGATCCCACTGTGCCATCCAGAGAAGGGTACAACCTACGCCGAAAGGAGGGAGCTTCGGCTAAGTAGACCACTGACTAAGTTTATATTCTCAGAGTGGTGACCTAACACTACTAAGGTTGCAGGAGAGAAGCCAAACGAAGTCTGTGGTTCTGCCCGCTACCGAGCCCCTTGAAGATGATGGAAGCGCCTGATACGAAGATGATGGAAGCACCCGACTTGAAGATGATGGAAGCAACCGGATACCCAAAGACCCACTACCGCAACCCAAAGACTGACAAAATGCACAGCTCAAAGACTATTGCCTTCTTCATTACCCTTCTCTTCTGCCTCCTCCTCATGACCACCCTCTGGATCTTGGAAGAAGGTTCGCCAGCATATAAGACACTTCTAGCCACTGTACTACCTGTCACTGTCAAAGAACACCACTTGATCTCTCTTTCACCTCAACTCCGAGAAAGACGTAAGGAGTTCTGGAACAACTCCTTCGTACAACTGTTACACCAACACAACCTTGCCGCCAATGCCACCAATTGCTGGATCTGTGGGTTGCTGCCACACGCCACCGGACACTCCATCCCATTCATTCCTTCGCCATTCTCTGTTCACGGCTCCTGCCTCGTCTGGCTGATTCTCCTGCAGGAGAGCTACAGAGATAGAGCAATCTCCAGCGAAACCATGTCTCACTTTTATCTTGGGGCCTGGCCGAACGAAACAAAAAGAACAACTGCACCCTTTTGCCCCCTGACGTCCAACACCTCTGTTCACCTGGACATCCCAGCCAAAGAACGTGTTGAAATGCAGGTGTTCAACAACCCGGCCAGACCTACCTTCTCCTACCTCCGGAAACGAACAGCCGCCACCCTGACTGTGGCCCTGTCTGTTGTCAATGTCTCGGGCCTTGTCTGCATCGAAGGCCTTGGGACACAATTTGTAGGTCGCAGTGCCTGCAGCACCATCAGAACCCTGGACTCTACTGACCCACCCTCTTTTGTCACCTCTCCAAACATGTACTTTGTCTGCGGTACGAAAGCCTACACCTGGCTCCCAAAGGGCTGGGGAGGTACCTGCTACATTGCCTTCATCCTTCCTCCGACCTATGTGGCATCTGCAAGCCACCACCGACAAAAACGAGAGAGAGACATTGACCAAGCCGACTCTGCTGGAGCACAGTTCCTGGACGCAATGAAGGGACTTGTTCCACTCTGGGGTCCAATGACAAACAGCCGTGCCATCCGACATTTGACCCAGGCCGTTGAAACAACCATGAACATTACAGCTGGCATCCTCTCAAATAACACAGCCGAGCTTCAAGCAGTCCGCTTGGTGGCTCTTCAGAACCGCCTTGTTCTAGATGTGGTTCTAGCAGATCGTGGAGGGGCATGCCGCATCATCGGGTCCAGCTGCTGCACCTACGTACCGGACAATTCGCCCTCAGTGTACAAAGCCATCGAACATCTCCACAGACTTTCCTCCGAGGTTCATCAGGAACAAGAAGAATAGTCGCTTGGGAGTTGGTTCTGGAGTACAATAAAAGACTGGGGGTGGAGGTTGTTTATGATTATCCTGATACCGATCGTTGTAATTTGTGGTTTTTGCCTAGGTATCCAATGCTTACCACCTTTGTGCTCACTTCTAGCAAACTGTATCTGCCGCAAGACTCTGGACTTTGAAACTGAGCGTATGAAGGCCTTGTACGACGTAGAGGTCCAAAATATACTGGGGATTGCGGTGGACTAACAAGCTGGCTAGATATGTTGAAAAGGGAGGACTGTTAAAATCTAGATTGCGGCATCAACATTATCGGCGCCATCTTGCCCCCTTTTCCGACTCATACGTGCGCGTAAGCAGCAGCCATTTTGTATGCCATGGCCTCTCTGCCCACTGCCGATAGCCAGCGCGTCTCTCCCCCTCACTCCCCGGCCTCGCAAGCATCCCCCCCGCGCCCGACAGCCCCCGGTCTCTCCTGCTTGGGCCATAAATGCACCTCCAGCGCGACCCTTCCTCCGAGCCACATCCCGTGCTGAACCCCCACACTCTTTCATCTCTTTCATAGAACAAGCTCCTTTGATAACCTCTTCCTCCCTGTCCGATTGTCCGACCTGTTCCCAGGCCACCACCTAGCCCAGCAGATACAGTTTACTGCCCCTACAGTAGGACCCCGCCTCACATCAAAGGAGCGGGGATTAATCAATGCCTTCACACCCCCAGATCCGACCGATCGCCCGCATTCCTGTTCCCAGCGGAATGTCCAGCTGCGCGATAGCCATCATGCTGAGATTGGGGCGGGGACTCCTACTGTAGATATTTGTGGGAACGGGCCTGAACAGGGGATTCCAAAGATGCCTTTTCCGTACTTCAAAGCAATGCCACGGATGTCATAAATGTAATAAAGCCATAAACCTGTGTATAAGAGGCCAGGCCTCAGAGATGCGGTTAGAGCACCTCGAGAAGATACCCTGTTGTCTGATTTGATGTGTTCTGCTCCGTCGGAATAAACTCCTGTTTCCTGCCTTCCAGTCTCCAGCGCCTGCCTCTTTATTTGGTAACCGTGAGTTGGGCGAGAGGCGGCTAGCGCCGGGCAAACCTTGAAAAGGGGTAATCGACCTGATCTGCCTGACCCTTTTTCCACAGTTCTTGCCGTTTTAAGAATCTTCACCAAATGTTCCCAAAAAAAGTGTGCTGGTGATTCTTGTTGCACATGGAACATTTTGTGGTGATCTATCAAGCAGGTGCCAAGATAAAGGGATGTCACAAAAGTGCGTTTTCCAATTTTAATTCTTGTAGTACCTTTGGACACGTCTACAGCCTGAAATGCTGGCTGGAATTACACCAAATTTGGCAGAAAGGTAGATTTGGTTACTAGATTGTGCTTTTTGTTATTTCGTGTCAATCTATTCAGTAGTTGTTGAGACATTAAAGAGAATATAGTTAGTGATATCTATGGGCGCAACGACTTTGCAAAAAAATAACAAGCTCGAGCAGGGAAATGCAGCTCTCTGATTAGCTGCTAACACTTCAACCAGGAAGTGATGGCAGCCCTCTTGGTACTTCGGCTTCAGCCGAGTCCCCTCCCCCCCAAAAGGGTGCAGGGTAGGAATACCCTGACACCCAAGCCTTGGTATTGAGGTCCCACTGGCACCCCGCCATGGCTTAAAAGCATTCAAAAAATTGCTGTGAATTTATGATATTCACAGAAAAAAACAAGCACGGGCTCCTGCACTTACTAGTAAATAACACCCAGTTGGGCCAGGTCCTGGGGGCATATCCTGCAAATAGGAGGGAGAGCAAGGGGCTACCCTGCCAGAGCTTATGAAAGCCTTGGGGACTGCCACCTCCCCCGGGCATTGTTTTTTATATATGCGGGGGGTGCCCACACAGCACCCCCGTGCCTCAGGGACCACCAACTCCATGGGTCAAATGTTTAAAAAGTAATACGAGGGCCCACATGGCCACTCTGCAGCCCTGGGGACTGCCACCTTCCTTGGGCCCTTCAAAATATGTATGCGGGTTGGCCAGCTAGCCCAGCCCATGCCCTGGAGACTGCGACCTCCCAGTGCTAAACATATAAAACTAATGTGGGGGACCCACATGACCCTCACAGTCCCATGGACCACCACCTCCCTAGGGCTGAAATAAATTAATGTAGGGGGTCCATCATCAACCCCCGGCCGCGAGGCCACCACCTCCCGGGGCTAAGTGTTACGGTGGATGGGGAGCCATTGATGGCCCTGAGGACCACTACCCCCCAGTGTCGGATTCTGCTACCTCCTGAGATGTACACCCTTGGGAGGTAGCTGTTTGCTTTTGGTTGGTGGGAGCTGACAGCTCCAATCAATCAAAAGCAATAGGAATGCTACAGTGGTTCAGGATCTTAATTAATTAATTAAAAGAAAACATTTGTGACTTTAAATGATTCATGTCACTAATCAAAAAATTATGATTTAGTACCCTTCAAAACTGTGTCAAAAAATATTTTTTCTTTAGTAAGAACTATTTCTGTGCAGATATACAACAATACAAAAAGTGCTCCTAGCATTACACAAAATATGTCAAGAACAAAGATAAACTTTAGTGTAATCATAAATAATAATAGTGGCAAAAAGGAAAAAGTTATATAAAGTGACAGGTTTGTAAAATCGCAAAAACAAAAGAACACTCAATGCTTCCACTGATTTTTGCCAGGGAAAACGTTGACGGTGTTTTAGCCATGGTCATTTCACAGGTCATTACCAGGACAAAATATATAAGGAGCAACTGTCAGTCATTCAAACGAGGCTAAGGAAATCTCAGGCAACACGAGGGCGCAATGGTCTCTCTGTGAATCAATCACGATGCAGTTATACGTGGCCAAAAAAGACTGGGCTATTGGTTTAATGGGTACATTTATTCCTTCCCCAGTCCAATCCATCTAATTCTGGTGAAGATGTACTTCGCGTGTCATCACATTCCAAATTTTAAATATATATATATTTTTTTATTAACTTTATTTTTGAGTTCACAAATTACAATACCATACTAAAAAACATTTGGCATCAAATCAATATATGTAGGCATACTTTGACATTATCAGTGGCTTACACAGCAAAAGGTGGCATCCGGAAGGGAGATGTACAGTGGGGAAAGGAGAAAAGAATATATACAATCATATCACAGTGAGGGAAGAAACCAGGCACATCACTGCAAATTTTAAATATTGATATGAATCATTTAAAGTCACAAATGTTTTCATTTAATTAAAAACCTAAACCACTGTAGCATTCTTATTGTTTATAAGCCCCAGGTTTGGGTTACAGGGCTGCCCCTGTTGATTGTAGTCATCAATCAAAAGCAAGCATAACTCCGCTTTCTGCAAGCTGGAACTGTCCAACAGCTCCTGCATGCAGAAAGTGAAGTTTTCAATTTGCTTGCAAATATTCATGCAGAAAAGCAGATGAAAACATTGCTCCCGCAAGCAGACAGCTAATATTTAATGCAGCTCCCTGCTTGTGGCTGCAATTCCGCTGGGTCCTTGAGGCTCCACCTACGGTCCCATTGCTCACTGGGTGCCCTGGGAGCACCCAGGAGACATATCTGGGCGCTGGGGGATGGGATCCCCAAGGCCGAAATCGGTGCAGCGCCCCTCCCCTATACTAATAGAAATATAGGAGTAGAAAGAGACAAAATAAAGCCAGGAATCAGCAGAAAGAGACACAATAGACATAAAAAACAAACAGCAAGAGGCAAAATACATGTCAGAAATTATCAGAAAGAGGCACAATAAAGGGCAGCAGAAAGAGGCAAATTTGAGATCTGAAACAAGTGGAAACGGGCAAAACGAAGGTCAGCAGTGAGCATAAAGTAGTAAGATGAAGCTGGAAACAAGTAGAAAGAGGCCGAGGTCAGAACCAACCATAAAGAGGCAGAATAAAGGTAAAAAATGACCAGAAAGAGGCAAAATAAAGTTCAGAAATGAGCAGCAAGAGCCAGAATAGAGGGCAGAAACAAGTGGAAAGAGGCAGAATGAAGGTCATAAACAAGCAGAAAGAGGCAAAAAATTGAGATCAGAAACAAGCGGAAACAGGCAAATAAAGGTCAGGAAGAGGCCGAGGTCAGAACCGAGCATAAAGTGGCAGAATAAAGGTAAAAAATGACCAGAACAAGGCAAAATAAAGTTCAGAAATGAGCAGCAAGAGCCAGAATAGAGGTCAGAAACAAGTAGAAAAAGGCAGAATGAAGGTCAGAAACAAGCAGAAAGAAGCAGAATAGAGATTAGAAATGAACAGGAAGAGGCAGAATAAAGATCAGAAACGAGCAGAAAGAGGGAAAATAGAGATCAGCAATGCGCAGCAAGAGGCAGAATAAAGGTCATAAACAAGAAGATAGGCAAAATATAGGTCAGAAATGAGCAGAAAGAGGAAAAAAAGGGATCAGAAACAAGCAGAAAGATGAAAAATAAAGGTCAGAAATGAGCGGAGAGAGGCAAAATAGAGATCAGAAATGAGCAGAAAGAATCAAAATAAAGATAAGAAACGAGCAGCAAAAAGGCAAAATAAAGGTCAAACACGAGCAGGAAAAGGCAAAATAAAGGTCAGAAATGAGCAGAAAGAGGCACGGTAAAGGTCAGAAACTAGCAAAAAGATGTACAACAAATGTCAGAAAGAGGAAAAGTACTGGTCAGAAACAAGCAGAAATTAAAAATAAATGTCAACAATGAGCAGAAATAGGTTAAAACAAGGTCAGAAGTGAGCAGACAAAAGGCAGAACATTAGCAGAAAATGAACAGAACCCACTCAGACACTCATGCACCTACTCACAAAACAATTCAGACACTCTCACAGCCACTCACAGACACATTCACTCATGCACCCACTCACTGACGAACTCAGACACATACACCCACTCATAGACAGTCAGACCCACTTACAGAATCACTCATACTCTCTCTAACTCACTCCCAGACCTACTCAGGCACTCACACCTACTCACAGACCTTCTCAGAGACTCACACACCCACTCACAGACCCATTCAGACACTTATATACCCACTTACATCCCCTCTCATACTCGGTCACACCCCTTTACAAGCCTACTCAGATACTCATACACTCTTTCTATCACTCAATCCATTAGGGGGTCATTAGGATGGTGGGCGGACTTTGCCCGCCCGCCATCCTCACAGTACTTGGGACAGCCTGCCATAAGGGCGGGGGTCACGTGGGGGGTATTAGGATGAGCCCGCCACAGTGGCGGGCGCATCCTATGGTGGGAGGTGCTGAGCACCGCCGCCACATTTGCATACACAAAGCGGCAGGCACCACGCGGTATGCAAATGCTGGGGGGTACCACAGGTACCCCCCATGTGCACCCCCACCTCGCCTTCACTCTGGGGGCCAGCAGGGGGCCCCCGAAGTGAAGACCACCTGCCTTTTCGTGGCGGCATCGCCGCCACGTAAAGGCATCTGTTGCAGCCCATACTAATATGGCTGGCGGTGTCTGATAGACACCGCCACCATATTAAACCTTTTCCGCCCCGGTCGCAATGCGACTGGGCGGAAAAGCGGCGGACGGTCTTTCCGTCCGCCGCGGACCCCCCAGCCATGCTAATATGGTGGGGGTCATTCTGGTTAGGATGGCGGGCGGATTGCCCCCGCCAGGCTGGCGGTGGCAATCCGCCCACCATCCTAATAGGCCCCTTAGTGTCAAAGGTTGATAGTTATAGTTAGGAAATAAAATTTAAAAAAACTTAAAAATTCACTTAAAAAAGCAAAGGTTACAGGGACCTTTTAATTAGGAAATAGAATTTTAAAAATGTAGAAATTCACTGAACAAAATGAAGGTTATAGAGACGTTATAGTTAGGAAATAGAATTTAAAAAAAGTAGAAACTCAATGAAAAAAAATCAAAGGTTACAGGGACATAAAAGTTAGGCTCAAGTTTCACTCGCACAAAACCAGTGAAATTCAGCAGTATAGTTACCTGAGCTAACTATACTTTATACTTCCACAATGCACTGCTTATGACCTCACATATTACATCACTCATGACATGGTCAGTGACATCATTGATGACATCTAAAATGACATCACTGTAACCTTTATGTTTTTTCTGTGAATATATAGATAGATCCATATAGATAGACAGAAAAATTACAGATTTTCATTTTGAAGGTGGCTTTCATATTACTGATCGGTAAATAAATAGAAAACAATGTACATGGACTACTTTACCTATAATGTGTGATTTTTTTCTGAAGCTGGCGTTTTGAAACAGAAGCTGTCACCTTGTGAGACACAATCGAAACACTAACAGCAAACACCGGCTGCTCTGGAATAGCAAATATTTTTGGGGGAATGGATGTACTGGTGAATGATGAAAACTTCCTAAAAATATGGTTGATCTAGGCAATGTTTGTGTGACTATGATAGGAGAATTGCAGCAAATTATCCAAGATTTGGTTAAAGTAACATTTGTCTGCCCATTTCCATTACATGTATTAAAAATTATGGTCCACCAAACCATTAAAAAAAATATTTCCTCTAATATTTTACTTTTAGCTTGGCATAGCAAATCTGGAGAAAATAAAAGCACCACTTTATTACAGTTATGTGTACATGGACAAAAACATTGGTTATATTCAAATGCCAACTGCTGGTTTACCAGCTAACTGAGAGACAACTGTTTCATGTTGGCTTCTTGTGCAGTATCACAGTTTATATGTAGGCTATGAGAGCTGCAGCCACTGTTCCATGATGCAATAGAACATAAGATACACAACTGGAAGGAATCAAAGATATCATCTATACATAAGTGTCCCGATACATCTACTGGTAAACAAATAAGTAAGCAGACACAAAGAGGCAGCCTTCAATTCATCATAAGTGGCTATACAGTTCACTCTTCTAAAAAAAAAGATGTGCACGTCAGTTTCAGCAGAAAAAGGTTAAAACAGGCTAGCCCACTGTTTCTCTCTATATTCATAGTGTGTTGATGGCATTCGCTCTGGCAAACAGCTAATGCCATCTATACCCAGACCTACTAAACAGCAGAAAGCAAAACCAGAAAGTAGATGAAAGCGAGGCAATACAAATGGGTTTAGGCTGTCGAGACTGTGTTTTTCATTAGATCACCTGCAAAGCCAGCGTGCCAGTAACAGTTTGGTCTTTTCCACTCTTCCAAGGCATTGTTTTGTTTCTGCGACTTTCAGGCATTTAGGTTCCAATAACTTAGAAAGCATTTACACACAATAAACTACCATTGAACTAACTGGACAATCCTCCTAAACTTAAATCACGTAAAAATGAGCAGTTATTAAATGGTAATTAAAATCATCATGGATACAAATCAGATCCCTGCAACACCTGACAGACAACCCCATAATGGTCTAAAAAGCAATGGCTTTGATTTTGAGGTAAATTTGTCCATTTACAGCGAAATCACAAACAAGAAATACATAAAAGTTGCCAAGTGCCTTGTGGTCGTCTTAATAAAATAGGATTATACATAATACTTAATTTAAAAGGTCAACACTTGACCACACAAATGCACAACAGTTGAAAGCAGTTTTATATAGATATTCATCAAATATAATATTAGGTTAGGCGCAAATATCTGACAAAACTTATAGAACGATTGACAGTTTGAGAAAAGTAGGTCAGACCCTTCCTTTAACACGAGGATGGGCTGTAATTTAGCAAAAAACATATTTTTGTTTGGTGGGATTTTGCACTTTAGCATTACTGTATGCATAGGTAATCTCTGTAGTCCTCGATTTGAAACGAGACAAAGTCATAATTAGTTTGGGCACCATTATCTCACTGCCCAGAGGATAATCATACAGGTCGTAAAATGCCAGCGTCTGCTACGGTATTCTAATACAAAGCAGAGCCTTGTAGTTGAAAAAAAAAGATCTTGAAATGAATTAATTCCATCCTGCACAGTGGCTTGGATTGTGAAATGCGACACTGCTACATGGGAGATCTAGGTCCCAGAGTAACCTTGGGACCATCATGCCAACAGGCCTATTTATCAAAGAGGGCTTCTTCTTAGATCCCAGGCTTTAACCGAAAAAGAAATGTAAGATTGTCCTCATATTTTCAAGATCCTGTTAAACATTTCAAATATTAACTTTGAAGGTTAGGAATGTTAGGCACATCTCTTCTACAACTTCCATTTTTTGTGAAATGAAGAGACATAGAGTTATTTATAATTCACAATAAAAAATAAACTATTATATTAAATTGCACCAAATGGTATTTAGTGCAAGGGAAGAGAACATGACATGTTGTTGGATCGGTTGCAAATGTTACTATATTTTACAAATAGTATAACTTCAATAGTTTAACCAAGCATCAACACATACTACACTGATTATCCCTGTCTGTGTTAGAATCACATTTTATAGTTGCAGTTTGATTGGTTGGTGATTTATGTTTCTCAGTGTCGACAAGTTTGAAAGTTAGGGACTGCTTTGTGGTATTATTACTTTGTGGGCTCTGCGTGAAAACCAGGACTTTTTAAAACTATTTATGTCACACATATTTCTATTTATTGTAAACAAAATATTTTTATGTGAGATACATTTTTGAAAAAACTAAGGGCATCATTTAGAGTTCTGTGGTAACAGGGAACATGCCAAAAGTTTGGAGATGACTCATTAGCCAAAATTATGCATCCCTACCTCCTTTACAGAGCAGGAATGGCAGTTTTCCTAATGTTATAGCTGCTGCCGGCTTCTCCGTCATGAAAAACCTCATCTACATGCAACCATCAGCCGCCAAGGTAGTGTAAGACCTTACAATCTACAATCTATTTTAGCTGTATCTTTTTAGTCTGGCTCCATTATGGAACCGGATAGGAAAAAATGTGTAAAATGTGCTGGGAAATAACTCAAACTGTGACAGAAACATTGCTTTTTAGGTTGTGCCTGAGACAGCACATGCACTTTCCCTTGTAACATTTCTTGTAAACTAAAAAGAAGCTTGAAAGGGGCTTAGAGCCCAACCATTAATTACAATTGGTAGGCTTTGGCATCACACTAATTTTCTTGATTTTAATTCGTCGGCACATCCTGCTTCCTCTTAGGCTTCGAGTGTTTGTCCCTTTTGTGGCGCAAGGACCAACTACAGCTTCCTGTGGCCAGTGCCCTTCCACTGGCCATGCACTTTTGCAGGTAATACTTTTTCACTTTTGTTGTTGCACTCCATAATAATTAATATGTTTTCAGTCCGCCCCCCCCTCCAATGTCTGTGGATTTGCTTGCTCCATTCCATCCTCTCCCCCTCCTGCTGTTGCTTGCTCCCTTCCTTCTCCGGCAATCCGTGCTCTTGCCTCACCATCCCTCACCCCTCATTTGTGTTGCTGGCCTGTCCCACACTCATTCAGCTGTCCTTCCACCCTCTTCTGTTGCCATTGGTTTGATGTTCCCTGCTACCCTCGTACCACTGTCCTGTCGTTTAGCTTGCCCCGCCCACCTCAGCTCCCGTTGCCACCTCTAATCCTCCCATCTGTTACAAAACAAATAAACAAAGTCAAGTAGCTTTCACACTTGAGAGAGCTATTTGGCTTTGCCCATTTTATTTTAGACATGCTCCATAGCAGCTCTGGCTGCTGTGCAATATTGCTGAAAGTTTTTAAAAAACAGCGCTGACCGTTCAACACTTGCCACATCATAGCTCTTTTTTTCTTTACTTTGGGTTATGCTGCACAGTCTAAAAACATTGACAAAGCCAATGGATTTTATATAGGAGAAACTTTTGGCTTTGCCAAAGCTTGTTCTATTTCCAAAGAAGTACCCTACATTGGGTGACTGTTTCCATAAAAGAAAAAATGATGAGAATCAGTATATTCTGCTGCCATGGCATGGCGCCAGATGCCACTATTTACTTTTACTGAAGATGGTCACAGAATCATTTTGGTGAAAAAATACACCAATTGTTAGAAATGGCATTTTTGGTAGGCTAGGGCATGCGCCAGAGCCAGGCTGAAACCACCACTCCAGTCAGGATAAAGGAGTTACACTCCTAAAATAACCCCTGCTCACCCCCTTGGTACCTTGGCAAGAGCAGCCAGGCTTATCTTTGAGGCAGTGTGTAAAGCATTTACACATAACCAACAGTAGCACAGTGTAAGCACTAAAAAAGGACACCACACCAGTTTAGAAAAATATCCAATATTTTTATTTACTTAAGAGAAGACCAAAAATGATAAAAATCCACAATACAGTACTTAAAAATCTTCAGTTATCAAAATAGGCTTGAAAAACAGTTCCTTGATGTCGATAGCTCCGTCCGGGGCTATCCCGGCATTGTGAGTAAACAAATCCAAACAGTTCTGGGTGACCACGGCATCGCGGGCCAGCTACAGTGTCGGCAAGACCAGCAAACAGAACCTTTTAGAAATGCAGGACATTGGTGACCTCTAGTTGAGTTTCTGAAAGCACGCGTCTGCAGGCGTCGGTTCCGGAGGTCGGCGCAGTAGTCGTCGGGGCCCTCGAAGTAACATGTGATGCAGATCGAATTCCTCTCTGTTGAAATCAGGAGTGCTGGTGTCGGTCGGTATCAGGTGCTGTGGTGTAAGGTGCAGCGGTGTGGTACCCTCAGGTTGCAGTGCGGGCAGCAGCTCGGTGGTGGCGTCAGATGGCTTCGTCGGTGAGACCAGGGTCGTGGTGCCAAGTGAATGCGGTGCTCGTCGCGGTCCTGGCAGGTCGCCTTGCAAGCAGAGCAGTCGTCGTTGATTAAGCGCCAAAATAGGCTAAGGCTTCGGTGTGGAATGAGAGTGGTGCGTCATGTAAGTTTACGAGCGGTGCCCTCGAACCATGGTGCAAGCAGCTGCATTGCTGATCTGTACCTGGGCTGGTGGGAGGAGCAAGTGATCAGAAACATGGATGAGTACAAAAAACATGTCAAAGCCTGGGCCCGGTACATACACAACATTTTCTGTGTCTGGGAGGGTAGTGCAGAGGAAGCAAATGAATTTGTCAACACACTCAATGCTAATAACTTGAACTTAACGTTCACTAGCCATGTTGATAATAAAAAAAAATTGAATTCTTGGATCTTACAGTAAAGATCAAAGAGGTTAAACTGACAACAGCTCTCTTTAGAAAGGAGACAGCTGGGAACAGCCTGCTGCACACACGCAGCTGCCACCCGGACAGTCTAAAAGCATCCCTATGAGTGAACACATGTGAGCCAAGCGCAACTGCAGCAACCAAGAAGATTACAAGACAGAGAGCAGGGTTATGTGTGAAAGATTTAAAGAAAGAAGATACACATCTAAGTGCATTGAAGAAGCACTCTCACAAGTAGACAAAAGAGACAGGAATGACCTCATTATAGGAGACAAGACGGTAGAGAAAACAGGAAGTAGGGAGGCAGTTTGGTTCATTACAAACTATAATCGACAGTCTTGGGAGGTCAGAGAGGCCCTTAGCAAAAACTGGGGGGTTCTGAAAACTGACAATGACCTAGTAGATTGTTTAGAAGAATACCCACAAGTGACGTACTGAAAAGCTAAGTCCCTGAAAGACACGGTTTGTAGAGCAGTCATTTCACCAGAAGTAAACTAAAAGCAACATACAAGGGTTCTTCACCTGTGGAAGGTGTAAGGCCTGCAAATACAGCGTGAATATTAAAGAAGTCAAACTGTCACCCCACTGCAGACCATTTAAAATCCTGAAACACTACTTATGCAACACCAAATTTGTTTTGTATGCCCTTAGGTGTCCTTGTGACAAGTACTACATTGGCAGCACCATACTCAAGGCCAAAAAACGAGTTTTGGAACATCTAAGGGCAATAAGGAACCATGATAAACAATATCCGGTCGCAAGACATTTTGCTTCTCACCACAATGGAAACAACACCTTTCTTTCATTTGACATTATCCCAACTAGAATGAGAGGGAGGTATGGAGTCCAAGAATTTAGAAGATTAGAATCAAGAATTATCATAAAAGACCATACAATGCAACCAGAGGGACACAACTGCAATGAAGGACTGTAAAACCATCTGGGTAATGGTGTTCCACCCGACATCCATATGTAATCTAAGAACATTCTATGCCACCAAAATACTGATATCCACTAATGCTTTTAAACCTTTCTCCCTTTGTAAATATTGTTGTAGTATATGTAAATAGTGTCCGATTAGTTGATTTTGTCTCTCACCTTAAAATATGTTATTATTTTGCAGACTCATGGCAAGGTATACGAGGAGAGTTGAATGCAAGGCTGATTTGGTGATCATTTCACAAGAATGGAGAGCACCATAATCTGAAAGTTGATCGGCACCCACTGATGTTGGACGTGAGTGCCTATAGGGCATTTTTCTTTTGGTGCTACCTGTTAAATTCAAAAGGTTGCTTGGCTTCTGATATTGACACTGCACAGTCACAAGAGATTAAGTATTGGTGATTTTACCCCAAAGCCCACTGGGGCTGCATATCCATTCATTAAGCACAAGCACCCGTGAAGGTACAAGGCAAAAAGAAGTATGTTGAAACTTTATTGTACGGAATGTCGCTGAACACTTGCCAGCACTGGTTCATGATTAGAAATGTGCACGAGGTTGCATTATGTTTTTGGTTTAATTGGCATGATATTAATATGATTTGTTGTTACAAACAAAGCCAGTTTACGATCATTAATGAAATGGCTAAAGTAACAAATGAAGTCTGTTTTCTATCTCCGGGTGACTAATGTATGCCATTGTATCTGTCTTCACTTTCCACTGAGAGGCAGGCCCGAACTGGCTGTAGCAGGCACCGGGCATTTTTCCCGGTGGGCTGCCAGGGTGGAGGCCGGTTTTGGGTCCCTGGGGTGCCGTTTTTGGAGCATAGCTGCAATATCGGCCCCTGTAACAAAATTGGCCAAAACAGGCCCTGGCAATCAGCTCGGCGGCACACCCACCAACCGCTCTGGGGCGGGGCGGTCGAGCACTTTGCCAGGGCTTGTTTTGGTTCACAGTCCATACCTGCTAAGAGGAGGTGTGTCACTAAAAATGTATAAACACTTTGAATTTACATTGCGCTCGTACTCGTGAACAAGGAGGTTTCCTCCAAAATGCGTCGGGTGACTTGGCCGAAATAAGGAAATAAAACACGCTGTTAAAAGGATTTGTGGTTGTGGTATCGTTTCTTGGTAAAATATATCAAACAATTGTTGTGGAGTTTTGGGGTTCGCGACCCCGCCAAGGCCCATCGCTGCAAGGGGTTCGGGTATCTTCCCGGAAACGAGTTGTGGTTATATATTTATATCTATATCTATCTATCTATCTATCTATCTATCTATCTATCTATCTATCTATCTATCTATCTATCTATCTATCTATATATCACTGAAAAAACCATAGGTTATAGACCATATATAGTTAGGAATTAGCATTTAAAAAACCTTATTTTACTCACACAAAACCATTGAAATTCCATATATAGTTAGTTGCACTAACTATATATCGCGCACCCGCAATCCACTGCTGATCATGTCACATATTACATCATTCATGACATGGTCAGTGACATCACTGATGACATCACTGATGACATCTCAAATGACATCACTGATGACATCACTGATGACATCTCAAATGACATCACTGATGAGATCACTGATGACATCATCCAGTGACTGTGTGTTTCTGTAAAGTTTAAATATGTTTTACATATTGAAGAATGAGTAGATGTATAAGTGTCTGGACGAAGGATTTAGTAGGTGCATGACTGAATGTATGAGTGAGTGATTAAATGTGTCTCACTGAGTGCATGGGTTAGTGACTAAACTGTCTTAATTTGTGCATCATTATGTCTGTTGTTCTGTAAACTGCTGCATGTGTTGATCAGTAGCTATATGATTAACTATATGGGTTATTGATTGATTGTCCAAGTATTTGTATAGGAGACTGAGTGTGTGTGTGGCTGGCTGGGAGGTGTGTGACTCTGTGCCGATCAATGTGTACTTGTATCAATGATTGTATAAGAAAGTAAGTATGTGTTAGTGTATGTTTGAAAATGTAAGGTGCTCTATGTTTAACTGTATAGACAAGAAAATGGAAGTGTGATTGATTCTTTACGGGACTGACTAGGTGTGTGAGTAACTCCATGGATGAGTGGCAGAGTGTAAGTGTCTGTATAGGTGTATGAGTGCATATGATAGTGTTGTAAAGATGAGTGATTGTATGTATGAATGATTGTATGGGTGAATGAGTGAATGTGTGTGTAGACGTAGGAATCAGTGAGTACGTATGTAGTAACTAGTATTGGTGTGTCAATGGTTTCAAAAATTATACTCTGTATTTAACACTGGGTGAAACAGAGGTTATATTAAAACGTGAGGAGATGCATTGTATTGTCACATGAATGATATCATCAGTGATGTGGTCATTGATGTCATTTGAGATGTCATCAGTGATGTCACTGACCATGTCATGAATGATGTAATATGTGACATGATCAGCAGTGGATTGCGGGTGCGCGATATATAGTTAGTGCAACTAACTATATATGGAATTTCAATGGTTTTGTGTGAGTAAAATAAGGTTTTTTAAATGCTAATTCCTAACTATATATGGTCTATAACCTATGGTTTTTTCAGTGAATTTTCAAGGTTTTGTAAATGCTAATTCCTAACTATATATGGTCTATAACCTATGGTTTTTTCAGTGAATTTCAATGGTTTTTTAATAGCAAATATCATAAGCTGTCGAATGTCAAGTACGTGGTAAGTAAAAACATTTTCGTGTTTATGCACACTGATCTGCTTTGAATACTGCCCCCCACCCCTCATTTCTATTAGGAGTACTCTCTCTTTGCAGATAGTGAAGGGTAGTTAACGCAGCCCTTTGCCCCCTTTGTAATACGTCGTGCCTGCTTCTCTCTCCATTTGATTGATTGTTCTCTTTGGTTCATTCTCTATTTACAAACAAGCACAGAGTCGCAATACTCTGTTTAGTCTTTGCAGATAGCGAAAAATCGTGTAAAAAAACAAAAGGAATCGAGCAAAATCAGTAGGCCACTAATGGGATCTCTTTTTGACCTCGCTAAAATAGAAACATTAGGAACAACCTGTTGAAAATAGCAATGCGTATGTACATAAGCGGCGTTCATTTGTGTTCACAGTACCCCTTGTTGATTGTTTCAATCGAGCATTGAATTGTTCGAAGTTAATTCTCTTAAGGATCTTCTCTACCTGCAAACGAGGAAGAATAGGAATATTCTCTCTCCCTTTGCAGATAGTGAAGGGTAGGTAACGCAAGCCTTTAACACGTCGTACCTATTTCATTCCTCATTGATTGATTGATTGTCCGAACATTGACTGTTTGGGAATTAGTTCTTTTTGGAGGTATTCCCTGTTTGCAAATAAACGTAGGAAAATCTTTGCAAGTAGTGAAAGGGTACGTAATGCGGACCTTTCTCCCCCGTTGTAATCTGTCATGCCTATCTACTCCCCACTGATTGATGCACCTTTTTCACCCGGACCATTTACTAGAGATACGTCATCTGGCCCGACCAGAGAGCACCCCTAGTGAAAAGGACATATGCAATAATAACGAAGTGATCACTGTATCCTGTTAACAGAAACTTTACCATGAAACAACCTGGAAAGAAAAAAATAGGAAAACGAAAATCAGTAGGCAACTGATGAACATGAACTTTTATTAAACAACAAACAAAGAAACGATAACATAACGTAATGATAAAACCTATTAATGTCCTAGAAACAAGAAAACGTTAAAGTATGCCAGTGGTGAGAGACCAGAAAAACAGTCCGAGAAACCAAATCACCCCTCGCTGTCCCAACTCATGCACTCTGAAAGTTCAAAGTTTTGAGGAGTGCTTGTAACATTGTCTGAAGCCTATTTGCAATTGCTTCATCTTCACTATTCTTAAAGTAAGTGGGGGCTGTTGTGATGCGGTGCCACCCTGAACCGCTTGACGGAGGCCCCCGAGGGACGGTGTCATGTCGCGGACTCGGAGGGGGCGCTTGGCTCCGGCCCCCTCCCCAAGTCGTGTTGCCCTGGTGTGGCCTGAGATCGCCCCCGACATAGGTGGCCGGCTCCCGGGGTCAAGCGGAACTTTTTTCCTTTTGGTGACTCTTCCATTCTTCACCTTGTCCCACAATCCGTTTCACCTAAAGACACGCTGTAGTGGGGCACCCCTTTTCCGTTTCATTTGCCATTCAGCCCGCTTTTGCTACACTGTGCCTCTTCCGCTATTCAGCTGTTTACCGCCCGCTCTTTCGACTACAGCGTCTCGCTCACCATGTACTTGAGTTGCTCCCGCTCTTGCGGTGCAGCGATAGGCGGCTGCCACAGGACTCTCAAAATGGCGGCCATCTCTTCAGATTTGGGCGTGGTCCACTAAAATGGGCCTGCGACACCTTGGAACTCGGACGCTTGTCTGCTAGAGCTTGGGCTCCATTCTCGAAAGCGTCCCCTCATCCTTGAAGATTCTACAAAAGTCTTGGGGGCCCCCGACTCCCGCAGGCTTCTGGTGGGGAGCGCCTAGCATGATTGCTCGTGGAATGGCCACGACGGAGCTACGAAATGGTGGTGCTCTCATGCTAACGCCAGCTTCAGTCTGAAACATCCAGAAACACTGTAGACTACCAATTCGATCAGTTCCGGTAGCGCTCCAACGTGACCCGGTAGAGAAGAACTTGCCCTCCCCTCTTTGACTGATGGTTCTTGTTGCCTGTCCCTTCTGTTGTCATTTAACAGAACTATTTAGCCTGCTGAAAGGGGTTGTGTGCCGTCCGCTGGTTGGTGGAGACATTTTGACTATATTCTGGACCTGCGTTGTCGCGTAATGCGTCATATGACGTGCCGCGTTAGAAAGTTTAATAAATTATTAAACACAATAAACAATCCTTAAAAAATAAAAAAAAATAAAAAATAATCAACAAAACCAACAATCAATTAACAACAGTATTTGAAAAGTCTATCATTCATTTTTCATTGCAGTACGCTGCCCAGAAAGCTTCCCGGTTCCCGGACCGGGCGCTACCCACGCAAAAAAACAAAAAAAAAATTTTTTTTTTTTTTGCCCCGCGGGGCCGTTTTAAAGCCTCCACATTAAACCTAGGGGGTCAGGGAGGATCTACTATGCCCCCTTATGGTTATTTGCCCCTTTGTTTTGGCCTCCTCTTGTCTCTCGATCCTACCGAGAGACAAGATGGCGGCCGCTACGGACTTTTTGGAATGTTGACAGACGCCAGAGAACCAATCAGCTTCGCTTCACAAAGCTCCGTTGCGCGAAAAGTACGCGTCCTGGAGCGCTGCCCAGAGCGCGCTTACAGATATATATCTTTTTTTAAACGTTAATTTCTCAAAATCCACTGGAGCACATAT
The DNA here is from genome assembly GCF_964261635.1 of Lissotriton helveticus. NCBI lineage: Eukaryota > Metazoa > Chordata > Amphibia > Caudata > Salamandridae > Lissotriton > Lissotriton helveticus. Next base: position 1,080,455,456 of record NC_136061.1, on the reverse strand, counting down.
ATTGAGACCTACAAAAGGCACATCGGGCTACCAGTCCCTACAATTTTGCCAAGTTTCGTGCAAATCCATTCAGCCGTTCGGGCTAAAAGTGAGGCCAACCGCCCTATGGAAATTAACATGGGAAAAACGCGTTTTGGGACCCCCCTTTTTTCTCGGCCCCCCCTTGACGAACCCCCCCAAAATTTTCAGGGGCTGCTCAGAAACAAAATGTGCCATTTTCCTGAAAATTTCAGCCAATTCCGTCCACAAACGCCAAAGTTATTAGACATAGAATTTTCAAAAATCCCATAGAGAAAAAATCCTAACTATATATACCTACTGGCGACCGCCAGTAGGTAATATACATATGTGATCAAGGCAAAAAGTGTCTTGGCGGTTGTGGTGATGGACGAATAAACTGAACATTCTTACACAAAAACTGGGTTCGTCTCCTTTTGTTCCTTGTGAAAGGAAGTATTGGTGAACCATGAAACAGGAATATATATATATATATATATATATATATATATATATATATATATATATATATATATATATATATATATATATATATATATATATATATATATTGAATATTGAATATATGAAAGGAAATCCTCTGTGTGTGATTCAAAACACAGAAAAGAAAGTAATCGCACTCCAAGATGACTTTATAAGAAGTGTTCTTTTACTGGCAACGCGTTTCAATCAAGATCTTCTTCACAAGCCAAGCTTTCACCGTGAGTGACCACCATATAAAGTGTATTTACATGACATAAAGAAAGGACCATTGAGGAGGTGTAAACATGGTAAACATACTGCCGTCATGATTTCAGAAAACGGACTGGCGCCATATTTCAAATAAATTATATAATCTAGAGTCATGGTGACACAGTGCATAATTTCTGCCATAAAAATCATATTTAACAAAAGCAGATATTTACAGTGTATTTTAAAATGTCTCAGTGGTAATGATAATTACGCATGCTTCAACGGAATCACAAAATGGCGGCCAACACTTCCTAGTTGCAACCGCTCGCACCGCTCGCAGCCAATCAGCAGCAAGCTCGTGCTGGTAACGCCTCAGCCAATCAGATGGCAGAATTCGGGGATGAAACTGTGAGTGTAAATCATGAGTTTATTGTTGTAAAGTGATGTGCTGTGGGTGCTGTAGGATACTGGCCGCTGTAGCATACCTGTGTAAGTAGTGTTAGTGTGCCCTTATACTATACAGGGAGTGGGAAGCGAACTACTCACCCCTACCGGTCTGCACACTCGAATTAAGTGTTTTAGGAAGCAGGAATAAAGAAATAATCGTGAAGAATATAATGTAGAATGTTGCAATGCCACAGAAGAAAAATGGTGAAATGAGGTGTGTCTAAGAAAGTGGCTTTGTGTAATAAAGGCATGGAATTTGCGAATTATATAGAAAGTGTCTTATGTAAGTGCCATAATTGGACCCACAGGTGCAAGAGCTAGAGCATCCAGCTGATGCAAAGTTGAAGCACTTCTGTTGTAGTCAAACGTAAGCTCCTGCATCAGTGAATTGCATATTACATGTTACAGTTGCATGTGACATAAACAATAGCTATTACACTTGAATGACTCTACATTCTATAGGGAAAATAAAGGTAGGATACAATTAACACATGTATCCTTTATGAAAAAAAGAAATAAAAAAGAAATTGCAAAATGCAATCATCAAACTTTTTAGGTACCTTTGCAGTGCTTGTTTTATAACACAATAGAATAGTCAGCAATCTGTTGTACAGTAGATTCAAAGTGGTGTGTGTCAGAATTGGTACTCATTCTACCCACATTGGAACTTTCAGGATGAATACAAACATTGCGCTTCTGAGAAATACATTCGGTACCTTTGTAGTCAAACCATACATTATTGTCTTCAGCTGTTTCAAAAAAACATTCTTGTGTAGAGAGCTAAGGCATCAAGCTGAGACAAACTCCAACCGCTTCGGCTGTAGTCAGATCAAAGCTCCTGCATCAGTGAATTGCACATTATATGTTAGAGATCTATGTGACCTCCACAATAGCTATTAGACATGGATGAATAAATTGAATTAATTAAAATAAAGGTAGTTTAGGATCACTACACTGTGCCAACCAGTTCCTAAACAAAGTCATCTTTTTTCATTTTTATTGTGAGGTTCTGAGCAGAAGTTGAGTTTGAGTAAATGTGTGTGAAAGGGCTTTGTGAATAACAAGGACCTCCTTGGCATGTGCACAAAGAATAGACGTGGTTTCAAAATGGGTGTCGGATTTAGGCTAATTTAGGAAGTAAATAGCATATTTTCATAGGCCATACATCACCTATCCCTGGTTAAAGTGGAGACGTACGGGGCAATAATGAAGATAGAGTTCAAATGTCTGAGTATACTTAGAAAGTTGTTATATGAAAGTAGTAGGATTGAAGTGTAATATAAAAAATGTAAAGGAAAAAGTAAAAAAGATAGAAAAAAATCCAGTCAAGAATAACATGAGTTTCTTACAAGTCTTGGAGATTCCAGTCCAGAAGTTCTTCAGCGGCTTGAGATGCATAATGTTCAAAGAGACTATTGTTGCCATTGTCTGAGAAAAGTGAAGCGATCCAATTCATATCTTCGAAAAGGGACAGTAATGTTCCTCGAATGTTGGAGCGGCAATTTGAATTGGCAGGCAATCTGCGATGTTGTGAAAGGTCACACTTTGCAGGAGATCTTTCACGGCTGCTCAGAAATCCCATTCTTCTGCGATTCCTTTTTGCATTGCATTCGACATTTGTCCACTGCCAGAACAATCACGTTCATGGTTTTCAAGATAATGCATTACCTGCTGGATATTGGGAGCGATTGTTGGGATGTTGGCAAGGCATACATCCATTCACCAGTCAAATGGGCAAGTTTTGCAATTAAACGATGGTTGTATGCATATTGCATAAGTGCATAAGTGTAGATAAATGTTATGTTGTAGCTAGCTCCGATAATAGATAGAGGCAGGTAGCCGAAAAGTTATTCCGTTTTTTTACAGTATTGATGTATCTTGAAATAGAGGTATTTTCTGTCGGACATAGTTGTTACCACAGAGAGGGTAGCCATTTCTAGAAGTAGAATTAGTAATAGGATGTTCAAAAAGAGAGCGAGAATTGTGGGCACTGTTCCTGTTATTCCAGAGATGATCGAATGAATGTAGTCTGGTATTAAAAGAAGAACAGTTTGGAAGCGTGTTAGAAGGTTGTAGGAGATCGTGTTAAAAAAGTGTGCCAGACCTTGAGTGTGATGTCTTGTCAATTGTGTAACAATTCACAAAGTGTAATGGTGGTTCGTATTTAAAAGGGAGTGTATTTTTCTTGAAGTTTGTGGGATCTGCAGTCGATAGATTTCTTTTGCAGATGTGAGGGAGACTACTGTTCTGAATAAAAGCGCTTTTAGTTTGGTTTGTTTCTTGCAATCTGTTTTCAAACTAAGAATTGAAGGCCAAGTTGAAGTTTGGGAGTTAGTTTGTGTGGGTGAGAATAGACATTGCCACAAGACGTTACTCTGTTTTAAACAGTAAGGACATGCGGTGTGCCAGCTTACATTCCGTAGGAGTGTATGTTATTGAGAAGCAGATAACTGCCGTTAGACAACTGTGTGAATGTTAGTCTGATTGTGGGAGTTGGCGTGCTTTTAGGAAAGGATGCAAGGTTGGGGGCTGTAAGCTTAGAAGCGCTGTGTAGTTGGACATTCTTGGATAGTAATGAATGATTGTCATTGTGGTCGCATTTTACACCTGTGAGAAAAACTTCTGTATGCTCTCTAAGACAGCGATATGTGAATGTGAGAAACCAGTGCTCGTGAATAAACGCGCTACCTTATATAATCACATATAACGTGAAAAACAACATGTGCAACTAGCAGACACAACAACACTACATTCTGTAGGAAACCTGGCTAGCCATGTATACAATTTAAACATGGCGTGGCACCTCTGCCTCACAATGCAGATTGTGGGGAGAGATGAAAGCAAAGTATGTGCGAAAGTGGTAAGTAATTATCGATTATAAAAGTATATAATGTAAAGTCTTGAGGGGATGTGCTGGACACAGTTGAGTATGCAGAGCACAGACATGTACCTGTCAATATACACTGATGGTCTATTGAGTGAAGTGGATAGTGGACGCAACCATGATATTACAGTCAATAGGGAGGATTATGGATGGTCGCGGGTACGTGCCTCCTCCCCCCTAAAAGTTTAGGGTAGTGGGCTGGCTCTGCGTACGCAAGGCTAGCGTAGCGGTTTAAAGAAGAGGCACGTTTCTCAGTGTGTAGTTCTCTTCTGGATTGGCAAACGTGTCTGCCAGGTCTGCGCAGCTTACACCGCCACGAGGCTGACGCCGTGAGCGAAGGTGGCTGCGTGAATAATGCTTTCAGTGTGCTGGTATCTAGAAAGCATATTGGCCGCTGCGACGCATATGTGCTCCACAGTTCACCTTTTGACAGAGCTGTATGTGAAAGAGGGCCCACCACTTGCCGGCAGAAGGTCCTGGGCCAAGGTCTGCGAGCTCAGAAGGCTCCTGAGATTAACGCTGGCTACCGCGACACAGGCACACAGCGTCTAGCCTGAGGCCCAGCACCGTAGAGTTCTCTGTATACTACAACACAGTAGTCCGACAGGTACCAACAGTGGAACAGTGTTTTTGATACCATAGTGGGTGATGTTAGAACTGTATCTGAGAGTAGAGATAAAGGTACTCCCTTCGACAAGTGCAATCAACTTTACATCCCAACAGTGCAACCGGGTCTTCATTGCACAATGGACGACATCCGATATTACCTGGTGCCTACTTTTCACAGAGCTCTTTCTGTTGAGGTGCATCAGACTCTGTGATTCCGTAGTTAACTACTGCATATGATTATTGGGCTTGGTTGACTGCAGTCGCTGGACTACACCGTGGTGCAGCAGGTCAGAACAGTGAAACGGGGTCTTAATTATATGAATGAGGATGTCAGAAGTTAAAGTTTGTGATGATTTCTGTGTACCCTGTCTGATGAGGTGCAAGCAACTGTAGGTCCCAACAGTGAAACGGTGTCTTGATCCCACGAGGGATGATGTCAGAACTTTATCTGAGAGTGGAGCTGGAGGTACTCCCTTCGACCAGCTGCAACCGACTCTAGGTCCCAACAGTGGAACGGTGTCTTGATCCCACAATGGACGATGTTAGAACTGTACCCGAGCGTGGAGATGGAGATACTCCCTTCGACCAGCTGCAACCAACTATAGGTCCCAACAGTGGAACGGTGTCTTGATCCCACAATGGATGATGTTAGAACTGTATCTGAGAGTGAAGATGGAGGTACTCCCTTCGACCAAGTGCAACCAGCTGTAGGTCCCAACAGTGGAATGGTGTATCGACCCCTGAATGGATGATGTTAGAACTGCATCTGAGAGTGAAGATGAAGGTAGTTTGTTCGACCAGCTGCAATCAACTCTAGGTCCCAACAGTGGAACAGTGTCTTGATCCCACAATGGACGATGTCCGATATTACCTGCTGCTTGCTCTTCTCAGAAGTTCATGTGTTAAGGTGCATCACACTCTGTGCTTCCATAGCTAACTGCTGCACATGATTATTGGGCTTGGTTGACAGTAGTCGGTGGAGTATACTGTGGTACAGCAGGTGTGAACAGTGAAATGAGGTCTTGATTGTTTGATTGAGGATGTCATAAGTTAAAGTTTGTGATGATTTCTGTGTACCCTCTGTGATCAGGTGCAACAAACTCCGTGCTTTTAAATCGAATGGTATGTGGCTGTGAGGTGTTAATGACCACTGCATCTGTTCTAGACTGCAGTTTGCAGGGTTCACAATTTAGATTGAGTGGTGATTGTTTAATTACAGAATCCAGTAGTTAAGTAATTAGAATGTCTATTGAAACATACACAATATTTTTTATTAGAACATTGGAATGGTGGGAGCTCCATTGAAAACATTGGAGTAGCTCAGTTCTTATAATGTCTTGTATAAGTCTGGAGCTGCACAATTGCAAAGTTTTTTTGTTCACAGCTCTGGCTGTGAACAAATGCTTCAGGGAGCCTGAAGGGATTCCAATCCCCTTGTGCTCTCTTAAGGCTTTGCTTTATTTGTTAGAACATTCTATCCTCTAGTGGCAGAATGTTCAAATAGCCTTATAGCCCTTTGTAGCAGGGTTCTAGTGGCTATTAAAGTCCCTCTCCCATGTTAAAGGCCCTCGCCTTCGGCTTGGGCCTTTAATGCTGGAGAGGGCCTTTAATAGCCGTATAGCCTGCTACAGTGGGCTATAAGGCTATAGTATACTTGGTTGAAGAAGTTTTTTTAGATGAGTTATAGGTTTAGTACAATGACTAAATTCATCTTGCAAGTCGAAAGGAACAGTGAATAGTGTAGACTGTGGACAGATGAAATCCCACTTCGAATTGTTTTGATTTATTTATTGTAGAGTTTTATGTAATTTATGTTGTTTTATTTTGTAAAGAGGGAGTGAGAAAATGTATTGATGGTTGTGGGTGTGATTACTGCCTTCAATTAACAATGCAGACAGTAGTGTTCACAATTCAGTTTGAGTCGCTATTGTAGATGATGCAGTCCTGTAAGAGAAGAGATTGCTGTAGTGTGCTCTGTCTGCACCAGTTATACATATCATTGCATGCTCCACACACGTTTTCTTTGCTTTGTGTATTGCAAACTGTAGAGCTCAAGTCAATGCCACATGGCTGTGGGCCCTTGCTGAACGCTCTCTTTGGCCTGTACTGCAGACTTCAGTATTCACATTTGACATTGAGTCGGTATTGTAGATGATGCAGTTCTGTAGGAAAAAACATTGCTCCAGTGCTCTCTGTCTGCACCACTCATATGCATCATTGCAGGCTTTGCACGTTTTTCTTGTTTCGCGTATTGCAAACTGTAGAGCTCAAGTCAATGCCATGTGGCTGTGGGCCCTTGCTGACTGCTCGCTCTGGCCTACACTGCAGACAGCAGTGTTCACAATTGAGATTGAGTCGTTATTGCAGATGAGGTTGTCCTGTAGGAAAAGACATTTTTCTAGTGTGTACTGTCTGTACCACTCATATGCACCATTGCAGGCTCCGCACATGTTTTGTTTGCTTTGTGTATTGCAAACTGTAGAGCTCAAGTCAATGCCACATGGCTGTGGGCCCTTGCTGAACGCTCTCACTGGCCTGTACTGCAGAATTCAGTATTCACATTTGCAATTGAGTCAGTATTGTAGATGATACAGTGCTGTAGGAAAAAAACATTGCTCCAGTTTGCTCTGCCTGCACCACTCATACGCATCATTGTAGGCTTAGCACATTTTTTTTTTGCTTCACATATTGCAAAATGTAGAGCTCACGTCAATGCCATGTGACTGTCGGCCCTTGCTGACTGCTCTCTGTGGCCTACACTGCAGACAGCAGTGTTCACTTCCCAAATGAGAGTCCTTATTGTAGATGAGGTAGTCCTGTAGGAAAAGACATTGCTCCAGTGCATACTGTCTGCACCACTCATATGCATCATTGCAGGCTCTGCACACGTTTTTTTTGCTTCGCGTATTGCAAACTGTAGAGCTCAAGTCAATGCCATGTGGCTGTGGGCTCTTGCTGACTGCTCGATCAGGCCTACACTGCAGATAGCAGTGTTCACAATTGAGATCGAGTTGATATTGTAGATGAAGTAGTCTTGTAGGAAAAGACATTGCTCCAGTGCGTATTGTCTGCACCACTCATATGCATCATTGCAGGCTCTGCACACGTTTTTTTTTGCTTTGCATATTGCAAACTGTAGAGCTCAAGTGAATGCCACATGGCTCTGAGCCTATGCTGATCGCTCACTCTGGCCTACACTGCAGACAGCAGTGTTCACAATTGATATCGAGTCGCTATTGTAGATGAGGTAGTCCTGTAGGAAAAGAAATTGCTCTAGTGCTTACTGTTTGCACCATGCATATTTATCATTGGAGGCTCCGCACACGCTTTTTGGTTACTTCGCTTATGGCACACTGGGCAGCTCAAGTCACCTTATGTAGGTGTGGGTCATTGCTGTCTGCTCTCTGAGGCCAACACTGCACACAGCAGTGTTCACAATTCAGATTGAGTTGCTCTTGCAGATGATGCAGTGTTGATGGCAACAGATATTGCTCCTAGTACGGCCTGTCTACAGCACGCATTATTGCTGTCTGTGCACATGCTGAATGCTTTTGATGTGGCTACGTGAGTGCAATAGAACTCATGGAGCGTTTATGATATAATCTTTTTGTGTATTATTTCAGATCTGTTGATTGTGTGTCAGTATACCACAAGTTGTGGTTCTTTTGTGATAGAATTATTTCTGTATTATTTCACATCTACTGTCCCTACCTTACTGCAGCACAAATTATTGATTCTTTTAATATTGAATCTCTATGTGTGATGCAATAATTACTGTTGTAGTTGATGCTAGCAGCAACCATTCCCTTAGGGCTGGTTTACACTCACTCCACACGCATCCAGCACAGACGTCACTGGATATGTGACCCTGGTAATAAAAATGAGTCGAGCGCACGTGCCCGTACCCACTACCACTATCTATCTGTGTCCGTGTGTTCATTATCTATGCATGATACTGTCTCTGGGCCGTACTATATTACGTTGTGCTGTGGACAGCGTATGCAACCTAGTTACCTCTGGTATTGGAGAAAAGTTCAGTAAGGTAACTTTTAGGTGTATGGCTATCACAGGTGGAAAGCGGTACAAAAGGGGGTGGTGATGGACGGAGCATGTGAACTAATCAAACACTCACACCCAGTCAACAGATCTGTGTTTAATCCATCACCGTTCTTTCGCCCACTCTGCCACCCCAGTTCAGACATGGCCATATGCAAATCAGTTTGACCCTGTGCCTCATGGGAACAGTCCAGCCCGAACTGCCAAGCCATGCCTTCCCTGGACCGGTTTCTGGCATTTCAGCCGTCTTCAGCCAGGCTTGCTTGAATCCAGTGGCAAAGTGAGCAAGGGACTCACGTCTGAGCATACCCTGCCAACTTATGGCGAACAAAGCGGTACAATAGGGGTTGGTGATGGACGGAGCATCTGAACCAATCAAACACTCACACCCAGTCAACAGATCTGGGCTTAATCCATCACCGTTCTTTAGCCCACTCTGCGACCCCAGTTCAGACATGGCCATATGCAAATCAGTCTGACCCTGTGCCTCATGGGAACAGTTCAGCCCGAACTGCCAAGCCATGCCTTCCCTGGACCGGAAACAAGCCTCTTAGGACCGGTTTCTGGCATTTCAGCCATCTTCAGCCAGGTTTGCTTGAATCCAGTGGCAAAGTGAGCAAGGGACTCACGTCTGAGCATACCCTGCCAACTTATGGCGAACAAAGCGGTATAAAAGGGGGTGGTGATGGACGGAGCATCTGAACCAATCAAACACTCACACCCAGTCAACAGATCTGGGTTTAATCCATCACCGTTCTTTAGCCCACTCTGCCACCCCAGGTTCAGACATGGCCATATGCAAATCAGTCTGACCCTCTGCCTCATGGGAACAGTCCAGCCCGAACTGCCAAGCCATGCCTTCCCTGGACCGGAAACAAGCTTCCTAGGACCGGTTTCTGGCATTTCAACCATCTTCAGCCAGGCTTGCTTGAATCCAGTGGCAAAGTGAGCAAGGGACTCACGTCTGAGCATACCATGCCAACTTAGGGCGAACAAAGCGGTACAAAAGGGGGTGGTGATGGACGGAGCATCTGAACCAATCAAACACTCACACCCAGTCAACAGATCTGGGTTTAATCCATCACCGTTCTTTAGCCCACTCTGCAACCCCAGTTCAGACATGGCCATATGCACATCAGTCTGACCCTGTGCCTCATGGGAACAGTCCAGCCCGAACTGCCAAGCCATGCCTTCCCTGGACCGGAAACAAGCTTCCTAGGACCAGTTTCTGGCATTTTAGCCGTCTTCAGCCAGGCTGGCTTGAATCCAGTGGCAAAGTGAGCAAGGGACTCACGTCTGAGCATACCCTGCCAACTTATGGCGAAAAAAGCGGTACAAAAGGGGGTGATGATGGACGGAGCATCTGAACCAATCAAACACTCACACCCAGTCAACAGATCTGGGTTTAATCCATCACCGTTTTTTAGCCCACTCTGCCACCCCAGTTCAGACATGGCCATATGCAAATCAGTCTGACCCTGTGCCTCATGGGAACAGTCCAGCCAGAACTGCCAAGCCATGCCTTCCCTTGACCGGAAACAAGCTTCCTAGGACTGGTTTCTGGCCTTTCAGCCGTCTTCAGCCAGGCTTGCTTGAATCCAGTGGCAAAGTGAGCAAGGGACTCACGTCTGAGCATACCCTGCCAACTTATGGCGAAAAAAGCGGTACAAAGGGGGTGGTGATGGACGGAGCATCTGAACCAATCAAACACTCACACCCAGTCAACAGATCTGGGTTTAATCCATCACCGTTCTTTAGCCCACTCTGCCACCCCAGTTCACACATGGCCATATGCAAATCAGTCTGACCCTGTGCCTCATGGGAATAGTCCTGCCCAAACTGCCAAGCCATCATACCTTCCCTGGACCGGAAACAAGCTTCCTAGGACCGGTTCCTGGCATTTCAGCCGTCTTCACCCAGGCTTGCTTGAATCCAGTGGCAAAGTGAGCAAGGGACTCACGTCTGAGTATACCCTGCCAACTTATGGCGAACAAAGCGATACAAAAGGGGGTGGTGATGGACGGAGCATCTGAACCAATCAAACAATCACACCCAGTCAACAGATCTGGGTATAATCCATCACCGTTCTTTAGCCCACTCTGCCACCCCAGTTCAGACATGGCCATAGGCAAATCAGTCTGACCCTGTGCCCCATGGGAACAGTCCAGCCCGAACTGCCAAGCCATGCCTTCCCTGGACCGGAAACAAGCGTCCTAGGACCGGTTTCTGGCATTTCAGCCGTCTTCAGACAGGCTTGCTTGAATCCAGTGGCAAAGTGAGCAAGGGACTCACGTCTGAGCATACCCTGCCAACTTATGGCAAACAAAGCGGGTACAAAATGGGGTGGTGATGGACGGAGCATCTGAACCAATCAAACACTCACACCCAGTCAACAGATCGGGGTTTAATCCATCACCGTTCTTTCGCCCACTCTGCCACCCCAGTTCAGACATGGCCATGTGCAAATCAGTTTGACCCTGTGCCTCATGGGAACAGTCCAGCCCGAACTGCCAATCCATGCCTTCCCTGGACCGGTTTCTGGCATTTCAGCCGTCTTCAGCCAGGCTTGCTTGAATCCAGTGGCAAAGTGAGCAAGGGACTCACGTCTGAGCATACCCTGCCAACTTATGGCAAACAAAGCGGGTACAAAATGGGGTGGTGATGGACGGAGCATCTGAACCAATCAAACACTCACACCCAGTCAACAGATCGGGGTTTAATCCATCACCGTTCTTTAGCCCACTCTGCGACCCCAGTTCAGACATGGCCATATGCAAATCAGTCTGACCCTGTGCCTCATGGGAACAGTTCAGCCCGAACTGCCAAGCCATGCCTTCCCTGGACCAGAAACAAGCCTCTTAGGACCGGTTTCTGGCATTTCAGCCTTCTTCAGCCAGGTTTGCTTGAATCCAGTGGCAAAGTGAGCAAGGGACTCACGTCTGAGCATACCCTGCCAACTTATGGCGAACAAAGCGGTATAAAAGGGAGTGGTGATGGACGGAGCATCTGAACCAATCAAACACTCACACCCAGTCAACAGATCTGGGTTTAATCCATCACTGTTCTTTAGCCCACTCTGCCACCCCAGTTCAGACATGGCCATATGCAAATCAGTCTGACCCTGTGCCTCATGGGAATAGTCCTGCCCAAACTGCCAAGCCATCATACCTTCCCTGGACCGGAAACAAGCTTCCTAGGACCGGTTCCTGGCATTTCAGCCGTCTTCACCCAGGCTTGCTTGAATCCAGTGGCAAAGTGAGCAAGGGACTCACGTCTGAGTATACCCTGCCAACTTATGGTGAACAAAGCGATACAAAAGGGGGTGGTGATGGACGGAGCATCTGAACCAATCAAACAATCACACCCAGTCAACAGATCTGGGTATAATCCATCACCGTTCTTTAGCCCACTCTGCCACCCCAGTTCAGACATGGCCATAGGCAAATCAGTCTGACCCTGTGCCCCATGGGAACAGTCCAGCCCGAACTGCCAAGCCATGCCTACCCTGGACCGGAAACAAGCGTCCTAGGACCGGTTTCTGGCATTTCAGCCGTCTTCAGACAGGCTTGCTTGAATCCAGTGGCAAAGTGAGCAAGGGACTCACGTCTGAGCATACCCTGCCAACTTATGGCAAACAAAGCGGGTACAAAATGGGGTGGTGATGGACGGAGCATCTGAACCAATCAAACACTCACACCCAGTCAACAGATCGGGGTTTAATCCATCACCGTTCTTTCGCCCACTCTGCCACCCCAGTTCAGACATGGCCATATGCAAATCAGTTTGACCCTGTGCCTCATGGGAACAGTCCAGCCCGAACTGCCAATCCATGCCTTCCCTGGACCGGTTTCTGGCATTTCAGCCGTCTTCAGCCAGGCTTGCTTGAATCCAGTGGCAAAGTGAGCAAGGGACTCACGTCTGAGCATACCCTGCCAACTTATGGCGAACAAAGCGGTACAATAGGGGTTGGTGATGGACGGAGCATCTGAACCAATCAAACACTCACACCCAGTCAACAGATCTGGGCTTAATCCATCACCGTTCTTTAGCCCACTCTGCGACCCCAGTTCAGACATGGCCATATGCAAATCAGTCTGACCCTGTGCCTCATGGGAACAGTTCAGCCCGAACTGCCAAGCCATGCCTTCCCTGGACCGGAAACAAGCCTCTTAGGACCGGTTTCTGGCATTTCAGCCATCTTCAGCCAGGTTTGCTTGAATCCAGTGGCAAAGTGAGCAAGGGACTCACGTCTGAGCATACCCTGCCAACTTATGGCGAACAAAGCGGTATAAAAGGGGGTGGTGATGGACGGAGCATCTGAACCAATCAAACACTCACACCCAGTCAACAGATCTGGGTTTAATCCATCACCGTTCTTTAGCCCACTCTGCAACCCCAGTTCAGACATGGCCATATGCACATCAGTCTGACCCTGTGCCTCATGGGAACAGTCCAGCCCGAACTGCAAAGCCATGCCTTCCCTGGACCTGAAACAAGCTTCCTAGGACCAGTTTCTGGCATTTTAGCCGTCTTCAGCCAGGCTTGCTTGAATCCAGTGGCAAAGTGAGCAAGGGACTCACGTCTGAGCATACCCTGCCAACTTATGGCGAAAAAAGCGGTACAAAAGGGGGTGATGATGGACGGAGCATCTGAACCAATCAAACACTCACACCCAGTCAACAGATCTGGGTTTAATCCATCACCGTTTTTTAGCCCACTCTGCCACCCCAGTTCAGACATGGCCATATGCAAATCAGTCTGACCCTGTGCCTCATGGGAACAGTCCAGCCAGAACTGCCAAGCCATGCCTTCCCTTGACCGGAAACAAGCTTCCTAGGACTGGTTTCTGGCCTTTCATCCGTCTTCAGCCAGGCTTGCTTGAATCCAGTGGCAAAGTGAGCAAGGGACTCACGTCTGAGCATACCCTGCCAACTTATGGCGAAAAAAGCGGTACAAAGGGGGTGGTGATGGACGGAGCATCTGAACCAATCAAACACTCACACCCAGTCAACAGATCTGGGTTTAATCCATCACCGTTCTTTAGCCCACTCTGCCACCCCAGTTCAGACATGGCCATATGCAAATCAGTCTGACCCTGTGCCTCATGGGAATAGTCCTGCCCAAACTGCCAAGCCATCATACCTTCCCTGGACCGGAAACAAGCTTCCTAGGACCGGTTCCTGGCATTTCAGCCGTCTTCACCCAGGCTTGCTTGAATCCAGTGGCAAAGTGAGCAAGGGACTCACGTCTGAGTATACCCTGCCAACATATGGCGAACAAAGCGATACAAAAGGGGGTGGTGATGGACGGAGCATCTGAACCAATCAAACAATCACACCCAGTCAACAGATCTGGGTATAATCCATCACCGTTCTTTAGCCCACTCTGCCACCCCAGTTCAGACATGGCCATAGGCAAATCAGTCTGACCCTGTGCCCCATGGGAACAGTCCAGCCCGAACTGCCAAGCCATGCCTTCCCTGGACCGGAAACAAGCGTCCTAGGACCGGTTTCTGGCATTTCAGCCGTCTTCAGACAGGCTTGCTTGAATCCAGTGGCAAAGTGAGCAAGGGACTCACGTCTGAGCATACCCTGCCAACTTATGGCAAACAAAGCGGGTACAAAATGGGGTGGTGATGGACGGAGCATCTGAACCAATCAAACACTCACACCCAGTCAACAGATCGGGGTTTAATCCATCACCGTTCTTTAGCCCACTCTGCCCCTCCAGTTCAGACATGGCCATATGCAAATCAGTCTGACCCTCTTCCTCATGGGAACAGTCCAGCCCGAACTGCCAAGCCATGCCTTCCCTGGACCGGAAACAAGCTTCCTTGGACCGGTTTCTGGCATTTCAGCCGTCTTCAGCCATGCTTGCTTGAATCCAGTGGCAAAGTGAGCAAGGGACTCACGTCTGAGCATACCCTGCCAACTTATGGCGAAAAAAGCGGTACAAAAGGGGGTGGTGATGGATGGAGCATCTGAACCTATCAAACAGTCACACCCAGTCAACAGATCTGGGCTTAATCCATCACCGTTTTTTAGCCCACTCTGCCACCCCAGTTCAGACATGGCCATATGCAAATCAGTCTGACCCTGTGCCTCATGGGAATAGTCCTGCCCGAACTGCCAAGCCATGCCTTCCCTGGACCGGAAACAAGCTTCCTAGGACTGGTTCCTGGCATTTCAGCCGTCTTCAGCCAGGCTTGCTTGAATCCAGTGGCAAAGTGAGCAAGGGACTCAGGTCTGAGTATACCCTGCCAACTTATGGCGAACAAAGCGATACAAAAGGGGGTGGTGATGGACGGAGCATCTGAACCAATCAAACAATCACACACAGTCAACAGATCTGGGTTTATTCCATCACCGTTCTTTAGCCCACTCTGCCACCCCAGTTCAGACATGGCCATAGGCAAATCAGTCTGACCCTGTGCCCCATGGGAACAGTCCAGCCCGAACTGCCAAGCCATGCCTTCCCTGGACCGGAAACAAGCTTCCTAGGACCGGTTTCTGGCATTTCAGCCGTCTTCAGACAGGCTTGCTTGAATCCAGTGGCAAAGTGAGCAAGGGACTCACGTCTGAGCATACCCTGCCAACTTATGGTGAACAAAGCGGTACAAAAGGGGGTGGTGAATGACGGCGCATCTGAACCAATCAAACACTCACACCCAGTCAACAGATCTGGGTTTAATCCATCACCGTTTTTTAGCCCATTCTGCCACCCCAGTTCACACTCTGCCACCCCCTTTTGTATCACAGGTGGAAGGCTACTTTACAGAGCATGAATATTGATGAAAATGATGGTTGCATGTTGTGTGTAGTGTAAGATATGTGTATATTGCAAATTTTTTAGAACAAAGCTCTCCAAGCAGAAGAGGTGTATTTCATGAAATGCAGTACAGATATTGGCTACAATGGGTGGCGTTTTCGAAGTGTTACAATGGGATGTTATGATCTAATGATTTTTTTTTCATGGTCACAGGGCAATCGTGCAGCCAGTGCGCAATGTGATTGATCCCGTGGTGATTTTGAGAAAATATATTTACTATAATATAAGTTTATTTCAGATAGAAATATATAACTGTTTCAAAGTATTTTTAATTATCGCTTTCTCTCATATACACTTTAAAGTTATTTAGATATAGTTTTGAGAGAAAAAAATGAGGGAATGGCATATGCGGCGCGATATTGTATCTCTATTACATAACACATGGCTTGGCAGCGTGCATTAATCGCATTTGGAACACGCAGCGGGTGCCACCCCATATGTACATGATGTAATGCGCCACTTGGTAGTGCGTACCAGTCGCATCCCAAAGTAGCAGCTGGCGCCACCTCATATGTATATGTTGTTGTGTGGGACGTGGTGTTACAAACCAGCTGAATACGAAATGCGCATCATTTAAATGTGGTGGATAGGATTCGCATGCTGATTGAGGTTGGTAGACTACCAGTACGGGACTGTAGCTTTCTGAAAAGAAAAAAAAAGTTTGATATCATACTTTTGGGGGAAGATATCAAACATTTCATAATTTTTACATTTAAAAAAAGGATAATAGAGTTGCAAAATATTAAAAAACATTTAGAAAAAATATAGGTTTTATACATATTAAAACATGAAATTACCATTTAAAAAACCTTTGAAATTCCCTGAAAAAACCATAGGTTTTAAAGACGTTATAGTTAAGAATTAGCATTTAAAAAACCTTAGAAATTCACTGAAAAAAACATAGGTTTCAGGAACGTTATAGTTAGTTGGACATTTGACTCATATAAAACCAGAGAAATTCACCAGTTATAGTTAGTTGACCTAACTATAACTTGCGCGCCTGCAATGCACTGCTGATGATGTCACATATTACATCACTCATGACATGGTCAGTGACATCAATAATGACATCTCAAATTACATTAATGATGACATCACTGATGACATCATCCATGTGATAATCTGATGCACATATTGATGCTCGAATATAAACTTTGATACACCCATTCTAAAATACAGACTACTATTTTTGAAACCATACACACAATGCCAGATACTACATACCACCGACTATTTCCTAGGTCTATACACACATCCAGTGACTTATATATACAGTTACTCATCAATACAGTACTATAATATGTACTCATACACCTATACATACAGCCACACTCTACCACTTATCCATAGAGTTACTCACACACTTAGTCAGTCATGCAAAGAATGAATTACATACTCATTTACATGTATATAGTTATACACACGAACTGAGTTATTTATACACACACCACATCACTTATTTATGTAGATACTAACACATTAGTGTCTTATACAATCACTGATACAAGCAGACACTCATTTATACACCCACTCTTCAGATAGCTTACTCTCACGTATAGTCATTTATATACTCTAACACTCACATATACTGCCTTAAAACATATGTAGTTACTCACCATATACCACTGAGACATGGATTCACTCACCAACACACCCATACATACACTCACACACCCATACAGCCCTTCACAGATGCACTCTTGAACCCATTTACCCAGTGAATCACTCACACATCTATGAACAAAGTCACAACCCCCACCCACCCACACAGACACTCAGGCACCCAAACAGATACTCAGATAACAAATCAATAACTCATATAGACACTCATGTAGCTACTCACCAACCCATGCACCCGCTTACACACCAACCGAGAGACTAATACAGACTTTCACGCAGTTTAGTCACTAACCCATGCATTCAGTAAGACACGTTTAATCACTCACTCATACAGTCAGTCACGCGCCTACTACATAATCCCTTCAGGCACTTGTAAATCCACTCATTCTTCAATACACCTTGGCATATATATATATATATATATATGCAAAATATTCAAACTTTACAGAAACACACGTTCACTGGATGATGTCATCAGTGATATCATTTAAGATGCCTTCAGTGATGTCATCAGTGATGTCACTGACCATGTAATGAGTGATGTAATATGTGACGTCAACAGAAGTGCATTGCGGGTGTGCAAGTTATAGTTAGCTCAACTAACTATAACTGGCGAATTTCTCTGGTTTTATATGAGCCAAATGTCCATCTAAATATAACGTCCCTGAAACCTATGGGTTTTTCACTGATACGCTTTTGGGTCAAGTTCGCGCTATATAAAACTTTATAAATAAATAAAATAAAATACATATATAAAACCTTCAAATAAATAAATAAATAAAATACTTACTTTTCTAAACTGGTGTGGTGTACATTTGTAGTGTTTCACTATATTACTGTATGTGTTCACAAATGCTTGACACACTGCCTCTGAGATAAGATAAAAAGGTTTTTTAAATGCTAATTCCTAACTATATAAGGCCTGAAACCTATGGTTTTTTCAGTGAATTTGCAAGGTTTTTTAAATGCTAATTCCTAACTATATAAGGCCTGAAACCTATGTTTTTTTCTGTGAATTTCAAAGTTTTTTTAATGCTAATTCCTAACTATACAAGACCTGAAAGCCCACCAGGAATCTCCAGTATGCGCCAGGGAACTGAATTGCAGAGAGGTGTAATGAAGCCACGCCCCTTTTTACACCTCTCTGCAACGCAGCCCCGTGCATGTTTGAAGAGGGGGAACTAATTCCCCTTGCATACTGGGGGCCCCTGGGGGCCAACTATCCCACCTTGAACCTCCAGTATGCGCCAGGGGGCTGCATTGCAGAGGTGTAATGAGGCTATGCCCCTTGTTACACCTCACTGCAACGCAGCCCCCTGGCGCGTTTGCAGAAGGGGAACTAATTCCCCTTGCATACTGGGGGTCCCTGGGGGCCAACTAGCCCACCAGGAGCCTCCAGTATGTGCCAGGGGGCTGCATTGCAGAGAGGTGTAATGAGGCCACACCCTTTTTTGCACCTCTCTGCAACGCAGCCCCCGTGCATGTTTGAAGAGGGGGAACTAATTCCCCTTGCATACTGGGGGGTCCCTGGGGGCCAACTAGCCCATTGGAACCTCCAGTATGCGCCAGGGGGCTGCATTGCACAGAAGTGTAATGAGGCTATGCCTCTTTTTACACCTCTCTGCAACGCAGGCCACTGGCGCGTTTGCAGAGGGGGGACTAATTCCCCTTGCATACTGGGGTCCCTGGGTCATATCTGCCCAAACGCCGAAATTCCGAACGATTGAAAATGACTTTTCTTGAGAAACATTTGGATTTGGATTATCATGTGCTATACTTTGGAATTTTTGAAAGACTGACTTTGAGGATGCTATAAATTACTCAAGTCTGCCCGAATTGTGTGGGTAAAATTGATACCTAGTCACTTTGATTAAGAATGTACTTACGTCTCGTCTGAAAATAGGGGGTATGGGGAGCACTCCATTTCTTTACATATTCAACATTGTTCCATCCGGTAATTACAAAGTTCCCATTTGCGTGCTGGTCGGATTAGTGCCTAAACCCTATGGCACCTGTGATAAAGTCCATGGAGAGGGCAGTGATGTGCCCCGACCGACCGCACAGTTGCATGGCGCCTATCTGGCTCACATTGTCTTCATCTTCTTTCTTTTTATCCATAGTTTTACTTCTTCAACCATTTTAAATCTCTTTATCTGCAATAGTCATCCAATACTGCCATCCACACTCCGGTTATTAATGCAATTTTACTAGTTTCTAATGAGAATGCTGTGCCCATCCGGACCTCTTGCAAAATCACGACAGATGCTAGGGTTCTTCAAAAACAGCGTTTATTCAAAACCAATGCATTTCGAGCATCAGGTGCTCTTCGTCAGGGTACGCTGGAAATAATAGAAAAAATTGCATATTTATTGACTGCATTAAAGTGAGCAATATATAACATGATCAACCTATTAATTATACTTAGAACTCAATACCTACTCTACGACTGAACTAACTATCATTGCGGTCCGTTAATATCATACAGTGAGTGGTTTCTGAAGACATTTAAAACTAACCTTGTATTATGACGGGTAATTCCACTTCAACATCCCATTTAGCTAAATATGATCTCCCCCTTGCCAAGAGACTTTATTAAACTGCTACTCTCGAAGTGACCGCCCTCTGTATTCTAACATGCCGTTCCGTACGCTGGAAATAATACAAAAAAATGCATATTTATTGACTGCATTAAAGTGAGCAATATATAACATGATCAACCTATTAATTATACTTAGAACTCAATACCTACTCTACGACTGAACTAACTATCATTGCGGTCCGTTAATATCATACAGTGAGTGGTTTCTGAAGACATTTAAATATAATCTTGTATTATGACGGATAATTCCACTTCAACATCCCATTTAGCTAAATATGATCTCCCCCTTGCCAAGAGACTTTATTAAACTGCTACTCTCGAAGTGACCGCCCTCTGTATTCTAACATGCCGTTCCGTGTTAACGCCCCACCTTCATTATTCCATACATTCCATAGTTATTATACACATTTACATCATCAATCATGCTCTCCCCTTCCATACTCCCTCATGTGCATTCATTACACGCACTCTTCCTCTCTTATTCAAAAAGGTACCCCCTCTCTTATTCTCACAACACTCATTACTCAAATGACAAGATAATCACCCAAAAGTAAAAACGAACGAACCAACGAATAACCTAACAACTCATGAACCTATCAACCTCATTAGCAACGAAACAAAACATTTGATCTTTCTTTCCTTCCTATGCCCGTATTTAACAACTAACAGCGTCCCACATCCAATCTCATGCAACCGCATACCTGCTTCTGACGGTCTTGTTACTTCATCAGCCCAATTCGTCTCGCTAAATGGCCATAGTAATCACCCTTATTTAAATCCCTTCTCTCAAAGTCCCTCCTACCAATTAAAGTGATAATTGTTAGTTTCCCGCCTTCGTGGCACTTTTTACATGAACCTACGATCTACTTAGGGACTACAATTCCCATGACTCAATTCTTTCTCATATTAAAAACATTAGTTACTCCGCTTTGAAATACAGTTCTTTCATCTATGTTACATACACAATATTGACGAGTGCATAAACACTCTACAGCCATAATGTCCCAATAAACATAGTTTCTTCCAAGAACCCAGATGTATGCTCCGTACGCGTGGAAATTCACCTCCGTTCCTTTACTCTTCTGCGATTGGTGGGTGCTACCCCAAGTTGGGTTTAAATTTAATAATCAGAAAATAGGGGGTATGGGGAGCACTCCATTTCTTTACATATTCAACATTGTTCCATCCGGTAATTACAAAGTTCCCATTTGCGTGCTGGTCGGATTAGTGCCTAAACCCTATGGCACCTGTGATAAAGTCCATGGAGAGGGCAGTGATGTGCCCCGACCGACCGCACAGTTGCATGGCGCCTATCTGGCTCACATTGTCTTCATCTTCTTTCTTTTTATCCATAGTTTTACTTCTTCAACCATTTTAAATCTCTTTATCTGCAATAGTCATCCAATACTGCCATCCACACTCCGGGTATTAATGCAATTTTACTAGTTTCTAATGAGAATGCTGTGCCCATCCGGACCTCTTGCAAAATCACGACAAAAAATTGCATATTTATTGACTGCATTAAAGTGAGCAATATATAACATGATATTTTCAGACGAGACGTAAGTACATTCTTAATCAAAGTGACTAGGTATCAATTTTACCCACACAATTCGGGCAGACTTGAGTAATTTATAGCATCCTCAAAGTCAGTCTTTCAAAAATTCCAAAGTATAGCACATGATAATCCAAATCCAAATGTTTCTCAAGAAAAGTCATGTTATATATTGCTCACTTTAATGCAGTCAATAATATGCAATTTTTTCTATTATTTCCAGCGTACCCTGACGAAGAGCACCTGATGCTCGAAATGCATTGGTTTTGAATAAACGCTGTTTTTGAAGAACCCTAGCATCTGTCGTGATTTTGCAAGAGGTCCGGATGGGCACAGCATTCTCATTAGAAACTAGTAAAATTTAAGCATGGGTGGATCTAGCAGATCTCGCGTACGCGAAATTGCGGATTTACGGATTCGCAATCCGCGAAGATACGCGAACTCTTGCGGATTTGCGGATTTTCCCGTTTTTTGTGTTGGCGAGCGTTCGCGCCGATTTTGGGACAATTTCGCAATTGCGAACTTACTTTTCTGCACGCAACGGCCGCGACTATGTTGTTTCTACGTCTGGTTTATCTCACAGGTTCACAGCACCCTCTGTTTCACCACTGCCACCCTCTGGGACACCCATGCCACCCTCTGGTACATCCTCACTGCCACCCATTAGGTTTGTTTATCACTGTAGTTTATGGGGGGTCAAAAAAGCAAGCACACCTCCCCTACTTCAACTGCCATGAATTAATTTGGGGTTGATTAATGTGTCAGTTATTTAGCAAGTTCCAGTCTGGCTGGCACCTGCTTCCTTCCTTATCTCTAAATTGCTTTCTGTTGCAGTGAAATTTTTTTTCACAGGACCTTTATGGTCTACTTGTAGCTATTCTATGAGCCTGCTGTTTGGGTCATAGCAGGGTCATAGAATAGTTGCAAACTCTGGAGGGGCCCCTCAGGAAGCACTACAGTGAATGTTACAAATGTTAAGTTAGAACTTTTGCACCTGCTCATTGCTTTCAGTTTAGCAAAAATCTTTTTTCTGCAATTTCGCGCGTTTTTTGGGGCGCGAATCCGTGCGAGATCGATTTCGGAAGCCGCGAATGCTTGCGAAGACACAAATTTTTTTTTGCGACGTGTATATTCGCGTGCTTTTGCGCGTGTTCGCGAGGCGCTTGTAGCTATACATTTGCCAAGTTACCCTAGCGGTCGTACACGGGCGCGGCCATCTTGTTTGCGTGACGTAATTCCGTTTCCGGCCGCTATGTGTAATCTCGCAAACTGTGCTGCTCGCTAGTACAATTTCGCGCGTGCTCGCGAGGTAAATCTCGCGCGAACTTACCCACGCGGTTGTGAACGGGCGCGGCCATCTTGTTTCTCATTCATTGCTATGGTTCTGGGCATGCTTTCTGTATCCTCTCTGAATCTCTGCCATCCTTTGCTTGTTTGAAGTTTATTTAATCTATTTTACTTATTATCTATCCCTCTATTTTTCTAGCTGTATATTTTTGTGTTTTCTGCTACTTTTAGTTACTTTTAAACTACTTTTTTAAACTCTTTTCTTTTCTTCTTCACTATTCTATTTCTTCTTTATCATTTAAGTTTATTTCTGCCCAGACCATGGTAAAGGGAGCCGGGAAGCACCCTGAGAAGGGGAAGGGTCCCGCACCCCGTGCCCGGCTCCCGTACGGGCGTTTGAGGGGGGAGCAAGTGGTGCCACGGGAGATCTTCAGCGCGGAGGAGGTGGCCGCGCTCATCTTCCACGTCCAGCGCCGCCTCCCCAAGACGATCCTGGGAGGCGGCAAGATCGCAACTGGCTATGGCATCCGGGAGCGCCGGAAGCGGTGGGAGAAGGTGTGCCGGGCCATGTATAAGCTCTCTGGGGTCCGGCGCACATATAACCAGGCCACCCACCGCTGGACCGATATCATGGACCGGGAACGGGACTTGCTGGACGCGCTCAGCGTAGAGGTCCCCGGGCTTGGTGAGTAGTAGTAGCTATTCATCACTACTCTGTTTTATCCGGCTCTGTTATTTGCAAATCTTTGTTCTTTACCAAGAGCAATAATGCTGCCGATTACATTGTAGGTAAATTATATTTCAAAATCTTCTATGCATTTCAGGTGCACTGCTCTCCTTCTCAGTAGCCTTGCTTGCTACTATGCTTATTTGTTTTGTAAATTGTGTTCATTTCATTGGCCTGAGAAATTATGTATGAGTGTAGTGTAAAGATAAGAACTGCGTAATGCTAGACACTAAGGGTCATATTTTCAATTACCGGCGCATCCCTGCAAAGTAGCAGGGATGCGGCAGTAATTGTGTGCCATGCCACCACCACCCATTGGCCCAAAACGTCACAGAAGCCTTACGCATCTGTGCCGTAAAGGCGGCGCATTGCTGGAGTTGCGTGCCAACGATGGCGCAGCTCCAGCAATGCTCTGGGGTACCCTATCTCCCCAATGCTGCATCAAGCCGTACGTCGGCTTCAAGCTCGCAGGGTTTGACTCATGCATCATTGTCTTAAAAGTGACTGATTGACATCTTGTAGATTTCCCTCAGCCACTTTTAGGATTCGTTCCTGCGCAGGTACGCCCTCCCTTGCGCCGGAACGCCCCCTGATGGCGCAGGGCTTTACAACGTCATGCATCGCCCATATTTTTTTTTTTAATATATACGCCGCACCAACACCATGGCGAGTCTTTTGTTCTGCCGCTGCGTCACAAAAGTCGCGCAACAATAGAGGAAAATGAGCCGCAAGGGACTTCTAAATCAGCCCCAACAGACTGAAGTCCAGTCCTTCCTTTAGACACATGGCTATAAGAAGAAATAGTGGTGGTGGTGGGTGGATTGATAGTTTGAGTATTCACTGATCTGCAAGCAGGATGGACTTTGTCTGTCACTTCGCGTGCTGCGGACTGCTGCCTGCAGTGCCAGGCCTAGGCAAACCTCTTTAGTAGTCTGTTTATTGAGTTACATAGGAACTTTCTAAGTCAACGGTCCGCAAATCAGGCAATACGAATAACGTAGTATACCACATGAGATAGATCCCGTGGAATAGTTGTCTATCTATTTGCTATTTCTCCAAAAAATGTTGTTATTGTTCTTTTGAAATGGTTGATTTGGTTGACAAATCTCATCCATGTTTTCTGGTCTTTCTTTCTTTCATGTTGTACATCAGCTCCCCCCAAGGGCAAGAGGACACAGGAGGAGGAGGGTGCTGTTCAGGATGCAGGCCAGGATCGGGCAGGCGAGGGCTCCTTTGCTGGCCCCAGTAAGTTTTAATTGTAATAAAGAGTACCTATTTTTTCATAGCGTTCCTCATTCGATTTTTTCTAAATCGTCTTTGATCTTCTTGTAGACTGGATATAACTTCTTATCCTGGCTCGAATATGACTCCCTGTGGTATTAGTAGATTATTCTTATTAGTCTGTCTGTGTAGCTAACTAAGATTGGACATTTGGCAATTCCATTGGACTCCCATTCTATTCAGCAATAGCTCTATGCACTGTCTCCTTACTGACTAGATAGTGTGGCAGAGTCATTCAGCTCCCGAGTCCCGAAGTCACCGATGATTGATCCCCAATGATCTCTAGATTATCGTACGCAGGACAAGAGAGTACGGAGTCACAGCACAGTCAAGAAGTGTCAGAGGCACTCATGCTTGCAAAAATTCCAAAACCTTTAGCTCATCCACTCTAGTCTGGAGGACCAAAAACCACAGAGTCTATTTAAGTTTAAAAGCTTTATTAAAAGTAAACACATTTATTAAAATCTACTTTGTCATAAAACTATTTAACTGAAAACGGAAAAGTGCTTAGTGCTGACGATTAATTGGACACATTTCTTGTGGTCGAGCCGAGCTCTCACCTGGTTTGAACTTGATCCTGGTCGTGTTCTTAGGAGTCAAGCTTCTGTCTGTTAGGAGAAAAAGTGGTGCGTGTTAAAAATAAAAAGCAAGCATTCATCAGTTGTGCATAAAAGTGCAGCAAGACAACAGCCTTCCCTGGAAAAAGGGACATTTTTACTTTAGAGTAGACAGTCACAAATTATTACATTGTATTCTGTTTTTTTAACATTTCTCCTAGACCAAATATTATATAGTAGTGAGTGGTGTATTCTAACATTCTTAAATGTACTTTGTAGGTGTAACATCTGGTGACGGGCCAGCGCGGAGGTGGCGGTGTTGGGCGAGGACTCGGAGGACTCTGGGGAGGAGGCGGTGCAAGAGCCGGCGGACGGTCCTGTGGGGGTTCGCACGGTGGTGGCGGGAACAGGTAAGCTATATATTCCTTACTTATTGAGATTGAAGACTGCATAGTGTGCTTTCTGCACGGGTGTATTACAAATCAACGGGGTAGTAGCCTCCTCGAAATGTACTTCGACTTAGCTGTGAAGTTTTTGGTGAGAAGAATCCCAATAAGTTCTTAGACGAACGTGATGGATGGGATGAACGAAAAGCGAAAGAAGGGTGTAAGTAAGTGGGACGCGAAATTGTATGATGGCTGGCAAAGAAGAACGATATGTGTTTGCTTGGCCCCCGAGGTGGCTGGGAAGGAAAGAATATGGTATGGTGCATGGCTGGGTCAATGATGAAGCAAGGATGGGTGGAAGGACATCAGCCTGGGTGGGTGAAACAGAAACTGTATGTGTGCGTATACTTTGAATGAATGGATGCCTGGAGCATGGTATTCTCTGACTCTTAGATAGACCATGTGTATCTATAGAGAGTAGATGGTCGCTGGATGAACTAAGTGTTACCTTGAAGAGCATGTACCACCGCACCCGCACGTCCGTTCCAGTGTAGGGAAGGCAAGGAAAAGAAATTGTAAATGTGTCCAATACTACCATGAATAGTAGCAGTACTTTGTATTGCAACTGCAAGCACAGCATATATCTGGTTATTACGGTGGACACTCCGTACCTCTCTTAATAACTTTAGTTTAGTTGTAGTGCGTCATTCATGTGTGGGTGTATCACTGTTCACTCAATATTAAGCAAAGCACCTAAAGTCATCCCATATGTCATCAAATACGTCCCATGTGAAGTGATAGATAATCAAATTATTTAGCTTCTTCATTTTCCTTTTCTAGTACTCATTTGCACTGTAGGGTGAAAGGTAAATTAATTAAGCAGTAGCCCTTGTAACAGAGTATTCTCAGTGCCACCCGTAATAGAAAAGTAATAGCTTCACCACCCGCATGTACTGGACGGGTACAGTAACGCAAGTCTGTCTCACTCATCATGGTGTGCAACTGTTTTTCTCGGGTGCAAGTTCACTGTGCTGCCATTCTGCCGGCTTGCATAAGATAACGTACCAATTTTCCTAAACAAGAGAGAAGAAGAAGAATAAGACTGGTGTACTGTCATAGTCGACTGTAATGGAAGTCCATAGTGGTCGTAGAATTTGTTCATTAAACTACCACTAATGTTAGAGCAAGGATGCAGAAGTGGGAGGTTACATAGATACTGTCCTCAATAGTTATGTACTGTGCTTTCAATTTGCTACTTGTACTGTGACCCAACTTTCGGCTCAATCACTTTGTGTTATTAATGCTAAGGAGCATTGGTTACAGACTATGTCTTTCTTTCTTCATATAGTTGCTCCTTCCAAATCAACATCACGGAGGGAGCAGGCGCGAATGGCCCGGCAACGGAGGCTGGATGCCACTGTCGCCGAATATCGGCGGCTGGTGGCCCTGGAGGAGGAGGAGGACACGCAGTCGACCGGTGCAACAACAACATCCTCGACTGGGACCGCTGCATCCTCCTCCGTGACCCCACGGGACGCCAGCATGCGCAGTGCTCCAGCGGGACCGAGCCGGGCTAACAAAGACAACCGCCACCGCCAAGCAACAGAAAGACCAGCTGCCCCCCACAGGAGCTGCAAGGCACGCCAACGCCGCCTAGGAGTCCGAATGTCCTACCTGGAGCAGGAGGTCCTGAACTATAAGAACTTGGTAGAGGGCCTCCGCTCCGAGCTTGCCACCCTCCACAAGGAGTATGATGCCCATGCCGCAAAATGCACCAGGTCCAGCACCCTCCAGTAGTGGAGTGTCCCTTGCCCTTTTTTTATAGACTTTTGGGGGGTGGGATTTGGGAGTTGGGATCGTTTTGGGACTTTTCAAAGACAATCGTTGGGGTTAGGGTGGGTCTTGAGGGAGATTATTTTGTTAGGGCTACATAAA
Organism: Lissotriton helveticus; assembly: GCF_964261635.1. Taxonomy (NCBI): domain Eukaryota; kingdom Metazoa; phylum Chordata; class Amphibia; order Caudata; family Salamandridae; genus Lissotriton; species Lissotriton helveticus. The sequence continues at coordinate 1,080,427,995 of NC_136061.1, read as the reverse complement.
TATACATTTTTAAACTTTATCTGACCATACCTGTTTTTTACTGCTTTTCAGTCTGGTGGGTGGGGGACGGGGGTGTAACAGTAAGTTTGTTTTCCTGAACAGTCGTAGGACTTTAGTAGTACTACCGTCAATCTCTCGTCTAGTCCTAAGTAATACTCCATTATACTACCTCCCACCAAACGCTTATCTTACCTGTAATTTGTGTTAGAAATTAGGGCTAGGCCCAGGGCTGGCTCCACGTGAAATGGGGATTAACGTTGGCAATCCTGGGCGGGTGAAATTTCCTCATTGCGGTGGTACTAGTGGTGTGACACAGTGGCAGTTGCATGCCTATGGAAAAAAAGAAAACGAAACCTGTTTTGTCCTTACTGTAGCATTACAACGGTTACGGTACCATCGAGAATATAGCAGGTGACAGTACACTAGAACAGTGCCATAATGTAGCCTAACAAATGGTAAAGTATTTGCTTGCAAGTATAACTAGTACTTGCGTAGAATTTATTTGACATTGGCTCCTACTACTAGAAGATATAGTACTGAAGCTGAGTAAGTCTAGAAGATATCCTCGTATTCCTTCACCAGCCTGTTGCTATGACCTTATCCTCCCCAGCAAGTGTGTGGAATTATTGATGTCATTTTAGTCAGACATCAAGCAAAACAACACAGCCCGGGGGAAGAGGGTTAGGGTTTGGAAAATGGATGGGAATGGGGGTTTCTTTTTGGGTAGGTTTTGTTGAGAGAAGAAAAAAAAAGCAAAGCATGGACAAACAATAATTGAAGATAAAGAGAATCTTTGGGTACAAACTAAAGCTAAGCACATGCAGTCAAACTCATAGAATAAAACAATGGATACTGTATCTGTATTGCGTATGTTGTTGGAGTTGTCCTGTTGAATTTGGTAAGTAAGTTGCATGCAGCAAACAATTCCTCTTATTGGCGGCACTCCTCCATTCCAGCTGACGCTTCGTCCATCAATGTTGGTGACCACTGACAGAAGACACCCTGTCCACTGCCTGCCTGGCGGATGTTGACTGAAACCCGGCCTGTAATTATTGAACGGAAAACAGGAAGTGCTATTACAATACCACTGATAAATAAATAAATGAAAGGTATGTACGCTGTGTGGTGCAAAAAGTGACACTTTGATTTCCCTAATAGACAGTACAATATTTTTGAAATTGCGTGCTCTGTCTGAGTCACCTTTTTAAGGATAAATAAGTATGGCCAAAATATTATAGCGGATCTTTCCCCTCAAGGTAGGTGTACTGTAAACTGTGTTTTAGAACAAAATTTGACCTTTCCAGCAATGCTCCCACCAAGACCCTTACTAAAGCCAGTCGCAAAAATGTAGAAGACCCCCAATCAGATCTCCAAAAACGATGCCTAGCAGAAAAATGGTGACAAAACGTACTTTGAAAGTAACAGTAGGCCCAAATACAGACCGTGGATTGTATTCAAACCACTTGCAAGCAAGCAAAAGTATCCATAGCCAGCATCGCTCCAACAGTGCTCTAAAACCCCAGAACTGCATTGCAATAGAACCCCCCGAAACACATGCAATCCTGCTGCTAGGGCGAACCCTAACGAACCCTAACTTACAAAAAGTGCCAAAACTGGTGTTTCCTTATGGATTTTGTCCAAAACACTTCTATCCGGTATTAGGCCTTCCCAGGAATGCCCCAGGCAAGACCCGCCAATCCACCTGCAAAAAACCACCCGACAACACCCCCAAACAGCGAAAAAGCTAAATCTCATACTTACAATATCTCTCGGCCTTCGGTCCAAACGCGGCGCTGTGCAGCTAGGTCATCAGATTCATCACATCAATCATCATAACTCCTGTTTTCCACCACGGATTTCCTGAAAAGCAAATGCAATCAAGATTAGACTGTCGCAGCAGTGCTTCGACAGAGACCCCGGCCGCAACCCACCCACGAACAGCAGGAAGCCCCCCAAAACGCTACATTGAACAAGATGTCAGAAGAAATAGCAAAAAAAAGGCTGTTCCTTAAGGATTTTGTCCAAAACACTTCTATCCGGTATTAGGCCTTCCCAGGAATGCCCCAGGCAAGACCCGCCAACCCACCTGCAAAAAACCACCCGACAACACCCCCAAACAGCGAAAAAGCTAAATCTCATACTTACAATATCTCTCGGCCTTCGGTCCAAACGCGGGGCTGTGCAGCTAGGTCATCATCAATCATCATAACTCCTGTTTTCCACCACGGATTTCCTGAAAAGCAAATGCAATCAAGATTAGACTGTCGCAGCAGTGCTTCGACAGAGACCCCGGCCGCAACCCACCCACGAACAGCAGGAAGCCCCCCAAAACGCTACATTGAACAAGATGTCAGAAGAAATAGCAAAAAAAAGGCTGTTCCTTAAGGATTTTGTCCAAAACACTTCTATCCGGTATTAGGCCTTCCCAGGAATGCCCCAGGCAAGACCCGCCAACCCACCTGCAAAAAACCACCCGACAACACCCCCAAACAGCGAAAAAGCTAAATCTCATACTTACAATATCTCTCGGCCTTCGGTCCAAACGCGGCGCTGTGCAGCTAGGTCATCATCAATCATCATAACTCCTGTTTTCCACCACGGATTTCCTGAAAAGCAAATGCAATCAAGATTAGACTGTCGCAGCAGTGCTCCCAGACACCAAAAATCACCCACAAACACCCGGAACCCCGCCAAAGAGCACCTCAAAGGCAAGCAAGTCAGCAAAAACGGCAAGAAATTTCCACCTCATGGTCCAAAACACTTTTGTCCATTATTAGAGCTTCACAGCAATGGGCCCAAATCCGTCAACTCACCCGCAAAGAAGTACAACACCCCCACAAGTGCTGAGTCTTTCTTCATTGGGCGTAATCCAGCACTCTGCTTTGAGGGAAATCGCAGTCTGGAGGAGGAGGATAGAGGAGCATGTTCTTCAGAACTTGTGAACCTGAGGAATGTAGACTGCGGCACCTTCAAATCAATAAGCAAACAAGTGAAGACAGTTCTGCTGATGGTCTTGTTTTTGGGATTAGGTGATTAAAGTTTGAATTAAATTAACTGTGCAAAACAAAGAAAGAGAGACACACAGGAATAAAAGTGAATAAGGACGAAAAAGAAAGTTCTTTATTCATTGTCTCATTTTCAGGGCTCGGTGTCAGGGAATAAGAAGAAGATTTCGTCATCATACTCTGCGAATTCAGGCAGGATGAGGTCAGTGCCACCGAACAGAGAACAAATCCCCTCATCTACGTTGCCATCCTCCTCGTCTTCATGCGGCGTGCTTTCTCGTACTTTGTAATCTGGTGGTATGAGGTGCTGATTCATCTTGATCATTGTCAGCCGCTCCACATTTTTGGGCGAGAGGCGGCTCCGTTTGGGAGTTACAATGCCACCAGCAACACTGAAAACACGTTCAGAAGACACACTTGCGAGTGGGCAAGACAAATAGTTTATAGCCAGGTTGGAGAGCTGTGGCCACAATTGTGTTTTGCCATGCCAATACCGCAATGGCTCATCATTAAGAAAGACCTCTGTTGAGTCATTCATATAGTCCTGCACCATCGACTCAAGGTCATCAACGGTTCCTCCACTTTGCTTACTTTTTGCTGTGCCTTTGACATTTTTTCGAGAACCATACCCAAGCAAACTTAGCCAATCCTCCTCAGCAGCCACTGTTAGTGTTGTGTGTGGTGCAGATGATCCAGTTGCCGGTGTCTTTAACGGCTGAGAGGTCACTTGTGCCCCAGCCACAGGTGCAGAAGTGGATTCTTGTGACTGGGGATGGCCTGCTGATGTACTGTCTTCTCCTTCAATAACCTGCCGTTCTTTTTCAAACCTCTTGGCTGACCAGGCTAACCAATGTTTGTACTTTTGAACATCTGCATCAGCAAAAGGAAAGAATGCTTCGCCTGCCAGCGCCTTTTTGTAGCGTGGATCCAGAATAGTAGCACAAATGTAATGCTGATCTGACTTGATCTTTTGAAGACGTTCATCACCACGTAGGCGCTCTAATAATTTCTCAGACAAAATAAAATGGTCTTTTTTTTGTACATCTTTTTGAAACTCAGAAGACACCGCCATCAGTTGGTGCTCCAGCATGCACAACAATGGGATAGCTTTTCCCAAATTACAGTCCTCCTGGCTGACTGCACGCGTGAAGAACTCAAAAGGACGAAGCATGTCTGTCAGGCTTTTAACTATGTCCCATTGCGCCGCAGCCATCCGCAGGTCCTCCTTCTGACTTGTACCCTCTGTTAAAAAATAGTGATCGAGTACCGTATACTGCTCATACAGACGCTCAAGCATGTAGAAGGTTGAGTTCCAACGTGTTGCCACCTCCTGGATGAGTGCTTTCACTGGTATTCGACTTTGAAGTAGCAGCCTCCTCAGATGCTTCCGGGCCTTAAAGGAATGGCTGAAATGGTTGCACATTTTGCGGCAGGTGGCCATTACCGCGAACGCTGCACTGTCTCTATCACTCAAGAATTTTTTAACGACCAGGTTGATACAGTGCGCCAAACACGGCACTCTAACATAGTTACCCAGCGACATGGCCTTAACTACATTGGCGCCATTATCCGTGGAAACATAACCAATCTTGCGTTTTATTGGAGATAGCATTTTCAAGACCTTTTTGTCAAACTCTTCCAAAATGTTTTCTGCTGTGTGACTTTTCTCCAAGCCAAACATGGCTAGTGTTGCATGTTTCTGAGCAGCTTTGAAAACTTTGTCCAGGTCAACACCTGCGATTAGCTTTGCTTTAACACCTGAAAAAGAGACCCAGTGTGCAGTGATGCACATGTAATCAGCGCCTGCGCCACTGGTCCACATGTCTGTTGTCAGATGTATTGTGTGAACAGCACTCTTCTGCAAAGCTGCCACAATCGCCTCCAGCACATCTTCATGTAGTGCTGGAACCGCAACTCTGGCAAAATAGAACCGGCTAGGAACCTTCCATTTAGGGCAGAGCGTTGCCACTAATTCTAGAAAACCTACCGCTTCTACAAAAGAAAAAGGGAGAAGGTCCACAGCTAGCATTTTAGCCAGCTTAGTGTTATACAGACGCGTCAGTGGGTGGTTGCGTTCATATGGCACGTCTGAAGTAAGCATTGTTCTAATGTTGCCCTGGACCAAGCATTTACGGGCTGATAATGACTTCGTTGACCCAATTTTGCTCGCTGGTGAACTTTTGTGCGTTGGTGTCTCACTCGCTCCAACACTCTTAGTGTGCCTCACATTGGGTGTGCTGCTGACAGGGGTACTGGGTGTAAGGGAAGTGTTTGACACGTCTTCTTCCTCCTCGTCATCATCAGATGCAACATCAACGTTTCCTTGAATTCGGCCTTTCTTGATCGCATCTAGGTGCGCAAACCATTGGACAGTGTGCTGTCTCCTAAGATGACCTCTCTGGCCTCCGGTACCATAGTTGGTACCTGGCTTACCACGACTAACTGCAACCTTACAAAGGGTACAAATGGCAAACTTTGGATTTTTTTGACAAACAGTAAAGAAGTCCCAAACTGGGGACTTGAAGTGTCTGTGGGACCTGGAGGAGGCGGCGATACTGGTGGTGGTGGTCATGAAGCTAATGCCAGATGAAGTGGAGGATCTGGATTGCCCAACTTTTGTACGTTGTGCACTTTCACCGCCACTAATTAAGGTCGAGGTGGATGGAGGTCTCTTCTTGCCAGAAAGAAATATGGAAGCGGGACGAGTTGATGTACTACTTAACTCCAATGATTGTGGTGTTTCCACTGCCTCCTCATCGACAACATCATCATCATCACGCTCAGCAGCTCTTCGGGCTAGGGTCAAAATGTCTGTTTGCTGCATGCCCGCTGGGGCTGCAGTGACCTTTATGATGACTGGGTCGTCGTTGGCAGAGTCTTCATCAGCAGCAGTATCCGCCACTTCTTGTTGAGCCTCATCACACTCCATAACTCTGAGACTTTGGACGAGCTTCCTTTTACGCTTAACTACCTTTGTCGGATCATGGTGTGCCTCACTCTCAGACGGCAGTGGTGCTGCTGGTTCCCAAGTTTGATCCGTATCATCAGAAGGAGGTGTGCTTGAAGAAGATGTAGACACCACCCTTGATCTCTTCCTTGCTAGGGGTGTGGAAGACAATGAAGGATCATCAGGAGGAGTGGCTTCCTCAAATGATACCTCGCCTTGATTGTCGATTTCCTGATGTGCCCCTACTTCGGGAGGAACAACTATTGTGGGCACTTGTGACCCTCCATGCACCTCTGCTTGCGCATCTCCTTGCGCTGCCTCTCCTTCCACATGTACTTGGGCTTGTACTTGCACATGTGATTGTTGTGGCGGCTGTGGTTGTTCAACACTCGTCAGATGAGCTACAACAACCTGTGTTGATTGAGGGACATTGCTGCTGCTTTCTTGCGATGAGCCAACATCACTGGTCGATGGTGATTGAAGAACTATACTGGCTGCCTCTGCAGCACTCAAGGGCTTGGACTTAAGTTGGTGTGGTGGTGGTGGTGGCACTGAGCCCAATGGAGCGGGGGTGCTGCTGCCAGCTTGGTCCCCAGCAGATCCCGCTGCTGCCGCAGGCATACTTTTTTTTTTACTCCCCAAAAAAGGGGCGGGTGGCACACCAGTCTCCTTGGTAACTTGCTTCTTCTGCTCCTTACTGGCACCTTTCTTGCTAGAGGAGCTACGGGTTACTTTTTTTGGGGCCATCTTCTTCAGAGCAGGTCAGAACAGCAGGCAGCAGTTGCACGAGTTGCAGAGTTGTCTGTGTCCAGACGTGACGTCGCGTGACGTTATGCTGCACACACACACCGCTGCAGGACTTCTTCCTGGCACTGGTGGTTCTCTTGAGTCTTGTGCACCTAAAAGAAATGGAAGACAGAGGAACATCAGTTCAGTTATACACCCCAAAAAATCGACAAAACACAGAAAAATCAGCACAATCCCATGCCATCCATGATGTTTACATTGAAGACACCCCACAGAAAGACTAGGGCCATGCAAGTATGCAACACTCACTACCCCTGGGCATAATGGATGAAAAGTAGGCAAAATAAGTGCAGGCCTCAGACACTGCCTCTCTTCAAAATGGCCCCTTACACCCCAAGCACATGTTGCCTGTACCAGCCAGGACTCAAGATGGCCACCACCACCACCCACATGGCCACAGTCCACATCAACAGTACACCCCCAAAAAACAGAAAACCAGCCAGAAATCACCACAATCCAATGCCATCCATGATGTTTACATTAAAGAGAGTGAGACCACACTACAGGCACACTCAGTCCATGCACCACTACCCCTTGGCAAAAGGCCCCACCAGCAGCCCCAAAAAAACGACAAAAACAATAAAATCAGCACCATCCCAGCCCATCCATGGCCTCAATGGTGTTTAAATTCAAGAAGACACCCCTCAGAAACACTAGGCCCATGCAACACTCACTACCCCTGGGCATAATGGATGAAAAGTAGGCAAAATAAGTGCAGGCCTCAGACACTGCCTCTCTTCAAAATGGCCCCTTACACCCCAAGCACATGTTGCCTGTACCAGCCAGGACTCAAGATGGCCACCACCACCACCCACATGGCCACAGTCCACATCAACAGTACACCCCCAAAAAACAGAAAACCAGCCAGAAATCACCACAATCCAATGCCATCCATGATGTTTACATTAAAGAGAGTGAGACCACACTACAGGCACACTCAGTCCATGCACCACTACCCCTTGGCAAAAGGCCCCACCAGCAGCCCCAGAAAAACGACAAAAAACAATAAAATCAGCACAATCCCAGCCCATCCATGGCCTCAATGGTGTTTAAATTCAAGAAGACACCCCTCAGAAACACTAGGCCCATGCAACACTCACTACCCCTGGGCATAATGGATGAAAAGTAGGCAAAATAAGTGCAGGCCTCAGACAATGCCTCTCTTCAAAATGGCCCCTTACACCCCAAGCACATGTTGCCTGTACCAGCCAGGACTCAAGATGGCCACCACCACCACCCACATGGCCACAGTCCACATCAACAGTACACCCCCAAAAAACAGAAAACCAGCCAGAAATCACCACAATCCAATGCCATCCATGATGTTTACATTAAAGAGAGTGAGACCACACTAGAGGCACACTCAGTCCATGCACCACTACCCCTTGGCAAAAGGCCCCACCAGCAGCCCCAAAAAAACGACAAAAAACAATAAAATCAGCACAATCCCAGCCCATCCATGGCCTCAATGGTGTTTAAATTCAAGAAGACACCCCTCAGAAACACTAGGCCCATGCAACACTCACTACCCCTGGGCATAATGGATGAAAAGTAGGCAAAATAAGTGCAGGCCTCAGACACTGCCTCTCCTCAAAATGGCCCCTTACACCCCAAGCACATGTTGCCTGTACCAGCCAGCACTCAAGATGGCCACCACCACCACCCACATGGCCAGTCCACATCAACAGTACACCCCCAAAAAACAGAAAAACAGCCAGAATTCACCACAATCCAATGCCATCCATGATGTTTACATTAAAGAGAGTGAGACCACACTACAGGCACACTCAGTCCATGCACCACTACCCCTGGGCAAAGGGCCCCACCAGCAGCCCCAAAAAAACGACAAAAAACAATAAAATCAGCACAATCCCAGCCCATCCATGGCCTCAATGGTGTTTAAATTCAAGAAGACACCCCTCAGAAACACTAGGCTCATGCAACACTCACTACCCCTGGGCATAATGGATGAAAAGTAGACAAAATAAGTGCAGGCCTCAGACACTGCCTCTCCTCAAAATGGCCCCTTACACCCCAAGCACATGTTGCCTGTACCAGCCAGCACTCAAGATGGCCACCACCACCACCCACATGGCCAGTCCACATCAACAGTACACCCCCAAAAAACAGAAAAACAGCCAGAAATCACCACAATCCAATGCCATCCATGATGTTTACATTAAAGAGAGTGAGACCACACTACAGGCACACTCAGTCCATGCACCACTACCCCTGGGCAAAGGGCCCCACCAGCAGCCCCCAAAAAACGACAAAAAACAATAAAATCAGCACAATCCCAGCCCATCCATGGCCTCAATGGTGTTTAAATTCAAGAAGACACCCCTCAGAAACACTAGGCCCATGCAACACTCACTACCCCTGGGCATAATGGATGAAAAGTAGGCAAAATAAGTGCAGGCCTCAGACACTGCCTCTCCTCAAAATGGCCCCTTACACCCCAAGCACATGTTGCCTGTACCAGCCAGCACTCAAGATGGCCACCACCACCACCCACATGGCCAGTCCACATCAACAGTACACCCCCAAAAAACAGAAAAACAGCCGGAAATCAGCACAATCCCATGCCATCCATGATGTTTACATTGAAGACACCCCACAGAAAGACTAGGGCCATGCAAGTATGCAACACTCACTACCCCTGGGCATAATGGATGAAAAGTAGGCAAAATAAGTGCAGGCCTCAGACACTGCCTCTCTTCAAAATGGCCCCTTACACCCCAAGCACATGTTGCCTGTACCAGCCAGGACTCAAGATGGCCACCACCACCACCCACATGGCCACAGTCCACATCAACAGTACACCCCCAAAAAACTGAAAACCAGCCAGAAATCACCACAATCCAATGCCATCCATGATGTTTACATTAAAGAGAGTGAGACCACACTACAGGCACACTCAGTCCATGCACCACTACCCCTTGGCAAAAGGCCCCACCAGCAGCCCCAAAAAAACGACAAAAACAATAAAATCAGCACAATCCCAGCCCATCCATGGCCTCAATGGTGTTTAAATTCAAGAAGACACCCCTCAGAAACACTAGGCCCATGCAACACTCACTACCCCTGGGCATAATGGATGAAAAGTAGGCAAAATAAGTGCAGGCCTCAGACACTGCCTCTCTTCAAAATGGCCCCTTACACCCCAAGCACATGTTGCCTGTACCAGCCAGGACTCAAGATGGCCACCACCACCACCCACATGGCCACAGTCCACATCAACAGTACACCCCCAAAAAACAGAAAACCAGCCAGAAATCACCACAATCCAATGCCATCCATGATGTTTACATTAAAGAGAGTGAGACCACACTACAGGTACACTCAGTCCATGCACCACTACCCCTTGGCAAAAGGCCCCACCAGCAGCCCCAGAAAAACGACAAAAAACAATAAAATAAGCACAATCCCAGCCCATCCATGGCCTCAATGGTGTTTAAATTCAAGAAGACACCCCTCAGAAACACTAGGCCCATGCAACACTCACTACCCCTGGGCATAATGGATGAAAAGTAGGCAAAATAAGTGCAGGCCTCAGACAATGCCTCTCTTCAAAATGGCCCCTTACACCCCAAGCACATGTTGCCTGTACCAGCCAGGACTCAAGATGGCCACCACCACCACCCACATGGCCACAGTCCACATCAACAGTACACCCCCAAAAAACAGAAAACCAGCCAGAAATCACCACAATCCAATGCCATCCATGATGTTTACATTAAAGAGAGTGAGACCACACTAGAGGCACACTCAGTCCATGCACCACTACCCCTTGGCAAAAGGCCCCACCAGCAGCCCCAAAAAAACGACAAAAAACAATAAAATCAGCACAATCCCAGCCCATCCATGGCCTCAATGGTGTTTAAATTCAAGAAGACACCCCTCAGAAACACTAGGCCCATGCAACACTCACTACCCCTGGGCATAATGGATGAAAAGTAGGCAAAATAAGTGCAGGCCTCAGACACTGCCTCTCCTCAAAATGGCCCCTTACACCCCAAGCACATGTTGCCTGTACCAGCCAGCACTCAAGATGGCCACCACCACCACCCACATGGCCAGTCCACATCAACAGTACACCCCCAAAAAACAGAAAAACAGCCAGAAATCACCACAATCCAATGCCATCCATGATGTTTACATTAAAGAGAGTGAGACCACACTACAGGCACACTCAGTCCATGCACCACTACCCCTGGGCAAAGGGCCCCACCAGCAGCCCCAAAAAAACGACAAAAAACAATAAAATCAGCACAATCCCAGCCCATCCATGGCCTCAATGGTGTTTAAATTCAAGAAGACACCCCTCAGAAACACTAGGCTCATGCAACACTCACTACCCCTGGGCATAATGGATGAAAAGTAGGCAAAATAAGTGCAGGCCTCAGACACTGCCTCTCCTCAAAATGGCCCCTTACACCCCAAGCACATGTTGCCTGTACCAGCCAGCACTCAAGATGGCCACCACCACCACCCACATGGCCAGTCCACATCAACAGTACACCCCCAAAAAACAGAAAAACAGCCAGAAATCACCACAATCCAATGCCATCCATGATGTTTACATTAAAGAGAGTGAGACCACACTACAGGCACACTCAGTCCATGCACCACTACCCCTGGGCAAAGGGCCCCACCAGCAGCCCCCAAAAAACGACAAAAAACAATAAAATCAGCACAATCCCAGCCCATCCATGGCCTCAATGGTGTTTAAATTCAAGAAGACACCCCTCAGAAACACTAGGCCCATGCAACACTCACTACCCCTGGGCATAATGGATGAAAAGTAGGCAAAATAAGTGCAGGCCTCAGACACTGCCTCTCCTCAAAATGGCCCTTACACCCCAAGCACATGTTGCCTGTACCAGCCAGCACTCAAGATGGCCACCACCACCACCCACATGGCCAGTCCACATCAACAGTACACCCCCAAAAAACAGAAAAACAGCCGGAAATCAGCACAATCCCATGCCATCCATGATGTTTACATTGAAGACACCCCACAGAAAGACTAGGGCCATGCAAGTATGCAACACTCACTACCCCTGGGCATAATGGATGAAAAGTAGGCAAAATAAGTGCAGGCCTCAGACACTGCCTCTCTTCAAAAGGGCCCCTTACACCCCAAGCACATGTTGCCTGTACCAGCCAGGACTCAAGATGGCCACCACCACCACCCACATGGCCACAGTCCACATCAACAGTACACCCCCAAAAAACAGAAAACCAGCCAGAAATCACCACAATCCAATGCCATCCATGATGTTTACATTAAAGAGAGTGAGACCACACTACAGGCACACTCAGTCCATGCACCACTACCCCTTGGCAAAAGGCCCCACCAGCAGCCCCAAAAAAATTACAAAAAACAATAAAATCAGCACAATCCCAGCCCATCCATGGCCTCAATGGTGTTTAAATTCAAGAAGACACCCCTCAGAAACACTAGGCCCATGCAACACTCACTACCCCTGGGCATAATGGATGAAAAGTAGGCAAAATAAGTGCAGGCCTCAGACACTGCCTCTCTTCAAAATGGCCCCTTACACCCCAAGCACATGTTGCCTGTACCAGCCAGGACTCAAGATGGCCACCACCACCACCCACATGGCCACAGTCCACATCAACAGTACACCCCAAAAAAACAGAAAACCAGGCAGAAATCACCACAATCCAATGCCATCCATGATGTTTACATTAAAGAGAGTGAGACCACACTACAGGCACACTCAGTCCATGCACCACTACCCCTTGGCAAAAGGCCCCACCAGCAGCCCCAAAAAAACGACAAAAAACAATAAAATCAGCACAATTCCAGCCCATCCATGGCCTCAATGGTGTTTAAATTCAAGAAGACACCCCTCAGAAACACTAGGCCCATGCAACACTCACTACCCCTGGGCATAATGGATGAAAAGTAGGCAAAATAAGTGCAGGCCTCAGACACTGCCTCTCTTCAAAATGGCCCCTTACACCCCAAGCACATGTTGCCTGTACCAGCCAGGACTCAAGATGGCCACCACCACCACCCACATGGCCACAGTCCACATCAACAGTACATCCCCAAAAAACAGAAAACCAGCCAGAAATCACCACAATCCAATGCCATCCATGATGTTTACATTAAAGAGAGTGAGACCACACTAGAGGCACACTCAGTCCATGCACCACTACCCCTTGGCAAAAGGCCCCACCAGCAGCCCCAAAAAAACGACAAAAAACAATAAAATCAGCACAATCCCAGCCCATCCATGGCCTCAATGGTGTTTAAATTCAAGAAGACACCCCTCAGAAACACTAGGCCCATGCAACACTCACTACCCCTGGGCATAATGGATGAAAAGTAGGCAAAATAAGTGCAGGCCTCAGACACTGCCTCTCCTCAAAATGGCCCCTTACACCCCAAGCACATGTTGCCTGTACCAGCCAGCACTCAAGATGGCCACCACCACCACCCACATGGCCAGTCCACATCAACAGTACACCCCCAAAAAACAGAAAAACAGCCAGAAATCACCACAATCCAATGCCATCCATGATGTTTACATTAAAGAGAGTGAGACCACACTACAGGCACACTCAGTCCATGCACCACTACCCCTGGGCAAAGGGCCCCACCAGCAGCCCCAAAAAAACGACAAAAAACAATACAATCAGCACAATCCCAGCCCATCCATGGCCTCAATGGTGTTTAAATTCAAGAAGACACCCCTCAGAAACACTAGGCTCATGCAACACTCACTACCCCTGGGCATAATGGATGAAAAGTAGGCAAAATAAGTGCAGGCCTCAGACACTGCCTCTCCTCAAAATGGCCCCTTACACCCCAAGCACATGTTGCCTGTACCAGCCAGCACTCAAGATGGCCACCACCACCACCCACATGGCCAGTCCACATCAACAGTACACCCCCAAAAAACAGAAAAACAGCCAGAAATCACCACAATCCAATGCCATCCATGATGTTTACATTAAAGAGAGTGAGACCACACTACAGGCACACTCAGTCCATGCACCACTACCCCTGGGCAAAGGGCCCCACCAGCAGCCCCCAAAAAACGACAAAAAACAATAAAATCAGCACAATCCCAGCCCATCCATGGCCTCAATGGTGTTTAAATTCAAGAAGACACCCCTCAGAAACACTAGGCCCATGCAACACTCACTACCCCTGGGCATAATGGATAAAAAGTAGGCAAAATAAGTGCAGGCCTCAGACACTGCCTCTCCTCAAAATGGCCCCTTACACCCCAAGCACATGTTGCCTGTACCAGCCAGCACTCAAGATGGCCACCACCACCACCCACATGGCCAGTCCACATCAACAGTACACCCCCAAAAAACAGAAAAACAGCCGGAAATCACCACAATCCAATGCCATCCATGATGTTTACATTAAAGAGAGTGAGACCACACCACAGGCACACTCAGTCCATGCACCACCACCCCTGGGCAAAAGGCCACACCAGCAGCCCCCAAAAAACGACAAAAAACAATAAAATAAGCACAATCCCAGCCCATCCATGGCCTCAATGATGTTTAAATTCAAGAAGACACCCCACAGAAAGACTAGGCCCATGCAACACTCACCACCCCTGGGCAAAGGGCCACACCAGCAGGCCCAAAAAAACGACAAAAATCAGCACAATCCCAGCCCATCCATGGCCTCAATGGTGTTTAAATTCAACAAAACAGTTGTATCATGCACCCCTAACCAACCCTGGTCCTACTGGATACTGTGGCTACCCACAATATAATTTATTTAATGTTCTGAAAAAGTTCCAAAATTGTACTTGCAGCAACTGTAATGCCCCAAACAAACTTACTTCTGAAAGTTGATTTCTAATCCAAAAGTGATCCAAAGACAGTCAAAAAGGCCTCAAATCCAAATATCCAGCAGCACCCACAAAAAGTAATCCTTCCAGCTCCAGATCCAAATGAAAGTGACCAGGAGATGGACAAAGCACTGGGAGGAGCCTGCTGGACAGGAACAGGAAGTTGGAGACTGTGGGGCACTTCCTTCCTCCCCCCCCCCCCAAAAAAATGGACTCCTTGCAAAAAAAAAGGCCATGCAAATGTCAACCTGAGGAGTGATTCTGATAAAAATCATAATTTTCTGAAGGTTTATCCTGTTCGCTGGTGATTTTCTTGTGCAGAATTGCAAAATCTCTATTTCGCGAGTGCGAGATTGTTCCTTTCCGCCGTAACTACGTGTTCGCAATTGCGAACTCTCGCGAGGTGTGCTGTGCAAGGTGGCAAGCCGCGATTACGTATTCGCGGGCGCCAAACTCCCGCGGGATCACGCAGCAAGATCCAAAATGGCGCGGCACTCGCAAAGAAAAACAACTCGGCAAACGCTAAATGACGGAAAGTGAACGCCGTGCACCACGCCGCGCGCCGCAACCAAGCAAAAAATCCGCCGCGAGCGGATTCACGGATTTTGGACAAATTCGCGAGAGTTCGCGGATTGCGAATTTGCCGAAAATCCGAAAAATCCGCGATCGGAGCGGATTTTACGCCCATGCTTAGTAAAATTGCATTAATACCCGGAGTGTGGATGGCAGTATTGGATGACTATTGCACATAAAGAGATTTAAAATGGTTGAAGAAGTAAAACTATGGATAAAAAGAAAGAAGATGAAGACAATGTGAGCCAGATAGGCGCCATGCAACTGTGCGGTCGGTCGGGGCACATCACTGCCCTCTCCATGGACCTTACGTCTCGTCTAACATTTGGAAGAAATATCTAGTTATATGACAACAGGATACCGACATAACTTGAAGGAAATAAAAACGCCCTGAAGAAGTTCTGTTGTACAGAACGAAACGCGTCAGCTGGCTGTGGTACATAAACTTAAGGAAAATAAAAGCATTTGAATATACACCAAGATTCAGCGCTTCAATAAGGACTCTAAGTGATATGATTTGATTGGACTTATTGTGCAAGTGGTGCTGTGCCAAACTTTGGAATATTCTCCACTACTCTCTACTACTTACTCTCTACTACTCCACTACTCTCTAATACTCACTCTCTACTACTCATTCTCTACTACTCTACTACTCTCTACTACTCTCTCTCTACTACTCACTCCCTACTGCTCACTATCTACTACTCTCTACTACTCACTCTCTACTACTCTCTACTCTCTACTACTCACTCTCTACTACTCTCTCTCTACTACTCACTCTTTACTACTCACTATCTACTACTCTCTACTACTCACTCTCTACTTCTCACTCTCTACTACTCCCTACTACTCACTCTCTACTACTCTCTCTCTACTACTCTCTACTACTCACTCTCTACTACTCACTCTCTACTACTCACTCTCTACTACTCTCTACTACTCACTCTCTACTACTCTCTCTCTACTACTCTCTACTACTCACTCTACTACTCACTCTACTACTCACTCTACTACTCACTCTACTATTCTCTACTATTCTCTCTCTCTGCTACTCACTCTCTACTACTCTCTACTACTCACTCTTTACTACTCTCTACTACTCACTCTCTACTGCTCTCTACTACTCACTCTACTACTTACTCTCTACTACTCTCTACTACTCACTCTCTACTACTCACTCTCTACTACTCTCTACTACTCACTCTACTATACACTCTACTACTCTCTACTACTCACTCTCTACTCTATTACTCACTCTCTTCTCTCTACCTCTCTCTACTAGTCTCTACCTCTCTACCTCTACCTCTCTACCTCTACCTCTCTACCTCTACCTCTCTACCTCTACACCTCTACCTCTCTACCTCTCTCTACACGCACACATATACAAATATATATATGCATATATATGCATATGCATTTATGTATGTGTATATATATATATATATATACATATAATATATAAATATATATAATCTGCATATCTATATAAATACAAATATAAATGCATGCATACATATACATATATGCATACATATGCATGTTATTTACATGAAAGTTTTAAAAACACTAATAAAAGCAAAGCTAAAAAGTCACCTCATTACAAACATAACGGCTTTAACTTACACGAGGGCGAGATCTATTGCATTTTCAATGCTTGTTTACGTTGGTTCCATCAAGAAGGCATTCAGATGTGTCACACATTTGCCATGAATTCTGAATGTTAGCACTCTAGTTGCTCATTAGATCACTGTAGTAAAGCTACTGCTCACCAGGGAAGTGTGCTGCTAATCATACTTTCTATGTTTTCAGACTTACCACTTCATTCCAATCAAGATGGCTTCTGGTGTGCCATACTTTTGTCACAAGTAAGACTGTTAGCACTCTAGTTGTTCTTTAGAACACTCTGGGACATTCTGTCATTGGGCTATACTTGGGCTACATCTGGGTGATATTTGGGCTACATTTGGACTATTTTGTCTCTGGTGGCCATCTTGGGAGACTGCATGTCAGAATTTTTTAATGAAATAGAAGAGGATTTGGGAAGTCACTCAAAATGTGCCCTAATTTTTCTTTCTGCAGCACTAATCATACTTTCTATGGCAAAATATACCCCCTCATTTTGTTCCTTTTTAAATTAAATGTTTTAAGAGTTACCACTTTATTCCAATCAAGATGGCTTCAGGTGTGCCATACCTTTGTAATAAGTAGGACTGTTAGCGCTCTAGTTGTTCTTTAGAACACTCTAGGAGGCTGCAGTAGAACACAAAGGAATCAACTGACAGTCTCTGTCCTTGTTGGATGTACATGTTTTACTGAGAATGTCAGACTTCATGCTCACATGACTGAGAAAGATAATGTGAATTTACAGAAAATATGCTTTCAGTTTAGCTTATAGATCCCCTTCCAAACCACTGTGGGAAAAGCATGAGGCAGAAGGCTTTTTCACATGGTAAAATCACCTTAGAACACACCACAATTCCTAAAATGAGTATGGTACCATCAACAAATGATTTATAATGTAACTAAAGTCCTAAAACCCTCTATTAACTACAATGCTTTTTAATGAGGTGCTATCATGTATATTGGTCCCAAGATGACTGCCAACACTTCTTGGATGAAGTGCTGACAGCCAATCAGATCTCATGATGAGATGTGTGGTTAGGCCCTGCCCAGATATATATATGTTTTTGAAGTTAATTTTCATAAAAACCACTGGAGCAATTTTCACCAAATATAGCAAAGGCACTTCTGCTTACCAGTCCCTACAATTTTGCCAAGTTTGGTGTAAATCTGTTCAGCGGTTTGGGTTGTAGCCTTGTCAGAACGTCCTATGGAAATGAACATGTGGAAAACACGTTTTGGGATCCCCTTTTTTCTCAGCCCCCACTTCACGAATCCCCCCGAAACTTTCAGGGAAGGAGCGCAGTGGAGCTGGCCAGAATTTTGGAAAATTACACGCAAATTCCTCAACCGGCGCCAAAGTTATTCCCAATAGAATGTTGCGGATTTCCTATGGTAGCTAGGTCCTAACTATATATACCTACTGGCTATTGCCAGTAGGTAATATATATATATCCACAAAACCCTCCAACAGCGTTAAAGGAAGGAGCCATGAGCAGGGACTTCGGGTGGGGTTTCTTTATTGGGAATCTTTACAGCTGAGGCATAATGCATTTCGGATTTACTCCTTCTTCAGACGCCCCCTGCTGCTGCGCCTCATGTCTGTAGCACCCAGATTGAATGTCTGCAACCTTTGTAGAGTTCACTACTAACGCCGCCCCAACCATGTGACCATCCGCTATGTTGCAGCCAGTAGGGAACTCCAACTCCCAGAATGCTGTTGATCTGGTGTAACGTGATGTGGGAAATCCAAAGTTCAATCTTGGAATTTGCAAGCGTTAGTGAGACTGGGCACATGTAGTGAAGTCACTGTTCTGTCATCCTGACCCCTCGGGTCCCCGCCTACCATTTCACCTGAAGGGCCGAGGTCCCCTGGATTGTGGGTTGGCTATTTTGCACCAACACCTCCGTGCAGTCACAGTCTGCTAGCTAGCAGAGCCAATCGGATTCCAACGCTCTGTAGTGGGCTGCCTGTATATATATATATACAGTTTTAGTTTCTCGAGATAACTATGATTATAACTGCTTAATTGCTATGGTGCTTTGTGTGTAAAATCCGAACTTAGCTATAAAGTCCCTGTAACCATTGTTTTTTGCAGTGAATTTTATTTTTAAGGTTCTTGAATCCTAACTATAGCATCCCTGTTTATAAATATGTATGTGTGTGTGTGTGTATATATATATATATATCTATGAGCAAAAGCCCTCGAGCTATTTTAAAAGGGCACACGACGAACTCCCAGCCATCCGGTTTTCATGCCTTGGGATGCGTGAAACTCGAACCTCCAAATTGAATGACGATGTCCGACGCGTTTCAAGGCTTCAGCGCCTTTTCATCAGGGACTGTGCACAGAGGGAAAAGAATTTCTTCACTGGGACTCCATTTCCTGCCTTTTATTGCTGGAAGGACCGCCTCAGTGGGCGTGGCTTGAAGAAGGTCGCCAGTTGAGCTGGTCTTTGTAGTCCTGACCCAGTGAGGTAAGTAACGCCCTGAGTGGGCTCCCGCCCTCTGTCAATTGCCAAAGTAATACCTTTGAGTAAGGCGAAAGTCTGTGTTGCACACATAGTATTGTCATTGGCAGTTCGTGCCGGCAGACTGAACGCGGTGTTTCTTCTGCGGCCCCTTCTCCCTCATTAACCATCAGATGCGAAAGGGAAGGTGGTGCTCTTTTAGTCACGGCCAAGGGCAGCCGTGCAGGAAAATCTATGAGCAAAAGCCCTCGAGCTATTTTAAAAGGGCACACGACGAACTCCCAGCCATCCGGTTTTCATGCCTTGGGATGCGTGCAACTCGAACCTCCAAATTGAATGACGATGTCCGACGCGTTTCAAGGCTTCAGCGCCTTTTCATCAGGGACTGTGCACAGAGGGAAAAGAATTTCTTCACTGGGACTCCATTTCCTGCCTTTTATTGCTGGAAGGACCGCCTCAGTGGGCGTGGCTTGAAGAAGGTCGCCAGTTGAGCTGGTCTTTGTAGTCCTGACCCAGTGAGGTAAGTAACGCCCTGAGTGGGCTCCCGCCCTCTGTCAATTGCCAAAGTAATACCTTTGAGTAAGGCGAAAGTCTGTGTTGCACACATAGTATTGTCATTGGCAGTTCGTGCCGGCAGACTGAACGCGGTGTTTCTTCTGCGGCCCCTTCTCCCTCATTAACCATCAGATGCGAAAGGGAAGGTGGTGCTCTTTTAGTCACGGCCAAGGGCAGCCGTGCAGGAAAATCTATGAGCAAAAGCCCTCGAGCTATTTTAAAAGGGCACACGACAAACTCCCAGCCATCCGGTTTTCATGCCTTGGGATGCGTGCAACTCGAACCTCCAAATTGAATGACGATGTCCGACGCGTTTCAAGGCTTCAGCGCCTTTTCATCAGGGACTGTGCACAGAGGGAAAAGAATTTCTTCACTGGGACTCCATTTCCTGCCTTTTATTGCTGGAAGGACCGCCTCAGTGGGCGTGGCTTGAAGAAGGTCGCCAGTTGAGCTGGTCTTTGTAGTCCTGACCCAGTGAGGTAAGTAACGCCCTGAGTGGGCTCCCGCCCTCTGTCAATTGCCAAAGTAATACCTTTGAGTAAGGCGAAAGTCTGTGTTGCACACATAGTATTGTCATTGGCAGTTCGTGCCGGCAGACTGAACGCGGTGTTTCTTCTGCGGCCCCTTCTCCCTCATTAACCATCAGATGCGAAAGGGAAGGTGGTGCTCTTTTAGTCACGGCCAAGGGCAGCCGTGCAGGAAAATCTATGAGCAAAAGCCCTCGAGCTATTTTAAAAGGGCACACGACGAACTCCCAGCCATCCGGTTTTCATGCCTTGGGATGCGTGCAACTCGAACCTCCAAATTGAATGACGATGTCCGACGCGTTTCAAGGCTTCAGCGCCTTTTCATCAGGGACTGTGCACAGAGGGAAAAGAATTTCTTCACTGGGACTCCATTTCCTGCCTTTTATTGCTGGAAGGACCGCCTCAGTGGGCGTGGCTTGAAGAAGGTCGCCAGTTGAGCTGGTCTTTGTAGTCCTGACCCAGTGAGGTAAGTAACGCCCTGAGTGGGCTCCCGCCCTCTGTCAATTGCCAAAGTAATACCTTTGAGTAAGGCGAAAGTCTGTGTTGCACACATAGTATTGTCATTGGCAGTTCGTGCCGGCAGACTGAACGCGGTGTTTCTTCTGCGGCCCCTTCTCCCTCATTAACCATCAGATGCGAAAGGGAAGGTGGTGCTCTTTCAGTCACGGCCAAGGGCAGCCGTGCAGGAAAATCTATGAGCAAAAGCCCTCGAGCTATTTTAAAAGGGCACACGACGAACTCCCAGCCATCCGGTTTTCATGCCTTGGGATGCGTGCAACTCGAACCTCCAAATTGAATGACGATGTCCGACGCGTTTCAAGGCTTCAGCGCCTTTTCATCAGGGACTGTGCACAGAGGGAAAAGAATTTCTTCACTGGGACTCCATTTCCTGCCTTTTATTGCTGGAAGGACCGCCTCAGTGGGCGTGGCTTGAAGAAGGTCGCCAGTTGAGCTGGTCTTTGTAGTCCTGACCCAGTGAGGTAAGTAACGCCCTGAGTGGGCTCCCGCCCTCTGTCAATTGCCAAAGTAATACCTTTGAGTAAGGCGAAAGTCTGTGTTGCACACATAGTATTGTCATTGGCAGTTCGTGCCGGCAGACTGAACGCGGTGTTTCTTCTGCGGCCCCTTCTCCCTCATTAACCATCAGATGCGAAAGGGAAGGTGGTGCTCTTTTAGTCACGGCCAAGGGCAGCCGTGCAGGAAAATCTATGAGCAAAAGCCCTCGAGCTATTTTAAAAGGGCACACGACGAACTCCCAGCCATCCGGTTTTCATGCCTTGGGATGCGTGCAACTCGAACCTCCAAATTGAATGACGATGTCCGACGCGTTTCAAGGCTTCAGCGCCTTTTCATCAGGGACTGTGCACAGAGGGAAAAGAATTTCTTCACTGGGACTCCATTTCCTGCCTTTTATTGCTGGAAGGACCGCCTCAGTGGGCGTGGCTTGAAGAAGGTCGCCAGTTGAGCTGGTCTTTGTAGTCCTGACCCAGTGAGGTAAGTAACGCCCTGAGTGGGCTCCCGCCCTCTGTCAATTGCCAAAGTAATACCTTTGAGTAAGGCGAAAGTCTGTGTTGCACACATAGTATTGTCATTGGCAGTTCGTGCCGGCAGACTGAACGCGGTGTTTCTTCTGCGGCCCCTTCTCCCTCATTAACCATCAGATGCGAAAGGGAAGGTGGTGCTCTTTTAGTCACGGCCAAGGGCAGCCGTGCAGGAAAATCTATGAGCAAAAGCCCTCGAGCTATTTTAAAAGGGCACACGACGAACTCCCAGCCATCCGGTTTTCATGCCTTGGGATGCGTGCAACTCGAACCTCCAAATTGAATGACGATGTCCGACGCGTTTCAAGGCTTCAGCGCCTTTTCATCAGGGACTGTGCACAGAGGGAAAAGAATTTCTTCACTGGGACTCCATTTCCTGCCTTTTATTGCTGGAAGGACCGCCTCAGTGGGCGTGGCTTGAAGAAGGTCGCCAGTTGAGCTGGTCTTTGTAGTCCTGACCCAGTGAGGTAAGTAACGCCCTGAGTGGGCTCCCGCCCTCTGTCAATTGCCAAAGTAATACCTTTGAGTAAGGCGAAAGTCTGTGTTGCACACATAGTATTGTCATTGGCAGTTCGTGCCGGCAGTCCCAGTGAAGAAATTCTTTTCCCTCTGTGCACAGTCCCTGATGAAAAGGCGCTGAAGCCTTGAAACGCGTCGGACATCGTCATTCAATTTGGAGGTTCGAGTTGCACGCATCCCAAGGCATGAAAACCGGATGGCTGGGAGTTCGTCGTGTGCCCTTTTAAAATAGCTCGAGGGCTTTTGCTCATAGATTTTCATGCACGGCTGCCCTTGGCCGTGACTAAAAGAGCACCACCTTCCCTCTCGCATCTGATGGTTAATGAGGGAGAAGGGGCCGCAGAAGAAACACCGCGTTCAGTCTGCCGGCACGAACTGCCAATGACAATACTATGTGTGCAACACAGACTTTCGCCTTACTCAAAGGTATTACTTTGGCAATTGACAGAGGGCGGGAGCCCACTCAGGGCGTTACTTACCTCACTGGGTCAGGACTACAAAGACCAGCTCAACTGGCGACCTTCTTCAAGCCACGCCCACTGAGGCGGTCCTTCCAGCAATAAAAGGCAGGAAATGGAGTCCCAGTGAAGAAATTCTTTTCCCTCTGTGCACAGTCCCTGATGAAAAGGCGCTGAAGCCTTGAAACGCGTCGGACATGGTCATTCAATTTGGAGGTTCGAGTTGCACGCATCCCAAGGCATGAAAACCGGATGGCTGGGAGTTCGTCGTGTGCCCTTTTAAAATAGCTCGAGGGCTTTTGCTCTTAGATTTTCCTGCACGGCTGCCCTTGGCCGTGACTAAAAGAGCACCACCTTCCCTCTCGCATCTGATGGTTAATGAGGGAGAAGGGGCCGCAGAAGAAACACCGCGTTCAGTCTGCCGGCACGAACTGCCAATGACAATACTATGTGTGCAACACAGACTTTCGCCTTACTCAAAGGTATTACTTTGGCAATTGACAGAGGGCGGGAGCCCACTCAGGGCGTTACTTACCTCACTGGGTCAGGACTACAAAGACCAGCTCAACTGGCGACCTTCTTCAAGCCACGCCCACTGAGGCGGTCCTTCCAGCAATAAAAGGCAGGAAATGGAGTCCCAGTGAAGAAATTCTTTTCCCTCTGTGCACAGTCCCTGATGAAAAGGCGCTGAAGCCTTGAAACGCGTCGGACATCGTCATTCAATTTGGAGGTTCGAGTTGCACGCATCCCAAGGCATGAAAACCGGATGGCTGGGAGTTCGTCGTGTGCCCTTTTAAAATAGCTCGAGGGCTTTTGCTCATAGATTTTCCTGCACGGCTGCCCTTGGCCGTGACTAAAAGAGCACCACCTTCCCTCTCGCATCTGATGGTTAATGAGGGAGAAGGGGCCGCAGAAGAAACACCGCGTTCAGTCTGCCGGCACGAACTGCCAATGACAATACTATGTGTGCAACACAGACTTTCGCCTTACTCAAAGGTATTACTTTGGCAATTGACAGAGGGCGGGAGCCCACTCAGGGCGTTACTTACCTCACTGGGTCAGGACTACAAAGACCAGCTCAACTGGCGACCTTCTTCAAGCCACGCCCACTGAGGCGGTCCTTCCAGCAATAAAAGGCAGGAAATGGAGTCCCAGTGAAGAAATTCTTTTCCCTCTGTGCACAGTCCCTGATGAAAAGGCGCTGAAGCCTTGAAACGCGTCGGACATCGTCATTCAATTTGGAGGTTCGAGTTGCACGCATCCCAAGGCATGAAAACCGGATGGCTGGGAGTTCGTCGTGTGCCCTTTTAAAATAGCTCGAGGGCTTTTGCTCATAGATTTTCCTGCACGGCTGCCCTTGGCCGTGACTAAAAGAGCACCACCTTCCCTCTCGCATCTGATGGTTAATGAGGGAGAAGGGGCCGCAGAAGAAACACCGCGTTCAGTCTGCCGGCACGAACTGCCAATGACAATACTATGTGTGCAACACAGACTTTCGCCTTACTCAAAGGTATTACTTTGGCAATTGACAGAGGGCGGGAGCCCACTCAGGGCGTTACTTACCTCACTGGGTCAGGACTACAAAGACCAGCTCAACTGGCGACCTTCTTCAAGCCACGCCCACTGAGGCGGTCCTTCCAGCAATAAAAGGCAGGAAATGGAGTCCCAGTGAAGAAATTCTTTTCCCTCTGTGCACAGTCCCTGATGAAAAGGCGCTGAAGCCTTGAAACGCGTCGGACATCGTCATTCAATTTGGAGGTTCGAGTTGCACGCATCCCAAGGCATGAAAACCGGATGGCTGGGAGTTCGTCGTGTGCCCTTTTAAAATAGCTCGAGGGCTTTTGCTCATAGATATATATATATATATATATATTCACTGAAAAAACCATAGGTTATAGACCATATATAGTTAGGAATTAGCATTTAAAAAACCTTATTTTACTCACACAAAACCATTGAAATTCCATATATAGTTAGTTGCACTAACTATATATCGCGCACCCGCAATCCACTGCTGATCATGTCACATATTACATCATTCATGACATGGTCAGTGACATCACTGATGACATCACTGATGACATCTCAAATGACATCACTGATGACATCACTGATGACATCATCCAGTGACTGTGTGTTTCTGTAAAGTTTAAATATGTTTTAGATATTGAAGAATGAGTAGATGTATAACTGTCTGGACGAAGGATTTAGTAGGTGCATGACTGAATGTATGAGTGAGTGATTAAATGTGTCTCACTGAGTGCATGGGTTAGTGACTAAACTGTCTTAATTTGTGCATCATTATGTCTGTTGTTCTGTAAACTACTGCATGTGTTGATCAGTAGCTATATGATTAACTATATGGGTTATTGATTGATTGTCCAAGTATTTGTATGGGAGACTGAGTGTGTGTGTGGCTGGCTGGGAGGTGTGTGACTCTGTGCAGATCAATGTGTACTTGTATCAATGATTGTATAAGAAAGTAAGTATGTGTTACTATATGTTTGAAAATGTAAGGTGCTCTATGTTTAACTGTATAGACGAGAAAATGGAAGTGTGATTGATTCTTTACAGGACTGACTAGGTGTGTGAGTAACTCCATGGATGAGTGGCAGAGTGTGAGTGTCTGTATAGGTGTATGAGTGCATATGATAGTGTTGTAAAGATGAGTGATTGTATGTATGAATGATTGTATGGGTGAATGAGTGAATGTGTGTGTAGACGTAGGAATCAGTGAGTACGTATGTAGTAACTAGTATTGGTGTGTCAATGGTTTCAAAAATTATACTCTGTATTTAACACTGGGTGAAACAGAGGTTATATTAAAATGTGAGGAGATGCATTGTATTGTCACATGAATGATATCATCAGTGATGTGGTCATTGATGTCAAATGAGATGTCATCAGTGATGTCATCAGTGATGTCATTTGAGATGTCATCAGTGATGTCATCAGTGATGTCACTGACCATGTCATGAATGATGTAATATGTGACATGATCAGCAGTGGATTGCGGGTGCGCGATATATAGTTAGTGCAACTAACTATATATGGAATTTCAATGGTTTTGTGTGAGTAAAATAAGGTTTTTTAAATGCTAATTCCTAACTATATATGGTCTATAACCTATGGTTTTTTCAGTGAATTTTCAAGGTTTTGTAAATGCTAATTCCTAACTATATATGGTCTATAACCTATGGTTTTTTCAGTGAATTTCAATGGTTTTTTAATAGCAAATATCATAAGCTGTCGAATGTCAAGTACGTGGTAAGTGAAAACATTTTCGTGTTTATGCACACTGATCTGCTTTGAATGGTGCCCCCCCCCCTCATTTCTATTAGGAGTACTCTCTCTTTGCAGATAGTGAAAGGTAGTTAACGCAGGCCTTTGCCCCCGTTGTAATCCGTCGTGCCTGCTTCTCTCTCCATTTGATTGATTGTTATCCAAGTATTTACTGTTTTAGAATTAGTTCTCTTTGGTTCATTCTCTATTTACAAACAAACACAGAGTCGCAATACTCTGTTTAGTCTTTGCAGATAACGAAAAATCGTGTAAAAAAAAAGAAAAGGAATCGAGCAAAATCAGTAGGCCACTAATGGGATCTCTTTTTGACCTCGCTAAAATAGAAACATTAGGAACAACCCCTCATGACAAATACAAAACTAGTGAGATGAACTGAACTCCACACAATGATGGCTGCAAAACAGCTCGGCTCCGCCACCCACCCCGCCCAAAATAACGATAAAGAGCGGCTGCCATGATTGGTTGCGGAATGGCCACAACGGAGCTACGAAATGGTGCTGCTCTCATGCTAACCCCAGCTTCGGTCTGAAACATCAAGAAACACTGTAGACTACCAATTCGATCAGTTCCGGTAGCGCCCCAATGTAACCCGGTAGAGAAGAACTAGCCCTCCCCTCTTTGACTGATGGTTCTTGTTGCCTGTCCCTTCTGTTGTCATTTAACAGAACTATTTAGCCTGCTGAAAGGGGTTGTGTTTCGACCGCTGGTTGGTGGAGACATTTTGACTATATTCTGGACCTGCGTTGTCGCGTAATGCGTCATATGACGCGCCGCGTTAGCGCATCCGGAAGTCATCCGGGGCGCGCAGCGCGTAACGTAAGCATAACAAGTCATGTGACTTGTTAATAAAACTTTTCATTGGTTCATTTTACTTTTCTTATTCTAATGATGAAAGCCTTGTTCATATCACCTAAAAATTACGCTTTTAATTACTTCCGAACATTATTTTCTCTTAAATATATGTTATAATGTTCCAGGCTAATGTACTTTCCCGGAAATTTTACAACTGTCCTGCAAGTAAAATATATTCTTTTTTCGAGAAAAAGAGCGTTTCTTCGTCCCATGACGGAGCCGTTGAGCAAAAGAGGGTCGACCTGCTGTCTTAGTCGCCGATACGCCTGAATATGAGATTCTTATCGATCACTTTATGTTGCAGGAATAGAAAACACAACAGCCCTTGACCATTTATCTTTACTGCGTTCCTTCGTATTATACCTTTTACCCTTCATGTAATTGGTCTGCTTTATTTCACTTGCCTTTTAATGATTCTAAAACAGTGACTATTATTAAAAACTTTACCAATGTATACACTACTACCATGTTTTCTTTTAAAAACCTTTATTGTGAAAATTTCATTATACAAATACGAGCCTATAACCACGTGGGCCTGCCACGGAGCAAACTGTAATCGTATATGATGAATAGACATTTACACTGTAGAGGAACGTAACGGGCGGGCCATTAGGTTGCAAAAACTAAGGTGTCTAACAGTTACGGAATCGGTGGACGTACATTTTATAATTAAAATACGACAGGGCCAGTTACAATAAAATTATCTAGATATACATTTGCGGGCAAGTACCATGGGTGACGTTAATTCGAATTTTCAACAGTACAGTAATCAATAACACATCAGAACTTAATATCAATAGGGATGTCGAAATATTCAATCAATTCTCGTCCCCGCCCGCCATGTGCTTCAAAACTGCATACGTATCTCGTGATTTCAAGGTTCTGCAACCAGTACACAACAAGGAGTTACGAGTCCCATTTATTCCGGCGCCATTTTGGGCGAGGACGGGCAGGTCCAGGATATAGTCAAAATGTCTCTACCAACCATCGACTATGATGATGTTCATATGCTGTATTTATTAGAGTAACACTCATCTGCCCACATGAAATTAATTTACCACAATCTAAACATGTCATTTTAATCTTTCCAAAGTTCTTCTAAATATTTGGGACCGTTTCCCTTGCCTCTGAAGCTCTCAGTGCCACTTCTTTGATGAATGTACTAGCAGGTCAGGGGTTCTCCTCCAAATCTCTCTTTTATGCAGCACTATAATTAATTGGTGCCACCTCTCCATATGACGATGCATGGTATAGTTACCACAACTATATTTTTTTTCGGTTCCTCTGGAGAGTTCATCGTGGCAGATGAAGCGTGTAACATACCGGGCATTTACCTTTTTTTGCATGTACAGGAAAGGAAAAAAAAATCGAGCGTCCGAGTTCTAAGGTGTCCCAGGGCCATTTTAGTGGACCAGGCCCAAATCCAAAGAACAGCCATCTCACAGGCTAATGGGGCGACCCACGCCGAGTTTCAGCATTGTAGGATGACCACACAAGTACAGCAACTTGCTAGACATCACCTCGGTGCCATCCGGATCTCGGCGCCCCACTGCAGATGAAGTGCCTCTCAACTATGAAACCACCACGCTGACATCCGGATCTTGGCGCGTTGTGCTGCCTTCGGCCTATTCGCACATCGGTCCGCTACTGACGCCATCTCACAGGCTAATGGGGTGACCCACGCCGAGTTTCAGCATTGTAGGATGACCACACCAACTTGCTAGACATCACCTCGGTGCCATCCGAATCTTGGCATCTCAACGCCTAGTGGTATCTTCCATACAGAAAATATTGTTACGCTGCCTTTGGCCCCATTCGCACATCAGTCCGCAACTTAGACATCACCTCGGTGCCATCCGGATCTTGGCATCTCAGCGCCTTGTGGTGTCAGTCAGAAAATATTGTTGCGCTGCCTTTGGCCCCATTCGCACATCAGTCCGCTACTGACACCATCTCACAGGCCAATAGGGCGCCCCACGCCGACTTTTACCATTGTACGATGGCCACACCAGTGGCACAACTTGCTAGACATCACCTCGGTGCCATCCGAATCTTGGCATCTCAACGCCTAGTGGTATCTTCCATACAGAAAATCTTGTTACGCTACCTTTGGCCCCATTCGCACATCGGTCCGCAACTTAGACATCACCTCGGTGCCATCCGGATCTTGGCATCTCAGCGCCTTGTGGTGTCTTCAAATCAGAAAATATTGTTGCGCTGCTTTTGGCCCCATTCGCACATCGGTCCGCTACTGACGCCATCTCACAGGCCAACGGGGCGCCCCACGCCGACTTTCAGCATTGTAGGATGGCCACACCAGTGCGGCAACTTACTAGACACCACCTCGGTGCCATCCGGATCTTGGCGCGTTGTGCTGCCTTCGGCCTATTCGCACATCGGTCCGCTACTGACGCAAACTCACAGGCCAACGGGGCGCCCCACGCCGACTTTCAGCATTGTTGGATGGCCACACCAGTGCGGCAACTTACTAGACACCACCTCGGTGCCATCCGGATCTTGGCGCGTTGTGCTGCCTTCGGCCTATTCGCACATCGGTCCGCTACTGACGCAAACTCACAGGCCAACGGGGCGCCCCACGCCGACTTTCAGCATTGTTGGATAGCCACACCAGTGCGGCAACTTACTAGACACCACCTCGGTGCCATCCGGATCTTGGCGCGTTGTGCTGCCTTCGGCCTATTCGCACATCGGTCCGCTACTGACGCAAACTCACAGGCCAACGGGGCGCCCACGCCGACTTTCAGCATTGTAGGATGGCCACACCAGTGCTGCA
The DNA here is from genome assembly GCF_964261635.1 of Lissotriton helveticus. Classification (NCBI taxonomy): domain Eukaryota; kingdom Metazoa; phylum Chordata; class Amphibia; order Caudata; family Salamandridae; genus Lissotriton; species Lissotriton helveticus. The sequence continues at coordinate 1,080,398,169 of NC_136061.1, read as the reverse complement.
ACTTGCTGGACACCACCTCGGTGCCATCCGGATCTTGGCGCGTTGTGTTGCCTTCGGCCTATTCGCACATCGGTCCGCTACTGACGCCGCCTCACGTGCCAACGTATTTTCTCCGCATTTTACACCCTATGCCGCATAACAGGTCATGTGACTTGTTTATAAAACTTTTCATTGGTTCATTTTACTTTTGGTTTCCTAATGATGGAAGGCATGATCATGTGACCTAAAAACAACACTTTTCATAGGATGAAAACTTTTTTTTTTCCCAAACGATGAAAGCCCCACCTTGTTTCTGGATGTTTCAGACTGAAGCTGGCGTCAGCATGAGAGCACCACCATCTCGTAGCTCCGTCGTGGTCATTCCGCGAGCAATCATGGCAGCCGCTCCCCACCAGAAGCCTGCAGGAGTCGGAGCCCCCAAAACTTTTGATGAATTCTCAAGGCGGAGGGGACGCTTTCGAGAATGGGGTCCAAGACCTAGCAGACAAGCGTCCGATTTCCAAGGTGTCCCAGGGCCATTTCAGTGGACCAGGCCCAAAAAGGAAACAGCCTGCCGCCATTTTAAGAGTCCTGTGACAGCCGCCTATCGCTGCACCGCAAGAGTGGGCGCAACTCAGCTGAATTGCGGCTTTTGACACAGTGGACCAAAAACGGACGGAATGGCAACTGAAACGGTAAAGGGGCGCCCCACTACAACAGATGACACTCCACCTGGAGAGGCCCGTTCACGCCGCCTCCCCCGGGGCGCTCCACGCCGTTATTCGGAGCAGCATTGTAGGATACCAAAACCAGTGCGGCAACTTACTGGACATCACCTTGGTGCCATCGTTCTGCTGCCTTGGAACTATTCGCGCAACAGTTTGCTACTGATGACCCACCCCCCGCGACGCCCCATGCCGTTATTTGCTGGGTGGCAACTTACTAGACATCACTTTCGTGTCATCTAGATTTCGGCGCGTTCTGCTGCCTTGGAACTATTCGCACAACAGTTTGCTACTGATGACCCACCCCCCGCGACGCCCCACGCCGGAAATCTGGACGTTGTGCTGCGTTGGGACTATTCGCACAGCCGACCGCTACTTCGTTGTTTTTCCCTAAAAATGTTTATATGTTATTACTATTTTTGTTTTCTTGTATATATTTATAAATTATTAAAGTTTTATAATCTTACTACTTTGTCGGAGTGCTATATATTTTTAATGTGACACATAATTGTAAAAACTTTGATGTACAAACAGTCATCCCTGGAATCTTCCGCTTCAGGCTCGGTCCCCTCCCCAATCACAATACAGGATGGTTTTCAGATAATAGCAACGCTTCTGCTGTGACGGATCTCATCGAGTGTGGGCCTTGATCTACTATAACTCCTTTGAAGAGGGGTGATTCTTTACAGCTGTGGCCATAAACTACATCTGCAGGGCTAGCTGATACCCTAGGACCAGCCTGGACAATCGGACACAGAGGAAAAGGAGTGTCAGAGGGTGCGGTAGTGAATAGGGCGAAAGGGAGGTGTCGGGCGAGCACAGGGTGTGATTCTCAGGGAACAGCAGCGCAGATGGGGGAGGTTTATTACCCATGCATAAGACAGAGAGCGGGGGTGACCACTGCCTGGGGGAGATGCTTGCGAGGGTGGGGAGCCATGCTAAGGATCGACAGCGTGCACAGAGTGGGTCTGGTCAAGGCATCTAAAATGGCTGCCGTGCACGACAAAAGTGTGTCATTTGAAAAAAGACAAGATGGCGCAGACAATGTTTTTCAACACTTCCTGATTTCCTTCGAATCGAACGTTAACAGACGTTGGGGCATATTACCAAAGTTAAGCGATATTTATCCCTAACGATGCTTAGCAACGATTTTTTTACCGTCAGAAATTATCGCAGATAAACCTTGCTATTATCAAGGTTTATCGGAAATACGATAAAAAACGACCGCAATGCATTAATATCGCTGAAAACTCAGCGATATTCATGCATTACCGAGCTAATGCTCTTAGCCATGTTATCCACCTCCCATTGGATAACATGGCTAAGAACTGCTCAGGGCAGGTGGTAGCTTTTGGAGATATTCGCCCTTATCTCGAATATTTCCAAAAGTTGATAATAGGAGATAGCGATGTTAGCGACTGTTTCCAGTCGCTAACATCTTGGCATGCCCACTTTGCATGTCATTAGTGATAAATATCACTCACATGCAAAGTGGGGCCCAAGATGGTCGCTATCTTCTACTAGCCGTCGCTAACTGGTGTTAGCAACAGCTAGGTAATACACATATAATTTTATCTCCGCGAAGCGGAGCGCTGTTACAGATATATATCTTGTTTCTGAACGTTAATTTCTCAAAATGCACTGAAGCACATATATTGAGACCTAGCAAAGGCACATCGGGCTACCAGTCCCTACAATTTTGCCAAGTTTCGTGCAAATCCATTCAGCTGTTCGATCCTACCGAGAGACAAGATGGCGGCCGCTACGGACTGTTTGGAATGTTTACAGACACCGGAGAGCCAATCAGCTTCGCTTCGCAAAGCTCCGTAACGCGAAAAGTACGCGAAGCGGTGCGCTGTTACAGATATATACCTTTTTTTGAACGTTAATTTCTCAAAATCCACTGGAGCACATATATTGAGATCTAGCAAAGGCACATCGGGCTACCAGTCCCTACAATTTTGCCAAGTTTCGTGCAAATCCATTCAGCTGTTCGATTATTATTATTTTTATTTTTTTTTGCCCCGCGGGGCCCTTTTAAAACCTCCACATCAAACCTAGGGGGTGAGCGACAATGTACTATGCCCCCTTATGGTCATTTGCCCCTTCGCTTTGGCCTCCTCTTGTCTCTCGATCCTACCGAGAGACAAGATGGCGGCCGCTACGGACTGTTTGGAATGTTGACAGACGCCGGAGAACCAATCAGCTTCGCTTCACAAAGCTCCGTTGCGCGAAAAGTACGCGTAGCGGAGCGCTGCCCAGTCCGCTGTTACAGATATATATCTTTTTTTGAACATTAATTTCTCAAAATCCACTGAAGCACATATATTGAGACCTACAAAAGGCACATCGGGCTACCAGTCCCTACAATTTTGCCAAGTTTCGTGCAAATCCATTCACCCGTTCGGGCTAAAAGTGAGGCCAACCGCCCTATGGAAATTAACATGGGAAAAACGTGTTTTGGGACCCCCCTTTTTTCTCGGCCCCCCCTTGACGAACCCCCCCAAAATTTTCAGGGGCTGCTCAGAAACAAAATGTGCCATTTTCCTGAAAATTTCAGCCAATTCCGTCCACAAACGCCAAAGTTATTAGACATAGAATTTTCAAAAAACCCATAGAGAAAAAATCCTAACTATATATACCTACTGGCGACCGCCAGTAGGTAATATATATATATATATATATATATATATATAAATAAATATATATATATATACATATTACCTACTGAAGGTAGGTATTTTTAGGACCTAGTTTGCATAGGGAAAGCGCTTTTAGATTTGCCAATAACTTTGGCATTGTTTGGTGGATCTCCACGAAATGTTCAAATCTAATGGGACAGTCACGTGCACTTCTGTCCTGAAAATTCTGGAGTGATCCTTCAAGCTGAGAAAAAGGGGGGTCCCAAAATGCTTTTTCTCCATGTTAATTTCTTTTTTTTTAATATAATTTTTATAATTGTTTTCCAAAACAGATGTACACATATACATTTAACATTTAGGAAATTTCTCTGTTACATTTGGTATCTGTGAATTACATAAAAAGCGTTTGGTGGATTGTTCTTGGGTGTCATTGGACAGAATATAGATATACACATCACATATCTATAGGCATTTTGGTCGCTGGTTACATCTCTTTTCTGAAATCAGCCTGACATAACCTAAGCATATAAACATATGAGCGTTTTGCCAATTGTTGTGGGTCGATCGTTAACGCACATTTAGGATAATTCACTGTATCATTTGGCAAGAGCGTGTTACATAAAAAGCATCTGGTAGAAGGTTCTTGGGTGTCAATTGACAGAATACCGATGTACATATACATATAGCATTTGGGTCAATCCGCTTTTTACTTTGGCATACGCGTGTTACAATTGCATCTTTTATCAGGCACGTGCTAGACATAACATAAACATATAACATGTAAGCGTTCGGCTAGTTGTCGTGGATCGAAAGTCAGCACTATGGGTTGTTCTCGCCGTGTGTTTCTTTACTACTGTCTATGGTAGTTTGTATGGGTCAAGGAAGCTATCTAAAGATGACCACATCTCTCTATTGGCCTTTCTCCAGGGTGTATGTCTTAGTGCCGTTGAGTCAGCACCTCTTAGGAATGTCACCCAGTTCAGCCATCCTTTAAAGGTGGCCTTGGTGGTGTCTTTCCACTTGGCTATTACTGTTTTTGTTGCACTGGTCAAGAGGAAAGGTCTAGAAGGTTTCTGTCTTGTTGTGAGTGCACGTCTGGGTTGAGGTGTGCTGTGGCTATAGTGCTAAATTCTTCTTTTAGGGTGCAGCCTAGGACCTTAGTGATATAGGTGAATACCTTTTTTCCAGAATTTGGTGACTTTGCTGCAGTGGAAGATAAGGTGGGCTAGGTCCCCTATTTCTCTATCGCAGTTCCAGCATCGGTTGTTCTCCCTTAGGCCTAGTTTTGCTAGTTTTGCTGGAGTCCAATATGCCTGGTGCAGCAGCCAGAAATTTGTTTGGGCTAATACTGGAGATATTATATTGCATGTGGGGGCCCTCCATATGGTCTGTATTTCTTGTTCTGTTAGTTTTGTGCCTGTCTGTTTTTCCCAGCATTCTGTACTTTTGGCGTTGTGTTTTTTGGATGTTGGGCGGAGGAGTTTGTATAGTTGTGATATCTGATGGCCTGTCTTGTTTATGTTTTCCATGTATTGGAATATTGAGGGGGTCAGCCTATCTAGGTTCGCATTTGTGATGGCCGTTTTGATTGCCAGGTAATTGTATAGTTCTACGTCAGGGAGGGCATGTTTTTCTTTCATGTTGTTGAACGTTAGTGGCGAGCCCTTCTCCTCTAACTGAGCAGGAAGCGAGAGGCCTGTTTGTTTCCAGGTAGCTATGTCAAGGGGTCTGCCTCTGTATTTGATTTTGGGGTTTGCCCAGTATGCTACCCATAGGGAGTTTTTGATGCTTGTCTCTAATTTTTGGTCTACCTTTAGGAGAGCTTGCTTTGTTAACTTGAATATCGGGTTCCCCTTCAGTTCTTTTTTGTTGGCTGTTAGAAGGGTGAGAGGGTCGCTGTTGTCGAGGATGGCTTTTTCTAGCAATAAACAACAAGGTCCACCTCTAGAAGGTTTCCTGTGAGCCAGAGTATATCAGGCATACACAGTATTGGTTAAAATACCCCTCACACACCAAAAGGGCCCTTGGTGTCATGCTTCATCATCGGGGTCTTCCCGCCCCGCTGCGGGACGGGGCGTGCTACGACTAGCGACTATGCTGGAGTACTTAGATGTTGTAAGTGCTATGTGAAGTGTATTGAGTGAGTGTGAGTAGGGTCAGGAGTGATATGGAAAAGTGAGATTTAAAAGAATACCTGGCCTTATGAAAGCAAAAAAATCTTTATTAGTCATAGGCTGGTATCGTTAAAAATAGTGTGGCGGAGACAATCCAGCTTAACAATGGGCTAGTTCTCCTGGTGTTGTCAACATGTTTCGAGGCTGACTGCCTCTTCGTCAGGACGGGGTCAGATCCCTCTGTCACTCACTAAGGTTGGTAACAATGTGTGCTATGTGTATATACAAGTGAATAGAATATAGATTATAATACAACTGCAATATGGCATTCAATTTTGAACAGTTATAGCCCTGTCAGTATTTCTGAGTCGTGGGCCTGCAAAGATAAAGTAAGAGCACGTAAGTATTTACTGCGCACCCCAGTGCACGTTCATATATCACCTGTGGAAGGAAAGACATGGTGACATATATGGTGACTTTGCGGTTGCCGGTAAAATACACTTAGGTGCTGTGACCTGTAGGTGGAAGAAAAAACACTAATAGACAAAACCAACAATTACTATAAAACACACTCTCTATATCGTGAAGTTCTATACAAGTCCATGGTGAGCTGTAAAATTAAAAGACTAAGGGCTAAATACATATTGGAATAATTAGGAGTCAGTGTCCCATGAGCCGGTCTGGAAAAGGGGTACATGGAACTTCCATCTGTTGGTAATGTAAAAGTGGGGTATGCCATGGTTTAGGGTAAGGTCATGGTAGTAGGTGTTGAAAGTCTAGGCATAAGGCTCCCTAACGCGGCTATGCCATACTTACTAGTTCACGAGCAGTCCTCGCATCCTCCCTCATCCGCGGCTTCCGTGTTGTGAGAGGAAGGAGAGGAGTATGCGGTTATGTACTAGAGTAAATTGGATAATTACTAGCACCTGTACCTGGGAGGGGCGGTTGATTGAGCAGAACACTAGAGCGGTGTAAGCTCAGGAAGGTGGACGGAAACTGGAGCCATCTTGGAACAGTATCAAGGATCAAAAACGGGTGCCATCTTGGAGAGGCCAGTGGTGAAACTGAACTGGTTGTGAAATCTGTAGGCTAGACAACTTGGCAATTGCATGCGGTTCTGTTAATGCAGAGATGCCTCTATGTGCTACGGGCGGTGAATCAGGATTCGAAAAAAGGAGGCGGACATCTTGCCTAGAAAGCGCAAAATGGGGGTATTCGGGTGACGGTGTCACATAGAAGAAACCTAATATTAAGTTGTATAGTTGGATCAGGTCTGGAGAGTGGACTCATGGATCCAATATCAGGCCTCACGTCAATACGTATTATGGGGCCGCATACTAGCCAAAAGGCAATCAATCCTAATGTAGGGTAGGGAACACAGTGGGCCCATATTTTTGCAAACAGTTAATCAATACTAATGTAGGGTAAGGAACACAATGGGCCCTAACCTATTCAGAACGATCACTGTGTGATTAAAGTGGCATGCCAACACACACGAGTGCAAAGTAGAGACAGATCATTGTGCAATTAATCCTTTCTCTACAGTGGCATGCAGAGTGCAAACAGCCTATCGCTAGTGTGACCAGTTCAAGTTGGAGAGACCACAACCAGTTCTAATAGGGTTTTGATCTCCTGATAGAGGTTGTTACTGGCTCAGTTGGGCCCAGGGTATGTCATCATTCAGCCCTGTGATGTGTGTCCCAAGACAAAACACCCACCCGCTCTTTCTCCAGGAGATCTTTCTCGCATTTAATTGATTCAACCACTGTCCACTGAAGATCTTGAATACCATGGCCCGTGGTTAGATAGTGGGAGGCCATCTTAGTCGTGTTTTTTTGCAACGTATGTTGCTTCGATGTTCACCAATACGAATGTTGACTGGCCTAGAAGTCATTCCAATGTATTCTTTGGCACATGGGCAAGTGATAAGGTAGACAACATTTCTGCTGTTGCAGTTCGTGAAACCACGTTGTTCTCATGTCGTGCCATTCGAGAATTTGATTGTTTTGCTTTTACTGGTGGATTCACAAGATGTGCATGAGCCGCAAGGATGGTGGCCATTTACAGATATCAATTTAGGAGGGCCACTGTCTTTCATGATTCTAGGTCTACTGTGGACCAAGATGTCTTTTAAGTTGCGCCCCCTTCTGTGGGAGTTTTGTAAAGAAGACAGGAGTATAACCCATAGACCAAGCCAGGACTGGGTAGGTAAGATACAATTATCACACAGTGTCCTGAAAGTTAAAAGTTAGTAGGCAGTTATAAATAGCATGCACATAGCATTACTTTGGTGGACAGGAAGGAGATTACTCAATTTTTTTAATGGAAAAATAGTTATTCATCTTTATGTTATAACATTCATTTCATGGTTGGAAGTATACAGTTAAGAACAGCACTGCATAGAATGTAATGACAACCACATGAGACTTGGTGCAACAAACGTGAATAAATAGTGCAAGTGGCGACGCAAGTGAAGGAGAACAGAGAACAGCGTGGTCGGCGCACTGTGTTTAAAGTGCAAGTTATATACAGTGAGTGGCTGAAAACGGCACGTGTGACATAGTGATATCACAAGGGGCACAGTTGATTGATTAGACTTGGAGCCACTAAGAAGGAGTGCGCCTATTAATTAGGCTGTTGGGTCGACGGCGTTTCGATCCGGACGATTTCGGATCATCATCAGGACTGGTTGTCTGAGTTGAATAGTGCTTGAAGAATCCATGCAATTTGGAGTCCTTGTAACCAACCGGGGTTCGACTAGAAGAGCCAGGGGACCACCGAGGGATCGGGTCACTGGGTGAGGCAGGCGGATGCTTGCTGACGATTATGTTCGTGCCTGAAAGCCTGCCGAGTTGGATGAGGCAATGCTTGGATGCTTTCGCGTTGTAGCCGGCCGCGTTAGTCAGCCATGCTTAGCGGGCGCTGAATGAGTCAGCGCGTCCGTCTTGCAAATTGAGACTCTCGCCTTCTGTGGGAGAACATTGGTTTCGGGAAGTTCAAAGAGCCACAGTTAAGGATTTTCCAGTGTTTGTTCACTATTTTAGTGATCTTGTTTGAGTTGATGTTGAATGTGGTCACACATATTGGTCTGGCTTCCTGTTCCTTTGGCAACGTGGGTTCCAATAGAGTCTCTCTATTATTGTTCCTACCCCTTTTTAGGCCTTTCTTCACAATTCCTCTTGGATAGTTTCTGTGTAGTAGTTTTTGCTCGAGGTCTGCCGCTTGCCTTTTGAAATCAGTGATGTTGGAACAGTTCCGTCTGAGGCGAAGGAACTGCCCATAAGGGAGGTTATCTCGTAAGTGTCTTGGGTGAAAACTGTTGTACAGTAAGAGGCAGTTTTTAGCGGTAGGTTTAAAATGGGTACTGGTATGTAGTCTGCCTCGGTTCGGGAAAATGCTTAGGTCCAGAAAAACCAAGTTTTCATTGGATACTGTGTGGGTAAATTTGCCAACCTTAGTGAGTGACAGAGGGATCTGACCCCGTCCTGACGAAGAGCTAGTCAGCCTCGAAACATGTTGACAACACCAGGAGAACTAGCCCGTTGTTAAGCTAGATAGTCTCCGCCACACTATTTTTAACGATACCAGCCTATGACTAATAAATAATTTTTTGCTTTTATAAGGCCAGGTATTCTTTTAAATCTCACTTTTCCATATCACTCCTGACCCTACTCACACTCACTCAATGCACTTCACATAGCACTTACAATAGCTAAGTGCTCCAGTGTAGTCGCTAGTCGTAGCACGCCCCGTCCCGCAGCGGGGTGGGAAGACCCCGATGATGAAGCATGACACCAAGGGCCCTTTTGGTGTGTGAGAGGTATTTTAACAAATACTGTGTATGCCTGATATACTCTGGCTCACAGGAAACCTTCTAGAGGTGGACCTTGTTGTTTATTTATGCATTAACTAGAGGAGGGTGCGCCACCTGAGTGCTTTCCAGCACTACCTCTTCACTCCCCCCTTTTTGATTCTTTGTTTTTCTAGCAATAGCCAGGTCGGGGTGTATTGTTGATTGTGTAGTACCCAGTGCATCCCCTGTCTGGGTATCGCAGCTAACTGGAATGTTCTAGGGTCAGCAACGTTCAGGCCCCTAGTCCCTTCTTTAGTCTCATTTTCGTGAGACTTATTCTCGGCTTCTTGTCCCTCCTGATGAATTTGTTGAGAATTTGGTCTGTTTTCTTGTAGAAGTCGTTGGAAAGCAGCATGCTGGTTAGGTAGTTGACAATTGGGGTGATCATCATCTTGACTGACTCTATTCTACCCCACCAGGTGTTGTATTTGGGCGACCATTTTCCTAGCAACCCTTTTATCTTGTCGAGAGTGTTTTTCTCGTTTTGTTCTAGGGTATTTTTTAGGCTCCTCCCGAATGTGATGCCTAGGTATTTGATGGATCTTGTTTGCCAAGCTAGCCCGGAGTTGCCCAGAACTTCCTTAGTCGTATGTATGTTTAGAGGCATACACTCCGACTTCTCCCTGTTGAGTTTATACCCGGAGTGTGAGGTGTATATGTCTATGGTGTGTATGAGAGCAGGTATTGATTTGGCGGGATCCTCTGTTGCTATAAGTAAGTCGTCTGGGTAGGCAGCTAGTTTGGCTGTGGCATTGTTTATTTTTATACCAGCTATGTCCTCATTAGCTAGGATGTCCCTGATCAGTGGTTCTAAGGCTAGCAGAAACAACAGTGGGGATAGTGGGCAACCTTGTCTGGTACCTCTTTGTAGGACAAAGGAGGTCGAGGTTGTACCAATGATGGCGATCTGTGCTTTGTTGTTTTTGTATAGGGCCTTCTTTGTGTACTTGTCTCCCAGGTTATATGCCTGCATGCATTGTTCTAGGAAGTGCCAGGGGACTCTGTCAAAGGCCTTTTCTGCATCCAACGTGATCGCAACTGCCGAGTTGTAAGAGTTCGAGCAGTGCTCAGTGATTTGGCAGAGGAGTCTTGTGTTGTCGCTTAACATTCGTGTTTTCATGTAGCCTACCTGCGTGTGTCCAATTAGCTGTGGGAGTAATCTGTTAAGTCTTGTCGCTAGTATTTTGGCATATAGTTTGCAATCTAGGTTGATGAGCGAGATCGGCCAGTAGTTTTTAGGCCATTGTGGGTCTTTTCCTTCTTTGGGGATGACTATGATGTTGGCCTGAGACATTGTCTCTGTCATTTCCCCCTCTTCCCCGCAGTTGTTAAAGACTCTTGTTAAGATTGGTGTTAGCTGGTCCTGGAAGGATTTGTAGAATGGTGCTGTGAATCCGTCTGGCCCTGGTGCCTTGTTGTCTTTGAGTCTCATAATGGCTGTCCTAACTTCGAGGGATTTGATATCCTGGCCTATTGCTGTTGCTTCTTCTTTCGATATCTTAGGTAGTCTTAGGTTCTCAAGGTAGTTCTTTGTACCTGCATTGTCTATATTTTCATCTTTGCTATATAGTTCTTTGTAGAATTCTGTGAAAATGTGTATGATATCTTTGTGGCGGGTGTGGGACTTATCATTGGTGTCTGTGATTGTTGTGATATAGTGTTGTCTTTGCTTGAGCTTGAGGTATGATGCCAGAGTTTTGCCGGCCCTGTTAGCTTCACATAGGTTTATTTCTTTGTACTTCTTTATCCACAGACCTGCTCTTTTGCTTAAAATTCTGTTGTATTCATACTTTTTCTTTGTGAGTTCTGTCAATATTTGTTGGTTTGTGGTGTCTCCTATGTGTTGTGATTCTAGTCCTTTGATATCTTTTTCCAGCTGGGACAGTTGGGCTTTCGCCTCTCTGTCTCTTCTTGCCTTGATTTTTATTAGTACCCCTCTGATGGTTGCTTTGAGTGCTTCCCACAATGTTTTGGGGTCTACATCCGGAGTGTCGTTAATTTTGATATATCCGTCAATGGCGTTCTGGATTTTGTTCTTATCCTCTTGCTTGGTAATGGTAGTTGAGTTAAGTCACCATCTGCGTGTTTGTGTTCGTTGTGTCTTCCTGTGAGTTGTACGCTAATGCAGGCATGGTCCGATATTGTTCTGGCTGCGATATCTGTGCAGTCTATTAGGTGCGTGCGCGTTCCTGATATGAGAATGTAGTCTATTCTACTGTATGAGTTATGTGGATTCGAGTAGAAGGTGTAGTCTCTGGTGTCGGGGTGTTGTAGTCACCACGGATCGGCTAGGTCGAATCTGCTGCAAAGGTTTGTTAGTGTCCTATGGGACGTGGGCATGAATGTTTGGGTTTTTGATGGTCTGTCCAGCGTTTGGTCTAGCGCCATGTTGAAATCCCCCGCCACCACCATCATCGTGTTGTGTGAGCTGTTGGTGTCTAGTTCCTTTGTTACCCCCTCTCAGAATGGCGTGTCGTTGGTGTTTGGTGCGTATATGTTCGTTACCAGTATTGTCTCCTCTCTTCTTTTAAGCTGCGTAGTTAGTAGTCTAACCTCTTTGTTATGCTGTTCGTTCTCTATTTTCATTTTTGATTTACTACTGGTCAATGTAATGACTCCTCTCTTCTTACCCACTGCCGGCGAGCAAGCAACTTCACCTATCCATTTGGCCCTAAGTTTGCTTGCCTCATCCATAGAGAGTTTGGCTTCTTGTAGTAGGATAATGTCCACTTTCGTCTTGGCTAGGTAGTCTAGTACCTTTTTTCTTTTGATCAGGTGGTTTAGGCCTTTGACATTGAGGGAAATGATCTTGAGGTCTGATGACAGTGTCGTGTTGTTAGACTGCGTCATTTTTAGTGTTTCTGTGCGCTATGCTCGGTCTTCCCTTGAGAGGTCTATCTCTCATCAGGCTTCTTTTTGAGTGGTTTTCTTGTAAATGGTCTAGTGTTGTTAGTGTTGACTGTGGTCTTTCCACGGTGCTCATATTGGTTTTCAAGGACATGGACGGGACGTACAAGACAGACAAGACATGACCTAACATGTCATACAGGACAAACCTCCCCCCTACCCCTCCTTCAGAACCCTCCTCCCCGCCCACCCTCCCTACCCCCCACACCCTCTCCTACATTGTGCTGTGGGCGTGCGACAACAAGGTCCCCTCCGCCGCGTCCCGATCCCAGGATACTGGATCTGAGGTAATATCTGGTTGTAAAAGGATATGTAGTTCTGTGATAAAGTCACTGTAAACTGATGTAGATTTCGTTGCCTCCCTTCGGTGTGGGCGGTCTGTTCCCTGCGGTAGTTGTGGGAGCTTGTTCATTGAGCTCTGTCTTCTTTGTTTCAGTCTCTGATTCGCTTAGTAGCCGATTGGTTAGTTCGTGAGTGGGTTTGGAGACGCCCCTGTTTTGGCCGTGGGTGCTGAAGCTTCTATGTCCTGTATCGGTGGGCCCTGTAGGTATCGTGAAAGTTCTCCTTGGTCATCGAAGGTTAGCGAGACCCCCTTGTTGGTTATTCTGAATCTTGTTGGTCCTGGAAAGGAGAAGGTTATGTTTTCTCTTCTCAGCTTGTCCCTCTGGGCAAGAAAGCCTTTTCTAATGTCCACTGTTGGCTTTGAGTAGTCTTGCGTAAGGATGATTTTATGTCCGTTCCAAAGTAGATTGGGGTTCTTCCTCGCTACTCCGAAGATGGCATCCGTTTGGTGGGATCGAATGGGTTTACATATTATAGGTCTGGGACCTGCTCTGCTGGCTTGTCTGCTGGTAGGGACCCTATACGCTTTGTCTAGTTCGAAGGGGTTCTCAAATTGAAGCTTTGTCAGTTCGGGTATGAGTTGCTGAATGAGCTTGACGCATGATCCTTCCTTGTCCTCTTCTCCCTCCGGCACTCCTAGTATTCTTATGTTGCCTTTCCTATTGCAGTCTTTGAGTTCTGCTGTTTGTCTACGCAGATCAGCCGTAGCCTTGGCGATGTTGCCTATGGCCTTCCCTGTGAGTTGGGCTCTGTCCTCTATGCCGCTTACTCTTTGTTCCACCGCTTCCACTTTGTTGTTTGTTACATGGATATCGGAGTTCTTGACGCTTTGGTCAGTGGAGGAGCCGCCCCGGCAGCTGCTGAGTAAGTGTGGGCACATGCGTTTCCAGACCCCCCTACCTCAGCCTTTACCTAAGCTGCTGGTGATCTTTGGCCTGGGGGACTGGAGCGGATATTCGCGTGAGACGGAAGTGACGGTGGAGGTGTCCCTCTCTCCTGATAAGCAGTCCCAGAGGATCGGAAAGCTCTCGACTGACTCAAGATATCAGACCAGAACACGTAGAAATTATATGGTGACTGACGCTAACTAGGAATTCTGTCAGAAATATTAACTTTGAGCCCTGAAGAAGTCACGGATGTGACGAAACGCGTTGGCAACAAGCAATTCTGTGAATTTTAACTAAGAACTTGAATAAAGAAAACTGAAAAATCTACAATCAACTCTTTTTTGACATTCTTATGTGTGGGAAGTCTCTGTCTAAACATCTATTAATACTGTAAAATATAGAAATTGGTTAAATCAAATACGTGTGTATAAACCTTGGTGCGGGTCAATTTTCCGTGTTACATGGATATCTGCTCTTATTGCTGCCAGTTCTAATTCGATCTTGTCTGTGGTATTTTTTGTGGACTTGGCCAGGACATGTACCTCGGCTAGTTTTTTTAGGATACTATCTAAAGTGCTCGCAATGTCAGCTTTCATTTTTATTGGTGATTCCGCACCGTTTTCTAATCTGTTTTTCTTGAGTTTCTGTGCTTGCTTGTCTTCGCTGCCTGACATTTCTGCTCTCTGTTTTATTTTGCGTATTGGGCCTTGGCGCTTTGGTGTCTTTGGTTTATTCTTGAACAGAGTTTCTAGCCGTGCCCTCTGTAACGGTTTCTTTGGTAATACCGTATGTTTTGACACGTGTGACTTAGTTTACGCGATTGTCTACAGCGCCGGGTATACGTGTTTCTTCATCTGACCTTCTTTCCCACCTGGTGATTGCACTTGCGAGCTTATAAGCGTTGTTAGAGCTGTGCCGTCGTTATGTCGGTTGGGCCGTCTTAGACTTTTGGCTCGCTGGTTTCTGTGCTCGTCTTTGTTGTCTCTCTAGATGGCCCCGCATGAGGCACTTACGGTTTCGCTTGTCTGTGCCTTGGCTCCTGCGCAGGGGGGTAAGTTCGCTGCGTTGTGTGGCTGGCCGGCGCTGCCAATTCTGTGGTGTGTAGTAGGTGCAACTTATTTTGCTTGGGCACTCATGGTTAGTTTTTTCCGGTCAGTGTGGCGGTCGCGTTTGTTTTCCTCTCAAGATCAAGAGATCACAAGATCAAGATGGCGCCGCCTCGGGCAGTTTCTGTTTTGTTTGCCTGTGCCTGGCTCCCTTTGTTTTCCTGCCCGGCGTGCAGGAGTATGTTCACTGCATTGTATGGCTTGTTGATGCTGCTTGTTTTTGGAGGTTGGGTATATGCTCTTGTATTTCCCGCTACGTCGACGAATTGCTCCCAGGACCTGAAAGGTGCTGCCTTCGGGCGTTACCGCTCTTTCTCCTCATCCAAGATGGCGGCGCCCAGGTGAGTATTGGGTTTCAGTTTCGCCTGTTTATGTGCGTGTTTTCATCTTTGGTGTTAATCTACTGCGCTGATATGGGCGGCTGCCGCACTGCCCTTAGATATGGGCGCGTTCTTGTATGCCCCACTGCCATGTGTCTATGTTCTCGTCGGCTCGGTCCTTCAGGTGTCTCATCAGAAATCGTTGTTTCCTCTGCTATCGAGCGTTCTGGATACCTTCCGGTTTAGTCTGATACTTTCCGCTGCGGTGACGGAATGCCCTAAGGTCTTACAAGGCAAGGCGCTGCACTCAGGGCGCTTCAGTTCTTCCATTCTTCTCCCTCATCTAAGATGGCGGCGCCCAGGTGATTCTTGGGTTTCGGTTTCGCCTGTCTCTGTGCTTGTTTTCTTTTTTGGTATGTTACTTTACTTAATTTTCTGGGGCTACGAGCGCTGTTTATCTTTTGCGCTGATGTGGGTGGCCGCCGCACTGACCTTAGGTGTGGGCACGTTCTCGTATGTTCTGCCGCCGTTCGTTTATGCTCTCATCGGTGCCATCTTTATCTTGTGCTCGGCCCCTCGGTGTCTCTCCGAAAGTTGTTGTTTCCTCTGCTTTCGGTTTTTCGTCGCTGGTTCTGTTGACTCATGTGTGTTCCTGATCCCATCCGATTCAGTCCGAACCTTCTCGTCGGGCTTTCCGTGTGGGATTCGCGCGAGGTCTGACGGAGCTCCGGATTTAGGCGAGTGTGCCCTTTGCCATCCAAGCCACGCACCCCTCCATGTTAATTTAAAAAGGAAACTTTAGACACAGCTACAGCTCGAACTGCTGAACAGAATTACACCAAATTTAGTAAAACGGTAGCTCTTGGTTCAGAAAGCACTCTTTTTGTGATCTAAATCCGTGCAATAGTTCCTGAGAAATTAAAAAAAAATCCCCAGATATACAAATGTGGCCACGGAAGATCCATGAACCTTCCCGATCTTGAGCCTGCAATCTGATTGGCTGGCAACACTTCAAACCTGGAAGTTTTGACAGCCATCTTGAGTCTTGGTCAAACCGAGGCATAAGAAAAAATTGTAAAAAGAACTTTGAAAAACAAGAAAAGGGGTCAGGGTAGAACAACCCTACCCCCTAGGGCTGTTCAGGGGGTCCCACAGGGACCCGAGAGCCCCAAAAAGGCATTTAAAAAAACTTTTCGGTGGAATTTGTGGTGAATTTCATAGCAAACAGTGGTGGAGAAAGGGGGTGTGGCCTCTTACCACCTCTCGACAATCCAGTTGTGTGGGGTTTACTAGTGGCGACAGGAGGACTACTTGGCCCCCAGGGACTCTCAAGAGGCAAAGGGACTGCATCCCCCAACCAAGAGTGCACCACTCTGCAAACTCGCTTTGTGGCCCACTACTGGTTTGGAGATTAAGGCCACTTTACTCCAGAGGGACCTTTGGGACCAAAAAAGCCATACTGGTAGCTCCTGTAAGTCCTATGCAGTGTAATTCTTGAGAGCTGGTTGGAGGCCCATCCCCTTTTCTCCATCACTCTGTAAACTTGACTGCTAGTTAAAATAAACCTTAGAAATTCAAAGAAAAAACTTTATAGTTAGGAATTAGCATTTAAAAAAACTTTTAAAATCAGTGAATGGATGTCTCAGTGGTATATGGGTGAGTAACTGCATATGTGAAAGGCAGTATATGTGAGTTTTGGAGTATATAAGCGACTGTATGCGTTATTGAGGGATTGTGAGAGTTAATGTATGGATGAGTTTGTGCTTGTGTCAGTGATTGTATAAGAGAGTAAATATGTGTTAGTATCTGTATGAATTGGTGACTGGGTGTGTGTATGACTGTATAGGTGAGTAAATGGCAGTCTGATTGACTCTATAGGTGATTTAGTAGGTGTGTGAGTAGCTCTGTGAGAGGCTGATAGTGTGTGAGTGGCTGTATGGCTGTATGAGTGAATATATCAGTGGCTGTATTAGTGAATGAGTTGGTGTACGAGTGGCTGCATGGGTAGCTGAGTGAATGTGTATGTAGACCTATGAATCAGTGAGTGGGTGTGTAAGAACTGGTATGGGTGTGTCAATAGTTTTGAGATAAGCAGTGTAGAAGTTGGAGTGGGTGTATGAAAGGTTGTATTGGGGTATGAGTGGGTGCATCAGAGATTCTGTGGATGATGTCATCAGTGATGTAATTTGAGATGTTATCATTGATGTCAGATCTTGTTTATCGGGGATATCTCCTCCAAAATATGGAGAACGTGGTGGCCACATGATACCCCACCCCTGGGTACTCAACAAAATGTAGTAAAAAATCTGGGAATCAAAATGGATAACACCCTTTCCTTCCAACCACACATCCAGTCACTGGTGGGTTCCTGTTTCGGGATCCTGCACTTCCTAAAGAAATGTTTCCATTTTCTGTGCTCTATGGGCACTTGTTTCACCCCCAGCTATGTGAACCTGTTCATGGGATGGTGGGAGAAGCAGGTAGCCAGCAATCAAACAAGTTTTTGAGGAAAGAGCATATTATGGACCTGGTTTATAGATGACGTGTTTGTCATCTAGAGAGGTGATGAGAAATCTGTGAGGGAATTAATTGCTGAGCTTAATACAAATGAGTACAACTTGCACTTTGCTGGGCAGATTAGCACATCCAAAATTGCCTGGATTGTCTCTATGTTGACATTTCAGTACACAAGGACAAACTTGAGACAATACGGGTAATAGTTTATTGTTTGCATACAGTGCACACCCCACAAACCTAATCTACAGTATCCCCCATTGTGAACTACTATGTGACAAGTGTAATTGCAGCACAAACGCAGATATTGAGAGGGAAAGGGAGGTCATGAAATACAGATTCAGATAAAGAAGGGGGCTATAGCCACCGCCAGAGCCAACCTGCACGAAGGGATGAGAGATGTAGCCGAATGGATGACGACCAGCCGCCTGAAACTGAACACGGACAAGACGGAGGTCCTCATCCTGGGCTCCTCGCCCTCCGCCTGGGACGACTCCTGGTGGCCCCCCGCCCTGGGCACCGCACCCAAACCGACGGACCACGCACGCAACCTGGGCTTCATCCTGGACTCCTCCCTCTCCATGACCAGACAAGTAAACGCCGTCTCCTCGTCTTGCTTCAACATCCTGCGCATGCTACGGAAGATCTTCCGGTGGATCCCCACCAAGACGAGGAAGACGGTCACCCAGGCCCTCGTCACCAGCCGACTGGACTACGGCAACGCCCTCTACGCCGGAACCACCGCCAAGCTCCAGAAGAGACTCCAGCGGATCCAGAACGCCTCGGCCAGACTCATCCTCGACATCCCCCGACGCAGCCACATCTCCGGACACCTGAGAGATCTGCATTGGCTCCCGGTCAACAAGAGAATCACCTTCCGTCTCCTCACCCACGCGCACAAAGCCATACACGACCAAGGCCCGAGCTACCTCAACAACCGGATCAACTTCTACACTCCCAAGCGCCTCCTCAGATCAACCAGCCACGCCCTCGCCGCCGTCCCCCGCATCCGAAGAGCGACGACAGGAGGAAGGTCCTTCTCCTACCTGGCGGCCAAGACCTGGAACTCACTCCCGACCGACCTACGCCTGACCCAAGACCACCTCTCCTTCAGGAGGAAGCTCAAGACCTGGCTGTTCGAGCAGTAACGGCACCCCCCCCCCCAACCCAGCTCCTTGAGACCCTACGGGTGAGTAGTGCGCTCTACAAATGACCTGATTGATTGATTGATTGATAGCCAGAAGGTTATTAAACATGCTAACACAAGAGTATATTTATCACTCAGAACACCACTTCTAACCCAAGAGGAAACCAAAATAATAATGTGCAATATTAAATTCGGATCCCCACTGGATCTCATACCCGTCAAAATCACATCTTCTCTTGTAAAACAACTATCTGAACCCATCTGCTCCCTTCTAAACCAATCCATGGAGGACAGATATTTACTCCCCTCATGGAAGGTGGCCCAAATCATTCCCATACGGAAAAATACCTTCCTACCCACAGAGAATCTATCAAATCTCCGCCCCTTCTCCCTTTTACCTTACATGAGCAAAGTCTTGGAAAAACCTGTCAACAAACACCTTTCCGACCATACCGAAGCAGCAGGCAACTTGGACCCGGCCCAATCGGGTTTCCGGCCCAAATATAGCACTGAGACTGCGCTAGTGGCCGTTACCGATAAGATCAGGCTCGCCCTAGATCAGAACCAGCCCACCCTTCTAGTGCTATTAGACCTCTTTGCCCTTTCGATACGGTCGACAATCAGACTATGCTCATGAGAATGAGGGATATTACTTTTCTGCTACTTAATGAATGTATCAGGCTCAATAGCAATTCAATCATTAGAGGGAGGGTGGCAAGAAAAAGAGAGACACACAACTGTACCAATTCAAAACATTTTCTTGTATTTCAAAATGAAAACGAATAATGCTTGTAATTTAACTGCGACATACATATACTATACAAAGTGCAATGTGTCCCAAGTGATATAGTGAGCGAAACAAAAACGTATACAATTGAGTGAACTATACAGGTTTCAGCTGTGACTATTTACAAAAAAGGAAACTAGACTCAGAACAATTATTTCAACCAGTAGTTGTCCAGCTGCTATACAATTATAGGAACTGTGTTAGTCTGGTTCGTTTCCTAGTGCGTCGACGGCGTTTCGACCCTTAGAATGGGGGTCTCGTCAGGACAGGGCCGTGAGGGACGTCTTGCAAAAGGGTATATATAGCCCATGCGTGAAGAATTTGTGTTCTGTATTATACAAACGATCGGAGGCAGCCATCGAGCTGAACGACGAATACGCAAAGATAATCTCTGGATACTCTGTGCAGCGACGGCATTGACCGCTAAATTCTAAATAGGACACGTTACCAGCTGTCGTATACAGTGTGCCCGGCCGGGTTCACTGTAAGTAAATTTATTTTACTTCTTCACGCATGGGCTATATATACCCTGTTTTGCTCTTCGGTGATGCCCCACTCCTATGGTCACCCTACTGGTGGCCCCCAGAACTTGGAAAGGCCCATTCCACAGCAACCACTGTGAAGAACCTAGGAGTGTACCTTGAACAGACCCTCACTATGAGGAAGCATGTTACTCACGCCATGGGCTCATGCTTCCACATATTAGGCCTCTTAAGGAGAGCTTTGCCCTATCTACCCGACTCCTCCAGAAAGACCTTGACTCTGACTTTAGTACTGAGTAAGTTAGACTACTGCAATGCCCTCCTACCGAGTCCTCTCTAAACTGACTTCAAATGATACAAAACACTGCTGCCGACCTGATATTAAATGCCCTCCATAGATCTGCTTCTCTACCTCTCCTTCACCAACTACACTGGTTGCCCATATGACAACACGTGAAATTTAAGATATGCTGTATTACCCATAAAGCTATATGGGGGAATGAATCCGCCTATCTGGCGGGGAGGCTCCACCCATATACCCCACTTCGGACTTTAAGCTCAAGCTACAAAGCCCTTCGCAATAGGCCCAGAATAAAAAAGTCAAGGACTGGAGGCAAGTCCTTCTCTCACCAAGCCCTGCTCATATGGAACCAACTCCCTTTTGCCTTAAGGCAATGCCCCGACCACTTGAAGTTTAGGAAAACTCTGAAAACCACTCTGTTCTCAGCCTAGCCATTGCCACTTCCTTCACTGCACGTCCTGAGCTCTGAGATACCCCCAGGGGGTGATTCAAGCGCTATACACATAATAAATCAAATCAAATCAAGTGACACACATAAGGAGAAGTCAGACAACGTGAGATTCATTACCACTTACTTGAACCAAGCTTTTAACATTAGGCAGCTATTGAATAAATATTGGCACATCCTTAAGATGGATGATGTACTGACCAAATTTGTACATGACAATCCTCAGATTGAATTCAGGAAAAGTCGCTCCTTTAAAGACAATTCGAGTCACAACCAAATCACACTACTAACATCGAGCAACTAGAAACAAGAAGGAGTTGGATTTTACTGTTGTATGAAATGCAAGGCCTATAGCTATAGCTCAAACTGCTGATTCCTAACACATCTATGCATTACAGAATCAGGAAAACACTAGGCCTGGTCGGTGCAATCTGCTCCTTTTGCAGAGTTTGTGGAGTTTTCCGCACTCTGCGTAGTACACGGTGTTCCGAAAATCCCCACTCTGCAAAGGGGAGCAGATTTATTTTCTTGCTTGCAAGTGCAAGTGAGGAAAATCCAACCCCAGACCACCTCCCAGCAAGATTTCTCAACGCAGGTGGTCATGGATGGTTGCATCTGATCATGTTGATGAAGCTGCCACTCCAGTAGAAAATCTACTTGAGTGGCAGAAAGAAGCAGCTGGTGGTCCCTGGAGCTCCAGGGGGGCGTGTGGGCCCCCCACATTTTTTTACACATGCCGCAGAGTGATGGCGGTGCCCAGGGCTGTGTGTAGTCCCAGTGCCCCAGGGCTTTCATAAGCACTAGACGGGGGCCCTGTGTGCCCCCCTATTTTATTTTATGCCCCAGGACCTGGCCCACTTGTGGGTTATTTAAAAGCAAACGTTGGAGCCTGCACTTGCTTTTGCAAATATCATGATTTCGCTTTAATTTATTTTAAAAACAAAAGTTTTTTTGCACTGTTGGGAAACTTTATTGCGTATTCCTACCCTAGCCCCTTTTCTTTTTTTTAACACATTTTTTGGGGGGACTCAGAAAATCTGGGTCCCAAGATGGCTGCCGGCACTTCCTGGCTGAAGTGTTAGGAGCCAATCAGAGCTGCGCATTTCCCTTCACAGGCTTGTCATTTTTTGCAAAGGCTTCACAACCACAGATACCACTATCTGTTTCCTTTTACATTTCTCAAAAATTACTGAACAGATTGGCACCAAATAAGAAAAAGGCACTCCTTGAACCAACATCTACCTCCCTGCCAAATTTGGTGCATCCCCGTTCAGCAGTTCGAGTAGTACCTGTGGCTAAATGTTCCATTTGGAATTAACATTAACATGCAACTATTTCTCGGTCCCACCTGCACAGATCACTCCCAAACTGTTGAGGGGAAATTTCATGAAGATTGGTGAAATGATGCCAAAGTTATAGGCGAGTCAAAAAATGCTTTTCATTTGGAAACATGGTCCTAACTATAACTGCCCACTGGTTACCGCCAGTAGGTAATATATTACCTACTGGCGATAGCCAGTAGGTATATATAGTTAGGACCTAGTTTCCATAGGAAATCCACAACATTCTTTTGGGAATAACTTTGGCGTCGATTGAGGAAATTGCGTGACATTTTCCAAAACTTTGGCCAGCTCAGTTCTGCTCCTTCCCTGAAAGTTTTGGGGAGATTCGTCAAGCGGGGGCCGAGAAAAAAGGGGGGTCCCAAAACATGTTTTCCCCATGTTAATTTCCATAGGACGTTCAGACACGGCTACAGCCCGAACCGCTGAATGGAATTACATCAAACTTTGCAAAATTGTAGGGACTGGTATGCAGAAGTGCCTTTTCTATATTTGGTGAAAATTGTTCCAGTGGTTTTTATGAAAATTAACTTCAAAAACACATATATATCTATATGCGCGCTTCGAGCGCTTACCTGTACGCGTACCGGGGAGCGCACCCGGCGCGCCACGGAAGTGCGTGAGCGGAAAGCTGATTGGCTCTCGGGTGTCTGTGAACATTCCAAACGTTCCGGAGAGTCCCCCATCTTGTGTCTCGGTAGAACCGAGACACAAGAGATGGAAAACAAAAGGGGAAAACTATAAAAGGGGGCAGGGTAGAGACCCCCTGACCCCCTAGGTTTTCTCAGGGGGGCCTAGGAGGACCCCGAAGGTGAAAAAAAACTAATATTTTTTTTGAAAATTTCGCGGAGTATGCGCTGGGTGCAATGCCATGTACGCTTACAGGTACTCGTACCCTGAGCGTACCACGGGGAAAAGCAAAAAAATATATATCTTTTTGGGCCTGGGGGGTCCTTGTGGGACCCCCTGAGCAGGCCTAGGGGGACAGGGTGCTTCTACCCTGCCCCCTTTGCGTGTTTTGCACCTTTGTTTCACTGCTTTCTTGTGCCTTGGTTCTACCGAGGCACAAGATGGCTGCCATCACTTCCAGGTTTGGAGTGTTTACAGACAGTGGCAGCCAATCAGCATGCCTTTCACAGGAAAGCAGCATGCTCATTGGCTGTCAACACTTCTAAACAGGAAGTGATGGCATTCATCTTGTGCTAGGTAGACCGAGGGACAAAAGAAGCAGAAAAACAAACGTGTAGAATGCAAAAAGGGGACAGGGTAGAAACAACCTGACCCGCTAGGGCTGCACAGGTGGTCCCACAAGGATATTAACATATTTAAACGTTATCCGGTAATAGAATTAGCATTTAAAAAACCTTGCGAATTCACTGAAAAAACCATAGGTTTCAGGCCTTATATAGTTAGGAATTAGCATTAAAAAAACCTTGCAAATTCACTGAAAAAAACATATGTTTCAGGCCTTATATAGTTAGGAATTAGCATATAAAAAACCTTTGAAACTCACTGAAAAAAACCATAGGTTTCAGGCCTTATATAGTTAGGAATTAGCATTTAAAAAACCATTGAAATTGCTCCTATATAGTTAGTTGGACTAACTATATTTCGCGCACCCGCAATCCACTGCTGATGATGTCACATAATACATCATTCATGACATGGTCAGTGACATCACTGATGATATCTAAAATGACATCACTGATGACATCACTGATGACATCATCCACGTGACAATCACATACACCTTTTCATACACTAGTAAAATCTTTCATCACTCTTTGTAAAATACAGAGTATCATATTTGAATCCATTGTCACAGCAATATAAGTATCTAAAAACCCACTCAGTGATTCATAGATGTGTACACACATTTAATCACTTACATGTAGATTCACTGATACATGCTGTTAATGAACAATACAACACTATCAAAAATACTTATACCCCTATATCGACATTACACACCAGCACATATCCTATTCACATATGAAGTCATCCTACTCACTTATGCAAACAATGGATCATACTTACATATTTACTTAGCTACACACTTATACAAACACCACTTCATCTATTCATTTAGATAGTAAGTCATACTTAGTGAATTATAAAATCACTATTACAAGTATACAGTTATCCATACAGTCACTCACACAATCATTGAGTCTTATGTATACTTATTTATTTGCAACAACTGACACATACACTGCCTTTTATTTTTCGAGTTTGTTGGACATGTACCATTGAGAAATATATTTGCTCATCACCATACCCATAAAGATATTCACTCACCCAAACAACTGTTAGAACATGTAGTTTTAACTTCATATATCTACTGATTCAACTATTCACACATCTTTGGGCAGTCACACACCCCCCACCGAACCACCCACACATTCACTCTCCCATACAAATACTCGGTTAACTAATCAATAACTAATATGGACTTTCACATAGCTAGTAACCAACTGGAGAACCAGTTTACACAACCACTGACAAAAAGATACAGATATTCACACAATTTAATTACTATCCACTATATTTAGTGAGACACTATAAATTGGTAAAGTAAACAGTCAATTACACTGCTACTAAATCCTCCATCCAAAAATGTATTTTTATATATCCACTCATTCTTCAATGCAAATTGCTATATATATAATGCATATTTAAATAATGAAACAAACAAACCACATTCACTGGATGATGTCATCAGTGATGTCATCAGTAATGACATTTGAGATGTCATCAGTGATGTCACTGACCATGTCATGAATGATGTAATATGTGACATCATCAGCAGTGGATTGCGGGTGCGCGAAATATAGTTAGTCCAACTAACTATATAGGATCAATTTCAATGGTTTTTTAAATGCTAATTCCTAACTATACAAGGCCTGAAACCTATGGTTTTTTCAGTGAAAATATATATATATATATATTTTCCACATATTTCTGTCACGTCTGCAACAAAAACCAGGTACCAGCACTTCAGACCAATTATGTGCTTATCAATTTTATTGCAATTCTGCAATGTGCGTTTCAGCTGTGTTTCGACCTTCTTCACCCAAGAGGCCCTATAATAATTCCATAATTTAAAGTGCTCACATTGTCATAGTGGAAACATAGGAGAAATGCTTGCTTTTGCAATATATTGTGCTGTTCTTCATACAATTAGAAATCTAAAGAACTTAAAAGAAAACCTAATAAAAAACTAATAACACACAAACTACTTTGCTTTTTGTGCAGTTGTGAAAATTGTGGCAATTACTTCCACAATTTGCATTTCTGCTTTCATTTCTTGCATATGCACATTATTCTGCAATTCACAAGAGCAAAAGTTTAATAAAAAATATTTACATAAAGACTGCCATTTTACTTTATCTAATCCTGCCCTAGAGGGCAACCTCAAAAACCTCATCATAATTGCTTATAAGTGCTCACATGCTCATCAAGCAAACATAGAATATTTCAGAGTTACATTTAATTACATTGAATTATGCTGTCTTTCTGTACAATAATATAAATAAAAAAGCAATAGAGCATTTCTACCCAAGTGGTATATTTCTTCAAACCCTTCCTTTGCTGTATTATTATATTAGTTGATTCTTCATTGTGGCTTAATCCCCTAGCAGACGGCAAGAGAAGTCAAAATATCACTTTTATGCTTCCATTACATTTTATTCCCCAAGCAAGGGGATAAGGTAAGCAATATATATCTGAAAAAGAAGAGAAGAAAAATCAATCAAATAAGATGAAAAATATTTGGAAACCCCAAATACAGAAACATGTGAAAATAGAAGGCTGTAAACCTGAGATTAGAAGATTAAAAGTGTATAAAGAATAAAAGTGTATTATAAGAGTAATTCTTCTTCTATCTTCAGTCCTACTGGAGTCTTGCTGTCCAATCTGAGAATATAGGTTGACCCTAACGTTCTTACTTGTTTTTCCCTGTTTTCTTCTCTACGATCCCTGGCAACCAAATCAATTAATTACAAAATATATAAGATCCCTGTCATTCTTAGTGACGGTGCATCACTGCAAAATGGTGAGCTACTGCATATGATCTATCCTCATTCTTTTTTACCATGACATGTGGCAAAACCCATTTATGGACCTGGTGGATTGTACTGCTTACGTATTACAGGCTGCATGGGTACGTCAGTACGTATAATGCATACTCTGTTTTTAAAATATATGCCCCTGATTTTTTGCAGAACTTTACTGAATGGTGTACTGTGCTCAGTGCTGTTCACCCCACAGTGACAGCCTGACATTTCTACTTTTGCGGAATCTTTGACTCCCTTTTAGTCAGTTATCCTTGGTCCTTACTTCTGTGCTACTCCTTACTAGTTTACCTCACATTGATGCTGTTCTGAATGCAAGCCCCAGTTTGTCTCGCATCAACTGAACTACAGTTGGGTCATTCTTTACAAGGTGCCAATATTTAATCATGATCTTTCTGATGACTACTTTGTCTGTGCTGTATGTCGTAATCAACCTTAAGAATGAATGTTCTATTTGTCTCTCTGATTTATCCTTTCTAAATAAGACTGCTTCCCTGTTCAACCGTGTCTCCAATTTCTTTATGCATTCCACTACATCTAGGAACACAGCATCCATGCAGCTTACGGAAGTGGCAAAATGCAGGTTCTGATTATTGCAATACATTTTTGTTACACTTCATGAGCACTCTCTTCTGACTCCTTACATATTACAAAGAAGTCGCCTATATATCTGGCCCACATTATAACATGTTCATTCCAAACCTCCCCATATTCAACTTGGATCACCTGCTCCTCCCACCAGATCATAAGCTGTTATGCATAGATAGGGCAAAGCCGGTGCCCATTGCTGTATTTGTTTATACACCAAATTCTCAAAAAGGAAATAGTTGTGCTCATGGCACCATCTATTCATTTTTAACAGAATGCATGTATGTTTCATCATCATGCTTTATGCTATCAATGATGTCACATCCCTTGACATTAATAAATATCCTATATGCATTTTGACTAAAAAAACAAAGATTAATGTGATATATATATATATATATATATATAGATAGTTGGGTGAAAAATAACTTGTTAAACAAACAAAGCCCCTGAAATTTACCAGTTATTGTTATCTCAATTAATTATAACTCATGGGGTAAAATAACTATAACTTGCACCCCCACCATGCACATTGTTGTCATCAATTATAAAATTTCATATGTCATTAGGGATGTTATCAATGCAGTTATTGAACATGTCATGAGTGATGTAATATGTGAGAGTGCTAGCACTGCATGGCAAATGCCATTATAGATAGGTGACTGTATGAGACAAGAACTAAGGGGTTGATTTATATTCTGGCGGACAGAGGTATTGCAGTCAGGGTGATTCAGGCGATGAAGTTATTTACTTTGCCGACTTGACTGAGCCTCCACTCGCCAAATCATTAAATGACCGCCATGCTGATGGTCATTTCTTAAAGCACTGTGCAGTTTGGTGCAGGAATCTGTCAACACAACGGAGCCTGGGACAAAACTGTTTTCTTTTCGATTTTCAAAAATAAAATCCTGAAGTGGGATTATATTTATATTAGGCCTAAAGGATATTGATGCCCGAGGCTAGCCACAGGACGGGCACCCGCATTGATGTTCGCAGATGACACTTTGTTGTTATCCAAGACATCAATGGGGATCCAGCGCATCCTGGACGGCTTTGCCAATTTTTGTGCACTGAGAGGATTGGAATTTGGCTAAATCCAAGTTTATGATTTGAACCCTCCTAGCAAGACCCGCCAAAATCCTGTACTAGATGGTATTCCTCTAGAGCGGGTAAAAACCTTTGAGTACCTGGGTATCACGCTTGAAGAACACTTGGAATGGGGTCCCCAGGTGTCAAAGGCAGCACTCAAAATTACACAAAAAGCCGGAGGGTTAATCAAAATGCACAGATGCTCTTACTATAAGCCTGCTGCACCTGTAATGGAAATTTACAAATTCCAGGTTAGAGCTGCATCTGTGTACGGGGCTGAGTTATGGGGTCACCAAAAGCTTACCAGCCTCACTAAGATAGAACACACATTTATGAGGAATTTGCTGGGGCTGCCTGTCAGCACTCCTCTAGTACCCCTCAGATTGGACCTAGGGCTTCTACCCATTGAGGAGGAGGCAGCACTAAGGCCGATTACATTCTGGAGAAGACTGTGGACGGCCCCAGAATTATCTGCCTATAAGAACGAGTTCACAGATGTGTGGGCGGACATCAGAGCCAAACCCCTGGCTAATACACATTAAGAAATACAGCAGTAGGATTGGCCTGCCCGAGTTGTGGGCAACACCAGAAGTATTTTTATCACAAAGAAACCTAGGGGTCTAGTGCAGAGGGATATATGAAACCCTCAATCCATGGCAAGCTGAATGGAATTAACGAACATTAGGAGTGAGATAAACAATAACCTGAACTGGAGGAAGTGCCAGTGGTTGTGAATAGAACCCGCTCAGTTCTTAGGATACCCATCAAACTATTGCATGATCAATTTTATCATCTGGTCATCCTTCAGTGGTAATAAGTCTCTAGATCATTGAGACCAGATCTTACCCTGTTGGAGAGCGGGATCACTGCCCACAAGCACTAGGTGACCAGTGAAAAACAAAAGATGGGTAAACGTGCAGTGCAAGAAGGGGTGTGGTGAATATAAAATAGGATAGAGGACACAGCAATACTTTTTTTAGGAATATACCCTCTTCCTAATTAAAAACAAAACGAACAGTGCAAGGATGCAGTATGGAAACAAATCACTGCATTACTGGCCAACATGTTTCAACCTATATGGGAAGGACCCAAGGCTTTCATCAGGACCTCTGTTCATAACAATGCTACTGCCAAGTGAAAATTAATAATGAAAAATTTGTGATACAAATGAAAGGATACAATGTATTAGTTACAGCTCCTCCATGTAGATAGATCCATTGCGTGATCTAATAAAACACAAACACAAACCACCAATATTCAAGAAACGGGCGAATGAAAGAAGTGATCAAACACTCCATGTTTACAAAGTATAAAGGCAAATAACCCACTCACCCAGCTCTACCGGGGAGAAGACCTCACCTCGCCTGGACTCAGACTCAGGGAAAAATGAGGCCACGCTCTGGGGGAAATAAGGAGAACACAAACTAGAAAGCCAGCTTTTAAGCACCTTGTTATCAATACTAGCATTCTATAACAATGAATATGTGATCCTTAATTCGATTGTACTTCAAAAACGTGCAACTCAAAATACACCCAATTCTACCTTAAGAAATAATCTTAACTCTGGATTCTTTGGTATAATCTTATTACAATTGTTGAAAATGTTAATAACTTAAAAAACTAAGACACTCAAACATTTTATCAGAGCGGAACCTAATCAGTGAATGGCGAACGTTTTTTTAAAAAAAGGGACGCTGCTTAGCTCAGAACATCCGCTGTTTGAATGCTCCCACTCACCTCTCCGTCGTTGCCCCAGGCAGTACCTGAGAAAGGGGGAGGCAACGAACTCGGCGGGTGAGAGATATTTATGCTTCAACTTTGGACACACCCTATCAAGCGTAAACGTCACTAGTGGGCTCGAAAGGGAGTGTCTCACTGCGGGCTTAAGTGTCTTATTGTTGATAAACCCCTCTGAAGCAGACAATGTGTGCACCTCCCTGGTAGTTAATAGACGATGCTGATATGTTAACCGACTCACCTAATCATTCGATCATCTTGCTCTCCAGGAACGTCAACACTGACGTAAAACAAACGCATAGTGCACACGCTGATGCAAAATCTCGCGAGACTGTTTGGGAACTACATAATGACGTCAATCACGTCCAATTTGTAGTTCAATCTGGGTAGTGATGCCTCCTTCAAGCCTATGGGTCGGATTATGCTCGTAAGTGCAGTGACGATCTACAAACCCTCCTGAATAAAGGTGGAATGTAAGAAAATAGTCACATTATAATGAGGCAAGTTAAACCTCATAAGTGCGTGCCTAGTTCTCTATGTCAAAATATTAAAAATATTACCCCTCCAGTAGTAGAATATGGGTAACTGTTATGGACCACGGTGGTAAGTGATAGAAATGTTAATACCCATACAATATTTCAACTAATGGCACCACCTGAGGGAAAAAGGCAAAGATTGCAAAACTAGCAATGTCATAATTATGTGAATATTCATACTTCCACGCTCACATTTGAACAATTTAGGAAGAAAGGCGAGAGTCTAGTGTTCATAACAATGCCTGGGCCACAGGACACTCCCAACCCCCTCATAGTGTAGTCCAGGGTATTTCGTCGTTGAGCCCTTGGCTGTCCAACCGTAACCGGTAAATCCATTTCTGTTCTTTCTGGAACAGGAACTTTGTCAAATCCCCACCAAAATCCGGAATGTGTGGCTTCTCCAAAACGGCCCAACTGAACTCAGTCTCTTTGTGATTATGTTCCAAGAAGTGTTTTGTCAATTTAGACACACTTTTTTTACACTTAAAGGAGCTCTTATGTTCTAACATGCGGGTCCGGACCTTCCGGGTTGTCATCCCGACATACCTTTTGTTACATGGGCAGGTCATTATGTATATAACATTCGAACTATTACAATTCGAGAAATGTTTAAGTACCCATGGGCGACCTGTCCCTATGTCTATTTGTGTAGTTTTGCGAGTCAGTGCACACATAGAGCATCCACCACAAGGGTGATGTCCCTGTACTTGTGGTAAATCCCATAAAGTCTCGTTAGTCTCTTTGGAACCCTCTTTCGGCCGGGTGTGTATCAAACAGTCCTTCAAGTTCCTAGAGCGCTTAAAGGCAAACAGTGGTTGCTCTATTTTATCATTAGTGCAATTGAGGATACGCCAATGACGTCTTACAATTTTCTGCACCAAATTCGATTTCGTATTGAAAGTACTTACAAAAGTTAATCTTGTGAGGGGTGACTTCTCCACAGATACCTCTAAAAGGGCATCCCGGTGGTTATTACTAGCACGTTTCAGGGAACGTTTGATTAAAGGTTTCGGGTAATGTCTGGCTTGTAATTGGTTAGAGAGTTCACAGATGTGTGGGCGGACATCAGAGCCAAACCCCTGGCTAATGCACATTAAGAAATACAGCAGTAGGATCGGCCTGCCCGAGTTGTGGGCAACACCAGAAGTAGCCTGCCCTTCAATATCTAGGGTTAACCTTGTGCACCATTGTAGGCACTGCAATCTAACCCTCCTACACAGGAGCTCCACTATTGGCAAGTTGACATCCCAGTTTCTTCAAGTTAAAGTAGAGTACAAATTGGAAAAGGTTTGGACATGATCTACCCAGCCATGTCAAGGAAACTGAACATGCAGTTTAGGATGGGTTGTTGGCGACTGAAATCATTCACCAGCAAATGGGATACAAATAACAACACCGAGTGCCCATCATGCAATCACCATTTAGAATATGAAATCCATGTCTTTTTCTTTTGTCCTAAATATCAGCCAGCACGTAGATGCTGGGTTAAACCAATTTGTAGGAACCTTGGATTCAGGGAATGTTCCACGGCTTTTAGAGTTCTAAAATTTGATACACCCCCCCGATAGTCTTCGCAGTGTCCCGTTTTCTAAATGCAATGTGGCTTAAGCAACGACACTCCCTTATGAAATGATTAGTTGATGAAATTGTTGCAACTAAATTCTATTTGTATCTTCTCGATAACTATTTGCACGGTTTAATAAGCTTTTTATGCAGGAAATGTTTTTAGAAAACTATAAATTAAGGTTAATGTAGCTGTAGTGCGAAAGTTTTAACCTTTATATTTGTATTGTAATGTGTGTATGTATTTTATCATGTGCTTTTATGGCCCTTGGTGGCCGAAATAAAGTTATCGATCGATTATATTTAAAAATAAAACAGAAAAGGCCTCCCTTGTCATGTGAGTCATCTCTCAAGGCAGGGGTGTCATTCTTTATTTTTTACTGCCCCTTGCTGCTAGAGTTTGCCTGACAGTAACGGCCATTAAAAATAGCTTTATGTCTTCCCATCCTAATTGGGTGGATGTCCATATAGCCAATTCTCTGACAGCCCATAATCCATCAGGCTGTCGGAGCAATTTGGCCATGGCACGGGAGGGAGTAGTCTCTGATGCTTTTAAATTTGGCAGGCGGACTATAATGTTGACAATAAGCACATCCAGTCACTGTTGTGATGGAGTATGCTTACTGCTGACATTTAATTCAGGCCCTAAGTTGTATAAACCTCAAAAAACTGAAATTCAACCGTTAATGTTTAGTGAAAAAACTTTTGCCCTTGTGATGCACTGCTTCTGAATTCACATATAACTTGTTAGACCTCTCATTCTTGGCATGATTTCCTCTAACTTTTTGCCTTCAGGCCTCCTGTTTTTGCTGATTTCATTTTTGATGCCATAGGATTTTGTGCATTTTACCATTTCTAACCAGTGCTAAAGTGCTTTTGCTCTTCCCTAACATGTGGTAACATTGGCTTATCCATAATTTGTATATTTAATTTTCTTAGAAGTCACTAATAAGTGCACTACAAGTGCCCAGGCGCTGTAAGTTATATGCTATTATTGGGCCTGAAGCACAGATTGTGCCACCCACTTATGTAGCCCTTTAAACATGTCTCAGGTCTGCCATTGCAGAGCCTGTATGTACAGTTTAAACTGCTATTTGGAAATGGCAAGTTAAAACCCTTCCCAGAACCCAAATATTCCTTTTTTAATACATATAGGTCTCTTATAATGTAGGCCCTGGACAGTCCAAGGGCAGGGTGCAGTGTATTCAAAATGTAGGACATATACTTTTAAGTTTCACATGTCCTAGTAGTGAAACACTATTACATTCATTTTTCACAACTGCAAGGCCTATCTCTCCCGAAGGATAACATTGGGATTACCTGATTACATTTTATAAGTGTAATTTACAATTATGAAGAAATAGACTTTTCAAGTTTGGTGCCTTTGGAATCACATTTGAAAATCTAAACCTATGGTGAGGTCAGATTTTAAATTTCAATTCTGAAACCTGACATTTTCTTGATTTAGCCTGCTTCCTGTCTCTGATCATATGCCTGAGGTGTGTGACAGCTGGGTTTTGTGTATTCCCACTAGACAGCCACACACAATAGAAGCTTAGGTGTGACCTGATGGACCATTCTAGCAGGATAGGAGGGAAGCGCTGGGCCCAGCCTTACTTACACCTGAATAGGCTGTGTGCTGTCCCCACACAAGGGCTGCAAACCCCCCTGTAGTGAGTCTGCAGCCAGGGCAGAAGGGAAGTCATCTGTGCACATCAAAGAAACCTCTTTGAAATCTCTCCACTTCAAAGGCACCACTGGATATAAGAATTGGACCTCACAAACCCTTACTTCAGTACGCCTCGGGACTTGTGGATACTCTGCCAGGAAGAAGGACTGCTGTGCTGCTAAACGGACTGCCACTCTGCTGGAAATCTACTCTGCTGGACTCCCGCTTTGCTGTGCTGATCTGCTGTCTTCTTATCTGGGTGAGAAGGACTGGACCTGCATCACTTGAACTTAAAATGGCTCCAAAGGCTACGTTGCTGGCTTTCTGATCTGCCACCTCAGGGGCATAAAAGACTTCAAACTTACCTGATCCTGCACCTGGACTCTGCCATCCATCTATCAGTCTGCTCTGCCAAGTGGTGCGACCCCAGTTCTGTACTCTTGGAAGAGAGGCCTAAGGTGCTTGCTTCAGAAATGCAACATTCTCTTCATTTGCAGGGACTTCTACCCTTGATACCCGTAGCAGATATCCCCTGCATGCCATTACCATCATGGACACATTGCACGAGCATACTCAGGATATTTTCAGACCGCAGCAGGAGACTTGATTCCGGCAGAGGTGTCGGTCTTGTGGCGGTCCCACTGCCACACTCCTTACATGGCGGACGGACCCACCATGGTGGTGGTGGTCGGACTGGTGTACTCCTAATAAGCCCCTCAATAATTTGTTCTCAAGAGACTTGGTTTTTAGACTCTCCTCCCATAGATGGCTATGTTACTTATCATGTTCCAGCTACTCCTTCAAACTCAGGCCAGTCTAAAGGAGGTCTGGCTAATTGTATATCAGTGACTCTGGTGTGTATTAATGTACGAGAAATTATAATTATACCGTACTTCCATATGCCTTTAATTATTCAACAGAAATCTTTTGATTGTTATGAATCAGTTTTTATTGTAACATATTTCATATTTGATACAGCGGTGACTAAGATAGTTGATGGTTTAGGGGATTCCCTACATAAGGTGCAAAATGCTCATGAGAAGGACTTTGTAATCATTTGGGTAGGAGACTTCAATATCCAAACATATGACTCCAAAGTCACGACATCATGTGGTAACTGTCATGAGCTAGAAATAACCCTATAACAACTACTCGTAGGGGAGGGTCCGAGGGAAATGTTTTAACCACAAAACAGGTAAATACCCCCAGTGTAACTACATAAAAAACAAAAATACCTGTAAGTCGAATGACGCTGAGAAAATTAAACTAACACTGGATATGTTGCACAGAAAGGATTGAGTCAGTAATCAGAATTTTATTTTCTTATCTAGAAATAACCCTTACACACTTCAGGCATACCCCGTATGGGGATACGCTAAATAGATTGGTTCCGGCAAATAACATTATATTGTCAAGAATTTGGCAAAGTAGAAGCTTTGCAAATACCAAGGTATGTGGGGCCAGGTTCAAATTCCATTATTCATCATGTATTAATTTCTAAGGAACTGCTACTGGTTCTTAAAGGTTGCAATGTTTTGACCAGTTGTGTAAGTGATCATATTTTTTTAACAGTGGTTTTCAAAATGGACCTGAGTAGGAATACCCATGAGATACCGCACAATAGGCTAGAACACAGTAAGAATAAGGGCATGAATATCAAGTGGGAGAACGATAGAGCAGTCCCTAAATGTATCCCTTATTGTCCAAGAATGCACAAAGGCAAAAGGGATGTGACCATCTGGTCTTTATGGACTTAACATCCACCTTTGATACAATGGATCGCTCTCAACTATGGCCAATAATGGCACAACTAGAGATTGACAGTGCAAAAATTACCCTGCTCCATTGGCTTCAGGCGCATACCACAGCTAAAGTCTGGTACAGTAGGTATGGGAATTTAACACAAGATTGGCTTGGGTATAATGCTATATTCATTCATATGCATTGTGAGATTGTGGTGACCTTCGACTCTGCATGTTTTAGCTGACTCCATTTTGAATGTACAACATCATTTGAGCTCTCATTTCATGCCTTCTTGCAGCTTCGGAGAGGGACCCTTATTATGTGCTTGTGTTTTATCTCATGCATTTGATTGATTAATTGTGAGTGTTTTATTATTACTTGCTTGTGCACACACATATACACGTTTGCATGTTGTTTTACCTGATTCATTTGAAATCTAGGAAAGTCTTTCTGAGCTTTGATTTGCCTCATTTTATGAGTGCTGAGCCTCCTTTCCAGGTGCCTTTTCCTGCTTTATCGACTGTCTCTTCTTGGGAGTGCTGAATTTCTTTTATTTTGGAGAGTAACGCAAAAAACTGGTTATGCAAGGATGCAAATTGTCCTATTTTCTCTTTTTAATTTACATCAATGGCCTCAAGGATTACTTGTGTAGAGTGGGGAAAGACATCCTGAAGATTAATTTACGCCAAGTTCCCGCATTGCTCTGCACAGATGATGCAGATCTTATAGCAAGAACAGTCAATGGCCTTCATTCTTTACATGATGCTTTTAAACATTTGATGGATAACCTAGGACTCCGGACAAACCACATCAGATCTTTTGTAATGAAATGTGGTCCACAATTAGCCAAAACTAGGACACTTGTTCTTGGTGGCAAAACATTTATTTTGGCTTAGAATTTGGAAAAACCCAGAGATTCATTTTTGTAGAAAATACTGACTGACTGTCTGACCTTGGATACTTTTTTAGATATTCCATGGCTCAAATTTATCAAACCCAGCTTTACTAAGCTGGGCATCCCAGAATATTTTTCCAATCCCGGCAGCCTTGCCAGCATTTCACCCGGAAGAGTCAAAGAGCGTTTTTACCAAGATATTCAACCGACCCAAATGACAAACAGATGCATTGGATCAGGAGAGCACCCTCGACAATTTTTTGCACAGCCATCATTTTATTTATAGATAACTTTAAAAGAAAGGCAAACATTTTTGTTGACCAGGTTCCAGCTTAAAATGATACATTTTGTGGCAGCTTTTCAAGTTCAAAGCACATGGGCCCAGATTTACAAAAAGACACAGAATTCAGTGCAGCACCCATAAATGCTACTCTGCGTTGTGTGAAACACGAGGGAGAAGGAGAGCACCATATCTACAGAGATATGGCTCTCCCCTCTCTCTAGCGCAGGCGTTGATTTCAGCTGCCGTGTGGCAGGCACACACCTTATCACCATAGTGTTAGGGTGCGTGCCCGAGTCTACCATAGGTTTTGTACAGGGAGGCTACCCTTTCTGTACAAAATACTATACGTAGATACACTTTAAAACTTTTCCCACTTTGCATGTTTTCTGTCAGAAAAGTAAGGAGAAATAAAAACATATCTCATTTTAACACTTCCTTTTAAATGGCATTAACTTTTGGCGCTAAACCCTGTCTACTATTGTTTGTAGATAGGGTTTTGCATCAAAAGGCATGGGTGGTAGCATGGGAACACCCATGTACCACCCAAGTAACGCCTCTTTGGTACTAAGTAATGCAAAGCAGTGCTTTGCGCTACTCTGCGTTACTTTCAAGATACTTTCCAGCACTAACAAGTTTTGCACAGGGAAGTAAATTAGGGAAAAACATTTTGTGCTGGTTAGCGTCACTTTGTGAAATTTAACCAAGCACAAACTATTGGTAAATCTACCTCTAAGATCCCATCACTAAGGTATGGCTATAGGCGTCATGATGGCAGTCAAACTCTAAGAGTGATCCGGACCCCACGTCATCTGCCTACAATGACAGCAGACCCCGACATCATCCAAGTGAACAAATGGCGGTAACGCCCCCCGTAGCTGCCTCTAACAACTGAAGCCCTTTGTTGGCATTTAAGTTGCCAAGATACCTGTTTTTTGTGCTGTGAGCAGTACCGGCCCACAAGATGGTGGCTCTGAGCATTCCAGCTGCTACTGAGGGCAGGCACAGCAGACTGGGGGCAAGGCAGCTCCAGCATGGGATCAGGAGGGAACTGTGGAAAGGTCGATTGCACCACGGCCGAGCAACGCAAAAGCCTCAGGTGAGTGACTATGGCCCCAGTGGGAGAGCATGCACATGCATAGTGCACCATTGAGGCCTACTCCACCCAGGGCCGCTCCTCACAGACTGCAATCACCAGCAGCGGTACAGGTGACTTTCACTGGGCCCTCCTCCTGCCCCCAGCTGCAATCATGGATCCAGGTTTACTGGATCCACTGCCCACCTGTGGAAGGGATTTTAAGTGCAGGCACAGGGCCCCACTGACTCCTGGATGGAGTGGCTAGCCTTAAGAAATACTTTCTCCATTTGTCCACAACTGTTACACCACAATTGACATTGCACCCCTCTCTGCCTGGGTTCCTAAGGTGCATATTAAATGGGTAGCTGCAGCCGCTCGTTTGCTGTGGCCTGGAATGGGTCCATCCTGCCTTTACCTCTAATCCTACCAGGCGTAGACTGTTTGTGGTGAAACCGGTCCTAGAGGCAGGATCATAGATGCCCTCCTTTCCTCCATCCCAACTGAAAAATACCTCTGCCTAATCGTGTTGCGAAGGGTCTGTTGCCCAGTGACCCAGGATCTCCTTGGGGCCTGAGGCCCTCTCTCTGTCTTCACTGGCAGAGTCTGAAACCAAGGTTAACTGCCCTACTACTGTAGCATTAAATACTGAATTCTGGGGTTGCACAAAGCAGCCTACCAAGCCTCTCCTTCATCAGATCGCTAAGTAACCTGCTGTGCTATAGGTGGCTGGGTACCTGTTTCTTCTGCTCCTGGGGAATTGGTTCTTCCTATGCTGCTGCCCCATTTCAGCCTGGATTAGATGGAGGGGAGAATGCTTAGCTGTTTGTGCTGTTGAGAAACCCCAACAAGCGGGCTGAACTCTGGACTGAATGACTGACCTTCTTCCTGTGAAGATGGAGAAAGACAAACCCACACATCCACCCCCCACCCAAAAATGTATTGATCAATATAAAAACCAAAGACCCAAGCCTAAGGGTGTCGCAATCAAAGGCAGCCTAGAGAAGATTATCCAGGCCATCCATACCTCAAAGGCTGTCATCAAAAACAAGATTGGGGAAGTCTTGGTGGAGGTGGCGCTCCTCCCCCAAGATCTACATAATGCTACTTGGCGAATTACAGAAGTGGAGGGACGTCTTTCCACTGTGGAAGATGAGGTTGCTGACCTCAATGTCAAAGTGCCCCATCTCCTTTCCTGCACAGGGGAAGTCCATCATCACGCCGAGGATGCCAAAAACTGATCTAGATGCAATAACTTGTGCTTTGGATTAGGGCAGTCACCAGGCATCCTCTAGCTAGCATGCAAGGCAACCATTTGAGGCCACGCCAGGAACATCCTCAGACAAACCCTAGAATCGCAACACCTATGTGTCACACATTTGGAGACCAGATCTTTTCAATTGGAAAAGCAGCTTGCTAATAGTTCAACTGATGACACCAAATGGCAATTGTCATTGATTTCGGTGGAGATTAGACTCCTCTCCTTATAAGCCACAAAAACAAATTTGGCAGGCATCCATGGCATGGGTCTACAGATGGGGGGACAAAAATGGGAAGTTATTATACTGGCTGGCATCCCGGCCCCTGGCACAAAGGGTTATCCCAGACATAATTGATGATGCAGGCCTCATTTAACCGTACCTCCCCCAACATTAGCCAAGCATTCGCAGAATACTATTTGTCACTTTACACAGCCTCTCTGTGCCAGGCGGGCGAAGTAGGGGCACCTTTCTTGGATGAGGTGCTGCTGCAGATGCTGAAAGTTGTGCACTAGACGGCCCGATCACATTAGAGGAGATAGGTGACGCAGTATCATTGATGGCAGCAGGCAAAACGCCCTGCCTGATGGGTACTCTACTGAATTCTATATCAAACATAGAGAAATTCTTGCCCCTCACCTCCTAAACCTGTACAGAGAGGTTATGGAGATCGAGTCCTTTCCCGGGGAGTTAGAATGCGCTACGATTGTGGTCATGCCAGAAACACACCCTTCTTCGGTTTCCTTCGCTGACTAACTTCCCATCTCCCTTATCAATAGAGAAGTGAAAGTCTTCACCGGAATTCTTGCCTCGCGGCTCCAACAAGTCCTTTGGTTCCACATCCACCTGGATCAATGCAGCTTGATGCCCACAAGGAGCATGACGCATTGAATACGGCATATCCACGTGGCACTCGCTCAATGCCATCTTTTGCCACACCCATTAGCATTCCTTTTAATAGATTTTCAAAAAGCATTGGATATTGTAGACTGGGGGTATTTCATCAAGGTACTTAAGTGAGTGGGCTTTTACCCTGGTCCCGATGCCTGGTTTGGGTTCTTTATTCCAACCCCTCTGCCAGAGTACAGATCAATTGAGGGTCTCTGATGAATTCCCTAAATGGTGAGGAACCCATCAGGGATGTCCTCTGTCCCCCCCCCCTTCTATTCGTGCTAGTGATTGAACCCCCTCAAAGATTGTTAGTAGATGCATCTTCTCTCTCTTGTTATTACTCTTGCCCTGGGTTAATTTCAGCACCAGCTGTGTGTAGTGCACCACAGTAGGTTTGGTGGCGGATCATGGGGAGATTCAGTCCAGTCATCATTCCTGATAGATTGCAATAAAAGTTTAGTACATATCCCATCATATCACATATCACATTAATTCACATTACACAACATAGCATATATATGACAAAAAACATAATTTGCAGATGTGACCTTTAGATTTTGAATGTGAAGTAGCAACATATAGATAAATTGATCGTGGTACATTTATCAGATATGTTCCCTGTAGTCAGTCTGAAAGTAGTAAACATCTAACCATCAACAAGACTGTCCTTCAACAGACCATCTGCGGAGTCAAATGGGTTCCAGAGCAACCTCAATGAATGCATCAAACAAGGCATTTCCATGAAATATGGCTTAAGCAGCAGGAGCAAAACACAACAAAACACAGGACTCCACACAGTGCCACCAATTTCCTGTCACAAACTGCTGAACCCTGCTGCCCTCTTCTGAAAAAAACCATGTATCCTTCAGTAGCGGCTGCTACAGGGCAGTTCTGGTGGTTAAAAAATAAAGAAAAAAAGAAAAGGAAAAAAAATGAACTTACCTCAAGCCCGCCGCTTCTCCTCTGTCCTCTTCTTCTTCCATTGATGCAGGAAACAGGAACAGGAGGCCCCCTTAGCCAATCATGCGCTGCTGATAGCTACGTCGTGTTTGGTCCGTGCTCAGATGGGGACTGTGAGCCTGGGCATGTTCTCCATCCATGTTGAGCAACACAGCCTGGTGGAGAGCATGCTAAAGGCACATGACTGTATGGCGGGCCCAAGCCAGGCGCAAAACCGTCATGCGCACTTAAAGAGTGCCTTCCACTCCTCCCCCTGCTCTGTGGGCAGTCCAGCCCGCCCTTCCCCTACAGAGGAGTACTGAAAAATAAAATGATATTAACATGGTGTATCAATTTCTCCTGTGGGGCGATGCTGCTCTGACTTAGCAGAGGAGCCGCCCCTGGTATCCTTCAACTGGGATAGAGCTGTTGATCTGAAGGGAATACCTATCTCCTCCAGAATATGTTTCAGTCTATATTTTTAAAGGTTCATACATCAAGCATTCAAGAGAAACACCGAGCATCATGGCTCACTGATCACAGAAAACCATCTTCAAAATGCTGCTAGCAGCTGGTGTGTCTCAGTCCACACCTGCTACCTGACTAAAATTCTCAAAGAAATCTGACCCTTGCCGCACTCTTAGTTAGTCATGGGCTGAGGTTTGCGGAATTATATCCATAAAGTGTTCTTTTCTTTAAATATTTAAATTGATTTCAGCTTATTTTTTGAGTGAGCACTTCCACATTCATAGAGAACTGGGGATGCTCATCAGTGGTGGAAGTTTTCATTGCTTTGCTAAACTTGGTCTCTATGACCGGTCCCAACATGCTATATTTGAAATGCATATATTCATCCGTAATTCCAGTTAAGCTTTTCATTTGATGTGCGACACTGGTACAAACTTGCTAATGATAATTATAGAATTGATGCTGATTTAGTCATTTCATTTAAAGAAAGCCATGCAAGCATAATTAGTCTCTGAATGGCCTCAATATTGCATTATTAGGAGACTAGGGTGAAACTTGAAATGAGAGCATCAAGGCTCAGAAGGAAAAACATGAAAAATATGCATAATTCATTCTGAGATATTCTAAAGGTTCATAACTAGGAACAATAATTTGCTGAAAGCATCTCGTACAGAAACCAATTTAAATCATTTGGAGAAAAGATCAAACAATATTCAAAGCAGTTTTAGAGGCAAAGTATAGTAAAGCGGAATTAAACAGGAATGTTTCATTTTTCTGTCATTTAACAATGTCCAGCTTAATAGATAGGATTTCAATGTGCGGCACACTAAGGTACATGCAATAGTGTCTAAGTATTGATGTGTTCACCAGACTTATCATGTTTAAAAAAAAAAGATTTGCATGTAAGGTACCTTGCTTTTTGATCAGGTAAGATCAGTGAAACTATGGGGCCGATTGTGATGGCGGACGGACCTGAGTCCGTACGCCACCATAGAGTAGGATGGACCCTCCGCATGGCCTGCGGAGTTCCCTCCTGTGCAATTAGGATGTGACCGCCACCCTGGCGGTCACATTCTGTATTTTTAACATTGCGGCGTGTGCAGCTTCAAGCTGCACCCGCCGCAATGTTAAAAATGTATGCACCGCATTTGCGTGCACAAAGCGGCAGGCACCGCGCGGTGCCTGCTGCTTTGTCCACACAAATGCAGGGGGGTACCATAGGTACTCCCCATGTGCACCCCCACCCCCCCTTCACCCAGGGGGCCCGCAATGGGCCCCCGAGGTGAAGGTCCGTATGCTTTTCCACGGCGGAAAAGCCGCGGTGGAAAACCATACATTATACTCCATCATAATATGGCTGGCGGTGTCTGATAGACACCGCCAGCCATGTTATAGCTTTTCTGCCGCGGTCGGAAGGCGACCGCGGCGGAAAAGCTGCAGACTGAAAAACGATCCCCCAGCCATCCTAATCTGGCTTTTTCAGTCCGCAGTGGTTTTCCCGCATCCTCTGGGCCGGCGGTGGAGGAAGCGGGAAAACCGCCATCATAATCGGCCCCTTAGTGTGTGCTTGGAAAGGCCTGCCCAGGGCAGCCCCGATTCAAAGTTGGTAATTACTAGCTACCTTTCCTTATAGACAGTGCCAAACTGGGAAACCATAAAAGCGGCCCAGGTAAAAACACTCGGATTAGCAACACTCCCTTCCTCTTCTTGTATTATCTCTCTCTTTCCATCTTTCATCCATGCACGATCTCGCTCCTTCTCTCTTCTGAATTCTCCCTATCTGATCACTTTCTCTCTTCCTCCCCCCTCCATCTCTTTCTCTCTCTCTCTTGAAACTTTCCTGTGCCTGCTGCAATTAACCTTGCAGAGCTAGGGACAACGACAAAAGTACCAGGAGCATCCAAAGGCTTTGAAAACCAGCCTCAAGGGCCTCAGCCCACCACGAAAAATGCTCATGGAATAAAAGACTTGCCAGGCCCTGCCCATATAACTGCTTGTTATGCGTCTCCTAAGGGTATGGTAAAAGATGCAACCTGGTTTATCATTTAGTTAAGTGGGTACTCGGCCAGAAATGAATGGATATCCCCTACATTTTATTACAAGTGCATTATATTCTATGGCAGTTGTAATAAAGGGGTTGGGATATCCATCTTGTTTATCATGGGATCATTCATCCAACAGGGCCTTCATTTTCCCAACTTGACATTTAACTTTAACAATGTCCAGCTTAATAGATAGGATTTCAATGTGCGGCACACTAAAGTACATACAATAGTGTCTAAGTATTGATGTGTTCACCAGACTTATCATGTTTAAAAAAAAAAGATTTGCATGTAAGGTACCTTGCTTTTTGATCAGGTAAGATCAGTGAAACTATGGGGCCGATTGTGATGGCGGACGGACCTGAGTCCGTACACCACCATAGAGTAGGATGGAACCTCCGCATGGCCTGCGGAGTTCCCTCCTGTGCAATTAGGATGTGACCGCCACCCTGGCGGTCACATCCTGTATTTTTAACATTGCGGCGTGTGCAGCTTCAAGCTGCACCCGCCGCAATGTTAAAAATGTATGCACCGCCTTTGCGTGCACAAAGCGGCAGGCACCGCGCGGTGCCTGCTGCTTTGTCCACCCAAATGCAGGGGGGTACCATAGGTACCCCCCATGTGCACCCCCACCCCCCCTTCACCCAGGGGGCCTGCAATGGGCCCCCGAGGTGAAGGTCCGTATGCTTTTCCACGGCGGTAAAGCCGCCGTGGAAAAGCATACATTATACTCCATCATAATATGGCTGGCGGTGTCTGATAGACACCGCCAGCCATGTTATAGCTTTTCTGCCGCGGTCGGAAGGCGACCACGGCGGAAAAGCTGCAGACTGAAAAACGATCCCCCAGCCATCCTAATCTGGCGGGGGGTCTTTTTCAGTCCGCAGTGGTTTTCCCGCATCCTCCGGGCCGGCGGTGGAGGATGCGGGAAAACCGCCATCATAATCGGGCCCTTAGTGTGTGCTTGGAAAGGCCTGCCCAGGGCAGCCCCGATTCCAAGTTGGTAATTACTAGCTACCTCTCCTTATAGGCAGTGCAAAACTGGGAAAACATCAAAGCGGCCCAGGCAAAAACACTCGGATTAGCAACACTCCCTTCCTCTTCTTGTATTATCTCTCTGTTTCCATCTTTCATCCATGCACGATCTCGCTCCTTCTCTCTTCTGAATTCTCCCTATCTGATCACTTTCTCTCTTCCTCCCCCCTCCATCTCTTTCTCTCTCTCTTGAAACTTTCCTGTGCCTGCTGCAATTAACCTTGCAGAGCTAGGGACAATGACAAAAGTATCAGGAGCATCCAAAGGCTTTGAAAACCAGCCTCAAGGGCCTCAGCCCACCACGGAAAATGCTCATGGAATAAAAGACTTGCCAGGCCCTGCCCATATAACTGCTTGTTATGCGTCTCCTAAGGG
The DNA here is from genome assembly GCF_964261635.1 of Lissotriton helveticus. Classification (NCBI taxonomy): domain Eukaryota; kingdom Metazoa; phylum Chordata; class Amphibia; order Caudata; family Salamandridae; genus Lissotriton; species Lissotriton helveticus. The sequence goes on along the minus strand of NC_136061.1, from coordinate 1,080,354,018 downwards.
TATGGTAAAATATGCAACCTGGTTTATCATTTAGTGAAGTGGGTACTCGGCCAGAAATGAATGGATATCCCCTACATTTTATTACAAGTGCATTATATTCTATGGCAGTTGTAATAAAGGGGTTGGGATATCCATCTTGTTTATCAGGGGATAATTCATCCGACAGGGCCTTCATTTTCCCAACTTGACATTTAACTTTAACAATGTCCAGCTTAATAGATAGGATTTCAATGTGCGGCACACTAAAGTACATACAATAGTGTCTAAGTATTGATGTGTTCACCAGACTTATCATGTTTAAAAAAAAAAGATTTGCATGTAAGGTACCTTGCTTTTTGATCAGGTAAGATCAGTAAAACTATGGGGCCGATTGTGATGGCGGACGGACCTGAGTCCGTACGCCACCATACAGTAGGATGGAACCTCCGCATGGCCTGCGGAGTTCCCGCCTGTGCAATTAGGATGTGACCGCCACCCTGGCGGTCACATCCTGTATTTTTAACATTGCGGCGTGTGCAGCTTCAAGCTGCACCCGCCGCAAAGTTAAAAATGTATGCACCGCATTTGCGTGCACAAAGCGGCAGGCACCGCGCGGTGCCTGCTTCTTTGTCCACACAAATGCAGGGGGGTACCATAGGTACCCCCCATGTGCACCCCCACCCCCCTTCACCCAGGGGGCCCGCAATGGGCCCCCGAGGTGAAGGTCCGTATGCTTTTCCAAGGCGGAAAAGCCGCCGTGGAAAAGCATACATTATACTCCATCATAATATGGCTGGCGGTGTCTGATAGACACCGCCAGCCATGTTATAGCTTTTCTGCCGCGGTTGGAAGGCGACCGCGGAAGAAAAGCTGCGGACTGAAAAACCATCCCCCAGCCATCCTAATCTGGCGGGGGGTCTTTTTCAGTCAGCAGTGGTTTTCCCGCATCCTCCGGGCCGGCGGTGGAGGATGCGGGAAAACCGCCATCATAATCGGGCCCTTAGTGTGTGCTTGGAAAGGCCTGCCCAGGGCAGCCCCGATTCCAAGTTGGTAATTACTAGCTACCTCTCCTTATAGGCAGTGCCAAACTGGGAAACCATAAAAGCGGCCCAGGCAAAAACACTCGGATTAGCAACACTCCCTTCCTCTTCTTGTATTATCTCTCTCTTTCCATCTTTCATCCATGCATGATCTCGCTCCTTCTCTCTTCTGAATTCTCCCTATCTGATCACTTTCTCTCTTCCTCCCCCCTCCATCTCTTTCTCTCTCTCTCTTGAAACTTTCCTGTGCCTGCTGCAATTAACCTTGCAGAGCTAGGGACAACGACAAAAGTACCAGGAGCATCCAAAGGCTTTGAAAACCAGCCTCAAGGGCCTCAGCCCACCACGGAAAATGCTCATGGAATAAAAGACTTGCCAGGCCCTGCCCATATAACTGCTTGTTATGCGTCTCCTAAGGGTATGGTAAAATATGCAACCTGATTTATCATTTAGTGAAGTGGGTACTCGGCCAGAAATGAATGGATATCCCCTACATTTTATTACAAGTGCATTATATTCTATGGCAGTTGTAATAAAGGGGTTGGGATATCCATCTTGTTTATCATGGGATAATTCATCCGACAGAGCCTTCATTTTCCCAACTTGACATTTCCACCTGTTCCCAATCACAAATTACCACTCATTACATGTAATGAGGTAACCCAATGTCATCCTATGGGAGCAGTAGGTCATACTTTAGTGAAAATAGAATGTAGGAGTTTTTCACTAAAAGGTCATATAAAACTTAAAGCTTTTTAGAATACAATGCATCCTCCCCAATAGGCTGTTCAGGGCCTACTGTAGGGGTAACATATGTATTAAAAAAAGAGATTTATCCTTATTGGTAGTTTAAAACTGCACACAGGCTGCAATGGCAGCCCTGACACATGCTATACAGATACAGTGTTACTTAAGTGGTTGGCACCATAAGTGATGGAGGTCATCTAATAGCATTACATTTATAGGCCCTGGGTACATGTGGTACCACTTAGCTAGAGACTTACAAGTACATTAAACATTCCAATTAGGTGTAAGCCAATTGTACCATATTTAAAGGAGTAAGTAACCACAAGCACTTTCGCACTGATTAGCAATAGTAAAGTCCTAAAACCAACAAAAAAGAAATTCAGCAAACCGAGGGGTGAAGGCAAAAGGTTTGAGGATGACCCTCCAGAAAAGGACAAGCCCAACATATTTGCAGATAATTAATAGTGATTTGGATCACTGACCAGTGAAATTTTATTTACAACCTGGTGGTCGCATACAACACGGTCTAAAGTTCGCCCACCATCCTAATGGGCCCTAAGTAAGAGTGGGAAGTGTGCACGAGATTTGACGAACAGGCCCAAAGAGAAATCTCTTTTTGACTTAATAGTCTAGTACAGTGTCCTGTCCCTTGGGGAAAGTGGAGCCCCTCCCTGTTCACCTCGATTGACCTATTTTTTACTGGACCTGACAAATGTCTCATGTGCAGTTCTGCTTTCTCACCATAGGCTGTACTATTTTATGAAGAAAACTCACCTTTCCATCCTGGGAAAGAAACAGAGGATGGATCTAAATCTAGGCCACCCCTTGGTGTGACAATTGTCAGCCTGGCTTGGAGTAGGACACTATTAAAATCAAATCATTTTCCATTGTAGAGCACCAGAGCGCTGCTTATTATAAACATGAGACTCTGAGAATTCTTGCCAACTATATGCGGTGCTCATGTGCTGCATATGTGCACCCCCACTTCTCACATTTAAAGAAAATCTGCAGTAAATCTATTAATTAATATCCTGTTGATATCCTTTCAGAGATCTGCTGGCAGACAAACTGTTCCCAAAGGCCATAATATCTCTGAATGGAGCCATATCACTCCTTGGCTCTGCTTGCTAAATCTGATACATGACACTGTAGGTAGGTACTTTGGCAGAACCAGAGTAGGTGTCAGAACAACCTTTGTCAAAACCATCTTTGGAACACATTAAACAATGAATGCATTTTTTGATAAGTATTACAATGGTGTAAAGATGATTTCCTAAGCCTTCCCTTGAGACAGTTCATCGGAGGTGCTACCTGTGTTATCACAGACACAGGAGCCAGGAGTCTTCGACCAGATAGCCCCCTACCTGATTTATACAGAGCTTGTCCGTCTGGAGGGAGACTGCTACATCCACCCTAGAAGTACTTGACTGCCAGACAAGTGTGCAGGCTCACAATGTGGCCCCTGAGATGGGATGTGTGAGACTGAAAGGAGGGTTTCTGAAAAAACCTAGAAGGCCTGCAATACCTCAGGAGCAAGTGGGTGTTTTCTTGCAAGCCCACTGGCTAGACCTAATCCTTACCAATTGCACTGGTTTGAAGCACCCACCTGTCTCTTAATGGCCAGTGGTCTGGTTCCTGCAGGGGCAGAGCTGGCTCTAAGTTAGGGACAGACGTCTGATCTAATGGCAGGATAGGCCACATCACCTTATTGGCCATGGTGGTATTGTTCATCTTTTAGTATGCCTCTGTGGGTAGACTAAGTATAGCCTCTCCCAGGTGGGTCCGCAGAAGAGACAGGGACTGAGGTTGACAGAGTAGCAGTTCTGTCAGTCAGGAAATGAGTGAAGGTCCAAAGCTGTTGAGGTGATCCATGTCCTCACAGAGAGTGGACTTGACAATAGGATGCAAGTATAGAACTGACCACATCAATGCAGATGGCTTTTCCGCATCCCTTCTACTTTGACAATGGGAACTGCCAAGGTAATGGTTAATGTGATCCTTGCCTTTTAGCTGGAGGTGTCAGTGTTAAAAAAAGTGCGGTCGCCCTCATTTTTGCTGACTGCTGTTGGTCGTTTTTGATCTCTGCGCCATGGTGTACCGCTGTCCAGGCCCTAGCATATGTGGTCTGATCCCTAAAATATGTAGTAGTTGGCCTATCTACAATTGTAATATTTAACTTTCCAGTAAGACCATAGTATGCAGTGCAGGAATACACACCAATGGCTAGAAAGGTAAATGTCACCTGTGGACTATAATTCTTGTGCCTTCCACTAGGCTGAAAACATGGCCTACATATGTAGCCTTACAGCAGCAGAGTTTAAATTGGCAGGTGAACCTGTCAAAATTACCCCCTGTGGCCAGAAGATGCCCTCCTTTAAAATATTATGTAAGTCACCTGTAAGTAGACCTTATAGCCCAAAAGGTACGATGAACGGCTTTTAAAAGTAAAACATGTAAGATTTTCATGTTTGCATGTTCCTACAGCGACACATCCCAAAAGCTTTCACTGTAGTACTGAACATATGAGAATACACTAAAGTGAATCTGAGATACAATAAGCTACAGAAATTATCCAACCATGTTTTTAATAGTTATTGAAAACCAGTATAGTGGTGAATTTTGCTTTTGCTAAATATATTGGAAAGATAACATAAAAAAGTTAGACTATGCCTGCCTGAATCTCTTTGCGGAGAATATAGTTTAACAATGAAACATTATACTCTTGAACACCATGGGCCAGTTTTTGGTATGAGTTATGAAATCTCCCATTCGCCCTATGCACATTGGTGTGTAGCACTTTGCATTGGTACCTTTAACTAATTTTTGTACAGTACCATTTATTTCTATATTTTGAAGTAACCCTGCGAATGCTAATCATCATTACTGGTGCGTTTCCTAAAAGGGTGAAGTCTATGATCTGAAAAAGGTTAATTGTTTATCTATCCTTTAGTTACACAGAGTATGTGGAATATTTGTCATTAATTTTACCACCATATTTGCCACCCTTTAACTTCAAGCAAGTCTTACTTCTTCCTTCCTTATGGCTTTTAAATTACTCTTAATTTTACCTTATAATTTTCACCTCTCATCATCTTAACCCTCTTATATTTAATATGAAAACCAACTACATTGGCACATTTGCTATTCTCTAGTTCAACATTGACTCTAACCCTAAAACTAACTGCAGCAAATATACTTTTTCCGCATGGCCACCCCATATTCTTTGCCCTTTTCTAGACCATATTTGTGCTAGCTTTAAGCCTCTGTTACCTTTACCACTGCTAAACAGCAGTAAAGTGATTGTGTTGCCCCACTAAGACATCTACTATGCATTGAAAGTCCTTATAAGTCTCTTAACATCTCTATAAGGCCATTTTGAATGGCGTTTAAAATACACCTATATAGAAGAACAGGGTTGGGCATTTAATCATCTAGAAAGAAGGGAATCTCTGACATAATATTGATGACCAGAATATCAACGACAAAAATATCGGACCATAAATATCGATATTTAATTAATATATATATATATATATATATATATATATATATATATATATATATATATTCACTGAAAAAACCATAGGTTATACACCATATATAGTTAGGAATTAGCATTTAAAAAACCTTATTTTACTCACACAAAACCAATGAAATTCCATATATAGTTAGTTGTACTAACTATATATCGCGCACCCGCAATCCACTGCTGATCATGTCACATATTACATCATTCATGACATGGTCAGTGACATCACTGATGACATCACTGATGACATCTCAAATGACATCACTGATGACATCACTGATGACATCTCAAATGACATCACTGATGACATCACTGATGACAACATCCAGTGACTGTATTTTTCTGTAAAGTTAAAATATGTCTTACATATTTAAGAATGAGTGGATGTATAAGTGTCTGGATGAAGGATTTAGTAGGTGCATGACTGACTGTATGAGTGAGTGGTTAAATGTGTCTCACTGAGTGCATGGGTTAGTGACTAAACTGTCTTAATTTGTGCATCATTATGTCTGTTGTTCTGTAAACTGCTGCATGTGTTGATCAGTAGCTATATGAGTAACTATATGGGTTATTGATTGGTTGCCCAAGCATTTGTATGGGAGACTGAGTGTGTGTGTGGGTGGCTGGGAGGTGTATGACTCTGTGCATAGATGTATGGGTTCAAAAGTGCATGTGGAAACAGCTGTATGGGCGGTTGACTGTGTGCATGACTGTATTGGTGAGTGAATAGATATCTCAGTGCTACATGTCAAAGTAAGTACATATGTAAAATACAGTACATGTGAGAGTTGACATATATAAATAACTCTGCATAAGAGCCAGTGAATGTGTGAGTGGCTGTATGGATCATTGTGCACTTGTATCCAGGATTGTATAAGTGAGTAAATATGTTTTAGTATATGTTTGAATAAGTAAGGTGTGTATAACTGTATAGTTGTGAAAATGGAGGTGTGATTGATTCTTTGCATGACTGACTAGGTGTGTAAGTAACTCCATGGATGAGTGACAGTCTGTGAGTGTCTGTTTACACTGAGTGTATCTAAGGTTATATTAGAGTCTGAAGAGGTTCATCGTATTATCACATGAATGATGTCATCAGTGATGTGATCAGTAATGTCAAATGAGATGTCATCAGTGATGTCATCAGTGATGTCATTTGAGATGTCATCAGTGATGTCATCAATGATGTCATTTGAGATGTCATCAGTGATGTCATCAGTGATGTCACTGACCATGTCATGAATGATGTAATATGTGACATGATCAGCAGTGGATTGCGGGTGCGCGATATATAGTTAGTACAACTAACTATATATGGAATTTCATTGGTTTTGTGTGAGTAAAATAAGGTTTTTTAAATGCTAATTCCTAACTATATATGGTGTATAACCTATGGTTTTTTCAGTGAATTTTCAAGGTTTTGTAAATGCTAATTCCTAACTATATATGGTCTATAACCTATAGTTTTTTCAGTGAATTTCATTGGTTTTTTAAAAGCTAATATCTATAGCTGTAAAATGTATTCTTCTTTAAATCCAAAAATATATTTTATATGTTTATTAATAATTTTTTTTAAATATTTTTTTTGTTTCGCTCCCGGTCCGCGAACCGGGAAGCTTTCCGTTAGCTCAAATTGATGCCGCGACCCGGTCCGCGAACCGGTAAGAAATCAACATAGTGACGGTATCGCGTTGCCGCGTAATGCGTCTTATGACGTACTGCGTTAGCGCACCCGGAAGTGCCCCGGGGCGCGGACCGAGGCGCGAAACGCAGCTCTCCGGAAGCGATCCGCGGCGCGTCGCGAAAGCGCGATGTATCGCGTTGCCGCGTAATGCGTCTTGTGACGTACCGCGTTAGCGCACCCGGAAGTGTCCCGGGGCGCGGACCGAGGCGCGAAGCTCAGCGACCCGGAAGCTAACCGGGGCGCGTTCCGCAGCGCGTAACATGAGCGTGAGAGGTCATGTGACTTGTTAATAAAACTTTTCATTGGTTCATTTCACTTTTGGTTTCATAATGATGTAAGGCTAGGTCAGGTGACCTAAAAATAACACTTTTCATTGGTTGAGAAGTATTGTTTTTCCCAAATGATGAAAACCCCTCCTTCTTTCCTCACTCTGACTTTCATCATTGTGAGAGGAAGACCTTTATTACTATATCAGAAATGGCTTCAGTAGTTGCTTCAGCTGGTGGACCCCCACCACCACCTCCACCTCCTCATGGGAAGAGAGGACCACCTCCCCAGGTGATGACCAACACTGAGGAGGAAGAGGAAGAAATGGATGAAGAGGAGGGAGAAGAACCACAGTTCTTAGAAGAAGTGCCCCGGGTTTCCCATAAGAAAGCCAGTTTCATCTGGCAGTTTTATTCGATCCCTCCTGGCCAAAAAAAAGTGAATGCGAGGTATGTCACCTGCCTCATCTGTAAAGAAAAATTATCCAGAGGGACGGATAAGAAATATAGTTATGGCAACCATACTATGCACAGGCACATGACAAGGAAGCATCCACTGAATTATAGCCGGGCGGAAATACGGAATTTGCAGGAAAATCCAAGATCAACTCCTGTGGCCAGATCAAGAATATCCATTTCATTGACACCAGCAGAGGCACGGGAAACTGTGCCAAACATACAAGAAAATTTTGGCCACATGATCCACACTTGTATGCACTGTCGTGCGTTGTTAGCATGTGGCAATATGAGCATAAATGCTATCAACCTGGCGTATGAACACCATAATTGCCCTAACCGCCCCCAGTAATTTTTTTTTGCTCCTGTTGAGCCCTTTTCAATGCCTGTTTTTTGTTGTTTCCCCCCCCCCCAAAAAAACCCAAAAAAAATATAAAATCGTTCAAAAAATACAAAAAAAACAAAAAATGTTCAAAAAATAAAAAAAAAATATAAAACAACAAAAATATAAAAAAAAGTTCTTTTCAGAACTACCTTCCCTTTCAAAAAAAATTGCTAGATTGTTTAGCACTCTGGCAAGCTCTATTTCTTTTGGTTCGCTTCCCGGTTAGCTTCCCGGTACGCGGACCGGGAGCTAACCAAATAAAATTGAAAAAAAAAAAAAGAGTAAGTATAAGGAAAGTAAACAGAGAGTGATGTTAAAAGAAAGACAGCTATAGGGAGTAAAGAAGAGATACTGCTTAATAGATCTATTTACCGAAGAAAAGACGGAAGAGGGTATAATTGTGAAAAACAAAATAGATAACGAAGTGAAAGAAAAAAAAGAGAGTATAACATTAACAAAGAAGAGTTTGTTGGAGAATGTGAGTGAATGTTCAAAATAAGATTAAAACATGAGGAATATGGTTTTTTTTGATGAATTTTTTTTTTTTTTTTTTTTTTGAACATTTTTTTTTTTGTATTTTTTGAAAACAATTTTTTTTTCATGAACACAGAAACTCCACAGTTTTTTTCATTTTAAACTCTAATTTTTTCAACTGCCATTTCATTGCCAAACTTCATCTGACTGCAGGAGAACCTTCTCTCACCATGTTTTCTGTCTGGATTGTTGGACATAGTTATATCCACTGGGCTCACAGGTATGCTGAGAACAGAAAATTACCTAACCTCAATTTACAAGATGTGGAAATTAAGTGGTTTGGCCACAGAGGATTAAAATGTCACCAATTGATACCATTGGTGAAAACCTTTATGCATTTGCCAAAACCTGACCTGTTAATTGTGCACTGTGGAGGTAATGATTTGGGCACTTTGACTGGGGTAGGTCTGGAAATGCTTTTAAAGGACACCTTTGAGCAATTGATGGCACTTTTTCCTCAGACTGCCTTGGTATATTCAAATATATGCCAAAGACAGAAATGGAGGTGGTCAAACCAATTTTGTCCACAAATTGAGAAGTCGAGGAAGCATGTAAACAAATCTGTTTCAGCTTACATGAGAGACCATGGAATGGGCTCCCTGTACAACAATAACTTGCGTTACTACATGCAAGATATCTACAGAGGAGATGGAGTTCACTTCTCAGATGAGGGCAACAGAATTTTCACTCTGAATTTAAGACTGTGCATTGGTACCTACTTATAAGTACCTAAATGTACCATAAACCCAAAAGCTCTTCTCAGAGCTACCCTACATCTGATCACTCACAATTATTATTTTACTGTAACATTTTTCACTAATTTTCAACAAAGTACGCTCCCTGGGGCGCTACCCGGTACGCGAACCGGGAGCTAACCTCGCGAAATTTTTAAAAAAATGTTTTTTTTTCGCACATATAAGCCTCCTCAGCCACCCTCACAAAACCTAGGGGGTCAAGATAAGTCTACCGTGCCCCCTTCTACCCATTCTGAACATTATTTGCCCTCCATTTTGTATCTTAATTCGACCGAAACACAAAATGGTGGACTCCCGTAACGCTTAAGGTTCGCGAACCGGGGCGCTCAACGGTTCGCGTACCGGGTCGCTCCCTGGGAAGCGCACCATCAAAAAAGGTGGGAAAGTAGTTTACAGAAAAGCCACTGGAGACAATTTCACCAAATATAGATTAGCTCATACTACATACCAATCCCTACCATTTTCACAAATTTGATTGGAATTCCATTTAGCCATTTAGCCTGTAGACCTCTCTAAATACCCTGAGGTAAATTACTTCTCAAAACACATCTGAAGTGTTGGAATTGACAACCAATTAAAATGTTACTTTCATTTTCTACTTTTTTTACCTGACATTTGATTGGTTATGTACCTGAATATATATAAAAGAAGAGAATGAAACACAGCCATTTTGACTACTACTTCCTGGTGTACATTTCAATTGGATTTTCACTAATCACTTCAACTTCTTTCTAAAGGTAAGTTGTTATTTTAAAAATTGAACTATATTGTGCACTATAAGTTAATATGGTAAACTTTTTCTGATAGTTATATACTATCCCTCTGTAGTAGTTATAGATTTAGATAGACTTCTCTGTTATAGTTATGGATGGAGTTAGGCTTCTCTTTTATAATTATGAATTTACTTACGTTAAATCACATACACTTTTTTATATTCCTACTTCCACTCTGATACTATACACTGCCTAAAGATAAATTCTCTGTTAAAAAATGCCTATCTAAAATTAATCCCAACAGTGCCCTATCTCTACTAATATATATTTTTTTTATCCAAATTTCAGGCAACATGGAAGGCGAACAGAAAGTTTCATTTCAAATTGTCCTGCAAGAGAGCAGCCAAGAATTAATTGATCCAAATTATATAGAATTTATGGATGAAACTTGGGACCAAGAACTACTGCAATGTGTGCAAGCAGTGGATGACCTCCTTCAAAATGAGGACATTTTACACCCTCATAGATTACAAGCTATGTTCAATGAAAATGACGACATTTCAGACAGTGAAATGTTAGAAATGTTATTAAATTTTGAAACACAATCACAATAATAAATAATTGCTTAAAAAATAAAAAAAAATAAAAAATAATCAACAAAACCAACAATCAATTAACATACAGTATTTGAAAAGTCTATCATTCATTTTTCATTGCAGTACGCTGCCCAGAACGCTTCCCGGTTCGCTGACCGGGCGCTACCCACGCAAAAAAAAAAAAAAAAAAAATTTGGTTTTTTTGCCCCGCGGGGCCCTTTTAAAACCTCCACATTAAACCTAGGGGGTCAGGGAGGATCTAGTATGCCCCCTTATGGTTATTTCCCCCTTTGTTTTGGCCTCCTCTTGTCTCTCAATCCTACCGAGAGACAAGATGGCGGCCGCTCCGGACTGTTTAGAATGTTGACAGACACCGGAGAGCCAATCAGCTTCGCTACGCGAAGTTCCGGTACACTTAAGGTCCGCGGACCGGAGCGCTGCCCAGAGCGCGCTTACAGATATATATCTTTTTTTAAACGTTAATTTCTCAAAATCCACAGGAGCACATATATTGAGACCTACAAAAGGCACATCGGGCTACCAGTCCCTACAATTTTGCCAAGTTTCATGCAAATCCATTCAGCCGTTCGGGCTAAAAGTGAGGCCAACCGCCCTATGGAAAACTCAATGTTAAAAACACGTTTTGGGACCCCCCTTTTTTCTCGACCCCCCCTGGACGAACCCCCCCCCAAATTTCCAGGGGCTGCTCAGAAACAAAATGTTCCATTTTCCAGAAAATTTCAGCCAATTCCGTCCACAAACGCCAAAGTTATTAGACATAGAATTTTCAAAAATCCCATAGAGAAAAAATCCTAACTATATATACCTACTGGCGACCGCCAGTAGGTAATATATATATATATATATATATATATATATATATATATATATATATATGTATGTATATTACCTACTGGTGGTCGCCAGTAGGTATATATAGTTAGGATTTTTTCTCTATGGGATTTTTGAAAATTCTATGTCTAATAACTTTGGCGTTTGTGGACGGAATTGGCTGAAATTGTCAGGAAAAAGGAACATTTTGTTTCTGAGCAGCCCCTGAAAATTTGGGGGGGGTTTGTCAAGGGGGGGCCGAGAAAAAAGGGGGGTCCCAAAACGTGTTTTTCCAATGTTAATTTCCATAGGGCGGTTGGCCTCACTTTTAGCCCGAACGGCTGAATGGATTTGCACGAAACTTGGCAAAATTGTAGGGACTGTTAGCCCGATGTGCCTTTGCTAGGTCTCAATATATGTGCTCCAGTGGATTTTGAGAAATTAACGTTCAAAAAAAGATATATATCTGTAAGCGCGCTCTGGGCAGCGCTCCGGTTCGCGTACTTTACGCGTAACGGAACTTTGCGTAGCGAAGCTGATTGGCTCTCCGGTGTCTGTCAACATTCTAAACAGTCCGGAGCGGCCGCCATCTTGTCTCTCGGTAGGATTGAGAGACAAGAGGAGGCCAAAACAAAGGGGGAAATGACCATAAGGGGGCATAGTAGATCCTCCCTGACCCCCTAGGTTTGATGTGGAGGCTTTAAAAGGGCCCCGCAGGGGTAAAAAAAAATATATATTTTTTTGTTTTTTTTGCGTGGGCAGCGCCGGTCCGCGAACCGGGAAGCGTTCTGGGGAGCGTACTATAAGGAAAAAAGAATGATAGACTTTTCAAATACTGTATGTTAATTGATTGTTGGTTTTGTTGATTATTTTTTAATTTCTTTATTTTTTAAGCAATTATTTATTATTGTGATTGTGTTTCAAAATTTAATAAACTTTCTAACATTTCACTGTCTGAAATGTCATTATTTTCATTGAACATAGTTTGTAATCTCTGAGGGTGTAAAATGTCCTCATTTTGAAGGAGGTCATCTACTGCTTGCACACATTGCAGTAGTTCTTGGTCCCAAGTTTCATCCATAAATTCTATATAATTTGGATCAATTATTTCTTGGCTGCTCTCTTGCAGGACAATTTGAAATGAAAGTTTGTGTTCGCCTTCCATTTTGCCTGAAATTTGGATAAAAAAAATATATATTAGTAGAGATAGGGCACTGTTGGGATTAATTTTAGATAGGCAGTTTTTATCAGTGAATTTATCTTTGGGCAGTGTATAGTATCAGAGTGGAAGTAGGAATATAAAAAAGTGTATGTGATTTAACGTAAGTAAATTCATAATTATAAAAGAGAAACCTAACTCCATCCATAACTATAACAGAGAAGTCTATCTAAATCTATAACTACTACAGAGGGATAGTATATAACTATCAGAAAAAGTTTACCATATTAACTTTTGGTGCACAATATACTTCAGTTTTAAAAATAACAACTTACCTTTACAAAGAAGTTGAAGTGATTAGTGAAAATCCAATTGAAATGTACACCAGGAAGTAGTAGTCAAAATGGCTGTGTTTCCTTCTCTTCCTTTATATATATTCAGGTATATAACCAATCAAATGTCAGGTAATAAAAGTAGAAAATGAAAGTAACATTTTCATTGGTTGTCAATTCCAACACTTCAGATGTGTTTTGAGAAGTAATTTACCTCACGGTATTTAGAGAGGTCTACAGGCTAAATGGCTAAATGGAATTTCAATCAAATTTGTGAAAATGATAGGGATTGGTATGTAGTATGAGCTAATCTATATTTGGTGAGAGTGTCTCCAGTCATTTTTCTGTAAATTACTTTCCCACCTTTTTTCATGGTGCGCTTCCTGGGGAGCGCCCTGGTACGCGAACTGGCGAGCGCCCCGGTACGCGAACCTGAAGCGTTACGGGAGTCCACCATTTTGTGTTTCGGTCGACTTAAGATACAAGATGGAGGGCAAATAATGTTCAGAATGGGTAGAAGGGGGCACGGTAGACTTATCTTGACCCCCTAGGTTTTCTGAGGGTGGCTGAGGAGGCTTATATGTGCGAAAAAAAACATTTTTTAAAAAAAATTCGCGAGGTTAGCTTCCGGTTCGCGTACCGGGTAGCGCCCCGGGGAGCGTACTTTGTTGAAAATTAGTGAAAAAAGTTAGAGAAAAATAATAATTGTGAGTGATCAGATGTAGGGTAGCTCTGAGAAGAGCTTTTGGGTTTATGGTACATTTAGGTACTTATAAGTAGGTACCAATGCACAGTCTTAAATTCAGAATGAAAACTCTGTTGCCCTCATCTGAGAAGTGAACTCCATCTCCTCTGTAGATATCTTGCATGTAGTAATGCAAGTTATTGTTGTACATGGAGCCCATTCCATGGTCTCTCATGTAAGCTGAAACAGATTTGTTTACATGCTTCCTCGACTTCTCAATTTGTGGACAAAATTGGTTTGACCACCTCCATTTCTGTCTTTGGCATATATTTGAATATACCAAGGCAGTTTGAGGAAAAAGTGCCATCAATTGCTCAAAGGTGTCCTTTAAAAGCATTTCCAGACCTACCCCAGTCAAAGTGCCCAAATCATTACCTCCACAGTGCACAATTAACAGGTCAGGTTTTGGCAAATGCATAAAGGTTTTCACCAATGGTATCAATTGGTGACATTTTAATCCTCTGTGGCCAAACCACTTAATTTCCACATTTTGTAAATTGAGGTTAGGTAAATTTCTGTTCTCAGCATACCTCTGAGCCCAATAGATGTAACTATGTCCAACAGTCCAGACAGAAAACATGGTGAGAGGAGGTTCTGCTGCAGTCAGATGAAGTGTGGCAATGAAATGGCACTTGAAAAAATAAGAGTTTAAAATGAAAAAAACTGTGGAGTTTCTGTGTTAATGAAGCAGTAACAGTGATTGGTGGATTTTGATTGCTGAAAACAGAAAGTTAGGGTGCATGGATGAGTTCTTTGAAAGATGTATTCTGAGTGGTCAAGAAAAAATCATTAAATGAAAGAATGCACTGGATATGCAGGTGCACTGAGAGTTCAGAGTTCAATTGAAACATTGTTGTGTGAACTTGCAAACACCAGAGGTCTTCCAAGAGGTGGTTGCTATGCAAAAAAGGCAGAGAGGGCAGAGGGGGGAAGGGTTTTGATTTGAAAAAAGTGAGGGAAGAGTTTTGATTGGGTGACATGAGAGATATGTGCGAAGAATTACAGCATTTCTGTGCTTTTGATAGCTGCAGACTCTGGAGTGCATACCTTTTGCTCTGCTGAAGACAAATTGGTGTGTTTCTGAGACTGTTTTGAAACTCATAAAGTATTTGCTAAGGTGAGAAAAGATTTCTTTAATTTAGATAGAGAATAGTGTGCTTTAAGGAGAAAATTATGAAGAAAGTTGTGTTTTTCAAATGTTGCTTTGTCTCAAGTGTTTTACAAATAGATTTTGTTTCTTTGAGAAATTGTAATTGGAGAAAATGTGAAGTATTAGTACTGACAGGGTTTTTTGTGCATAGGAGCTGTGGAGTGTTTTCAATTTATGACTTGAAAATCGTTTTTGAGGAAAAGGAATGGTTTTAAAATTTATGACAAGGACATAATGGTGTATGCTTCTTTATAAGGCAATTGAGTGTCTCTGATGTTATTTTTCCCATTTTAATGTAAGACCTTTCCCTGTGGAGCAAATTGCTTGTAAATATGCTCCCACCTGTGCATGGCAAATTTAGATTTTGAATGTTTGCGTTACATAGCCATGTTAAAAGTGACCCAAAAAAGCTGCAAAGGCAATCAAAAAACGCTTTCATGTGTCTTAAGGACATTTTAAGTCATTTCCCCATGTGGAGTGTTTTCAAATTATGACTTGAAAATCGTTTTTGGGGAAAAGGAATGGTTTTAAAATGTATGACAAGGACATAATGGTGTATGCTTCTTTATAAGGCATTTCAGTGTCTCTGATGTTATTTTTCTCATATTAAATTAAAAGACCTTTCCCCGTGGAGCAAATTCCTTGTAAATATGCTCCCACCTGTGCATGGTAAATTTAGATTTTGACTGTTTGAGTTACATAGCCATGTTAAAAGTGACCCAAAAAAGTTGCAAAGGCTTTAAAAAAACACTTTCATGTGTCTTAAGGACATTTTAAGTCATTTTCCCGTGGGCAGTGTTTTCAAATTATGACTTGAAAATCGTTTTTGAGGTAAAGGAATGTTTTTAAAATTTATGTGCGCCATATGCCCCCAAATTTCTTTTTCAGGGGTGCAGCAGGGTGTTCTTGAGACACCCCTGCACCCTTGGAAAAATTCCTAATTTGCGATGAGCTAATTGCTAATCGCAAATTGCACCTTCATTCCTATGGGCCTCCTGGCCCATGGAAATGAATGGGTAATTTGCAATTAGCAATTTGCTCATCGCAAATTAGGAATGGTAAAGAATCGCTATTTATTCCTTAAAATTCGATATTTAGGAAATGCAAAATAGTTTGATGATACATATGGCGGTTCATCTCTAACAAGATAAGAAGCTTAGGGATAGATTTATGATGACTGGCGCAATGAAGTGGACATCACTTACTTCATTGGTAGGCCTTTACATGTATTATCTCCTCTGTATTCTTCATCAAGCGTAACTTTGATCTGCAATCCTGAGTAGGCCTCACCTTAAACAAACCTCTGGATAGGCCACACCTTATCGTCATCCTGAATTAATCATTTAAAATGCTAGGGACAGATTTATGATAGGTGTATGCCTCTTTTGCGCCACTGTGCGTCACTTTTGTGATGCAGCGGCGGTGCAAAAGATTTGCTATGAGGCGACAAAATTACAACTTGATGCATTTAGACAGATGTGTCATGCTGTAAAAAAAACGTGCCACATGAAACCGATGCAGCAGTGATGCAAAAGATGCACCATGTTGCAAGATAGGCCTCACTTGGGGCCATATGTATCAAGCTAATTAGCATTCGCAAAGGCCGAAATTCTGCGAATTTCGGCCTTTGCGAATGCTAATTAGACAAATGGTATGTATCAAACAAGTTTGATGCAAAATAAGGAATAGCAAAATTTGCTATTCCTTATTTTGCCATTGCACTTAAGGATTTGCAAATTTTGCGATTCCTTAAATGCAATGTATCAAACAAAAAATATGCAAAAAATGCCATTAAGGATTTGCAAATTACCACCAACTTCTAGTTGGTGGTAATTTGCGAATTCTTTTCAAAAAGCTTTTTTTCCAAAAAACAAAAGGTGCCATATGACGCCCATACATGCCCTTAGGGCATGTATGTGCGCCATATGCCCCAAAATTTCTTTTTCAGGGGTGCAGCAGGGTGTTCTTGAGACACCCCTGCACCCTTGGAAAAATTCCTAATTTGCGATGAGCTAATTGCTAATCGCAAATTGCACCTTCATTGCTATGGGCCTCCTGGCCCATGGAAATGAATGGGCAAATTAGGAATGGTAAAGAATCGCTATTTATTCCTTAAAATTCGCTATTTAGGAAATGCAAAATAGTTTGATGATACATATGGCGGTTCATCTCTAACAAGATAAGAAGCTTAGGGATAGATTTATGATGACTGGCGCATCACCAGGGATGTGCCAGTCATCCTGCGCCGCTGTTCCGCCACCCATGGTGTGCTGCATTTACAATGCGGCGCACCATGGGGCAAAAACGGCACAGATCCATGACGCATCTGTGCCGTAAAGGTGGCGCATTGCTGGGGTTGTATCGCAAGTGCGATGCAGCTCCAGCAAGGCTCAGGGGTGCCCTATCTCCACAATGCTGCATCAAGACCTATGCCTGCTTCAAGCAGGTGCAGGGTTTTGACGCAGCTTTGTCCTATCTGATTGTAAATGCGGCACACCATGGGTGGCAGAGCAGCGGTGCACGTTAACTGGTGCATCCCTGGGGATGTGCCAGTTAACATAAATCTGCCCCTTTATATTTAAGTATGTGCAGGGGACACAGAGTCGGTGAGGCTTATCCAAGGTTAAGAAGAGATGAGTCCTGTTCACTGATAAATTGGACATAGGCTTCACCTCCTCAGCATCGCTGGACATGGCTAAATAATAGCTGCAAAATGTTACTCTTGTTAAACAATTTTACTATTATAATCTCTGAGATTTGTCTCTTACTCTGCAACATCTCATTGTTGTTATCTTTCTTTAAAGATAAAGACAACATCAACATGAGCGACAATCAGCAATCAGTTGATTTCGACCTCATCATTGAACTCGTAATTGAAACATCAGTGGATGTTGATCCCTTGGATGATTTAAATCCTGAGGATGAAGAAGAACGTGATGAGGATGCAGATTTGTCAGAATTGTATGACATAGGATGGGAAGCTGACGTGCTTGAGCCTATGGAACTATAAACATTTATTTTAAAAATGTATAATAAATAAAAAGTAAAAATGTAAACCGTTTAATTTAAAAATAAAGACACCTTCAAAAACAGGTTATGTGTAGTGTCTTCAATAAAATATTAAAATATGCTCATAAAATTAGATCAGATTCACATATAAAACAGCACAGGTAAAATGAATATAAATTCCATTTCTTTTCTGCTATTTCTGTATTCTAAATTTGCCAAGCACTAAAAAACCTTCTATGTAAAAATGTCAAGTAGTGTTTTAAGTTTTTGATTACTGTTATTGATTTACTGTTGGGTAATAGTGGTTAATAACATTTTTTATTATATTTTACCACAGATTCAACTGCAGATCATTTCAAGATTTCAGCATGCCAACCAAAGAAAGACTGAGAAAGGCTGCAAAACGTCAAAGACAGCAGGTCAATGAAAAAAAGCAGCAGTCCTCTAACAAAAAGATTTGTCAAGTCACCAAGAAAGCACCGGGTAAGAGTACAAAAACATTCATAAGAAATATCTGTAGTAAAAAAAATATTACTACAGAAAATGTTTCAGTCCAGAAAAAGAGAAGCAATTCAAACGTAAAGGAAAGGCCAATGAAAAATGTTACTGCTAGAGCAAGAGATAACTCTGTGCATGATAGTAGAAGGAAACAACAGTTTAGGGACATTCGTAAACGAATGTTCCGCAACAGGATAATTGGCAATTTGTTAAAAAATATTAAGAAAGGTCAACAGAAAGTGGTTTTTTATAAGAGAAAACAAATAGTTGAGAAAGTTATTGATCAGGCATTTGAAATTAAACGTAAGTTATTTATTTTGATAATCAATAGAATTAGGAAGCTAAACAAGGCAATTTATGATTTCAAAAGAAATAGTAGATGGAAGAGAATAGTTAATCGTAGTAATTTTTGTGAAGTTTTTTCTGGAGAATGGATGCATAGTTCAAGCTGTGAGGCATTTTTTAATGAGGAGAGTTATTTCCAGGATAATGATTTGGTGCATGCAGTTGACACCAGTGGTCGAGCTTATGAAGTGAAAGATGGTTGTCCAGTTGAAAAAGAAAAACTTGTGACAACAGAGATAGAAGAGGTGTTAGGTAATGAGGTTTTATGAAGATGTCCTAAGGGTCCTGTGTACACCTGGAAGTGTAGTAGTATTTGCAGTGTGCGACAGGATTCCATCAATTTGCTTTGTGATTTTGTACGGTCATTTAATAAGAAAAGTTTGAAGCAGAAAATGAAGTTGTTGCAAGAATTAGATCCTTGCAGAGTGAGAGAAGTGACAGATTTGCATGGTCATTCACTGGCTTGTCTTTCCAGGAGAGTATGCCAGAGTGTTTTTCATCATTTCAGGATGCTAGCAGTGCATCATAATAAAGTGAGGAAATTAGTTAGAATGTTGTATTATGCTAAGAGTCCAGCAGTTATGCTTAAACAATTATGCGCTGCTCTTTTGCATGGTTCTGAAATAGATGTGAAGAATATGTGTGAAGAAATTGAGTTTTGTTACTTTGGAAGTAAAGAGGAGAATGTTGAAATTGACCAAGAAGAAGCGGGTAATGTGGAAGATAGTGTACAGGTTTCCAGTACAGATAATTTCCAGAGGGAAATTGCGACGTTTGAGGTGAAATCAAGTGAGAGGCCAAATTTCACTTGTGTGTGTTGTCGACGCACTTATTATAAGAACCAGACTAAGTTAGTGGATTTATATGCAAAAAGTGAAAGGGAAAATAATAGTGAATGGAAGGATTTCACAACATACTTGATGGTAGAAAATTGTTTTGATTTGGGATTGGATCAACGTGTGTGTACTTATTGTTGTAACAAATTAAATCAAAACCAGATGCCTGCTAGAGCAGTTCATAATAATCTGGAATTGGTTGAGATTCCTTCTGAATTGAAGGATTTAAATACTTATGAATCTATTTTGATTCAAAGTATCCATCCCTTTCAGGCTATTGTAAGAATGGAGCCAAAGACAGGGAAATTGCCTCCATCAGATTTACAGAGAGGATTAAAGGGAAGAGTTGTTTATTTGCCTCTAGATTTGAAGAAAAACATTAACACAATTGGAGTAGAAAAAGTGGAAGAGGAACCTCTGGTTATCTTAGTTAATGGGGTTCCGACAAAGAATAAGAAAATATGGCAAGATTTAGTGGATGTTAGGAAAGTTAAAAAGGCAACATTGTATTTGGAAAAAAATAATAAATACTATAAGAATGTATATGTTGCAGAAGAGGAAGTAAGTGAGGAAGAGGATAGCGATTTGTGTGCTGGTCAAATTGAGAAAGTAGAACCCTGTACTAGTGAAGAAATATATGAACATTATAGTGTTCATCCTTTGCATTCCAAGGAAGTCATGGGGAATGCTATTGAGTTGTTTCAAATGAAACAAGCCAAAGGGAGTCCCATTAGTGTTTGGGAGGAAAGTTTGGAAGCTCGGTGTTTCCCACAGCTTTTTCCAACAGGTCAGGGAGGAAGATATGATGAGCGACCTCATCAAATTCCTGCTTCTGAATACCGGACTTTGCGATTGTATGCAGGAGATGCTAGGTTTCGACAATGCATTCCCTATTTGTTTCATCTCCTGTTTGAAAGCGATCTGTCTGGACTGTCATATGCAGTGAACCACATCTTGAAAAGTGGTATACACATGCAAAACATCTCGGCAAGTGACTTTATGGATAAAGTCAATGTCCAAGATTTTGGATTCTCACCTGATTAATCTCATGGCGTGTCAGCGTGGTACTAATGAGTACTGGTACCGTCGTCATGGTGATTTAAAATGTATGCTGAGGAACTTAGGAACTCCCACATGGTTCCTCACTCTGAGCTGTGCCGAGTATGGCTGGGAAGACTTACTTGAATTTCTACGAGAGGCAAATGGAAACATTGAAAACATCGAATTCAAGACACCCGGAGAACTGTGCTCTTTGGATCCAGTCAATGTATGCAGGTACTTCAATCATAGATTTGAAGCTATGATGTCTTTCATCATGAATAAGAAGAATCCACCTCTTGGAGAGGTGTTGGATTTCTTCTGGAGAAAGGAGTACCAAGCAAGAGGTGCTCCTCATATACATATGTTGCTGTGGATCAAGGATGCACCTAAATTTGGAACGGATCCAGAAGACTCAGTGATGAGTTTCATACAACAGTATTCTACGTGTGCTGTTCCAAACGCAAAGGAGAAGAAAAGCCTAAGAGAAAAAGTTCTACGTTTCCAAAGCCATCGATGTGGAAAGTACTGTCGTCGTAAATTCCGAAACAAGGACAAGTTCTACACCAAATGTCGTTTCGGCTTTCCACGACCGGTGATTTCTAAAGGAAGAGTAAACAGTTTGATGTCTTCGCTGCGACATAATGTGATGAAGAAATCACCTAAAAACACATACAATTTGAAGAGGAACGAAGAGTCTAAGTACATCAACGACTACAACCCGGTGATTTTGTCCATGTGGAATGCTAACATGGATATACAGTTTGTGGCTGATAACTGTATGGCTGTGGCTCGGTATGTGACATCTTACATCACCAAAAAAGAGAAGACAGAATTGAAGGATATGTGGGAGGACATTTCCCATGAAAAGAGCCTCAGCAAGAAGTTGTACAGTTTCAGTCTGAAGATGTTGTCGCATCGAGAAATCGGAGCTTACGAATGTTCTGACCGGTTGTCTTCAGCAAGTCTCTATGCCAAGTCCAGGAGTATCGTTTGGGCGAGTCTTGGTCTTGCTGCAACGCGTAATCGAGTTCTGAAACCTGTGCGGGAAATTGAGTATTTGGCGGAAAAGGAGCCAAACAGTACCGACATTTTGAAGACCAACATGTTGGATACATATTATCCAAATCGAAGCAGTCACCTCGAGAATGTTTGTCTGTATGAGGTTCTTCAAAATTACATATTCAAGAGGAACATCAAAGAAGATACTGAGAAAGGAGTGTATGCTGTAATAGGAAGTGAGGGATGTCTGGTCAAGCAAAGAAAATGCCACTTGGTAAACCATCGAAAATTGAGTGGCGAATCTCCTGAAAAAAAGGAGTTTTTCTATTTAGCACTTTTGCAACTTTTCAAGCCTTGGCGTGCAGAAGAGGAACTGCTTGGAGATTTCCTCTGTTACGAAGACTCTTTCAATGCTGCCAAGGAGACCATAGAATGTCCTGCTTTTCCCAAATATGTAGAAATGTTGAATGCGGAAATTGAGCAGGAAGCAACGATTGCAGCCGAGATTGCCAGAGACAGTTCTCAGGACAGTCAGAGTTCTGCTTCATTGAGTCAGGATCCACTAGGAGGACCTGTTATCGAAAATGAAGCTGCCACTGCTATGAATGAAGTGGAAAGAGCCATGGCACATGCTCAGGAGGATGCGGTTAACTTAGAAGAGTTGGAAAGACAACTCAACGTTGAGCAGAGGAAAATATATGACGAAGTTACCATGCAAATTGATCATGGATTAAGTCATGACAAGAAAGAGTGCTCATGTACGTCGTTGAAGCCTGTCCGACTGTACGTGAGGGGAGAAGCGGGAACTGGAAAAAGTTTCCTTATTAAAGCAATTTCATGTTATTTGCAGGAAAGGACTGAGTCATCGCTGTCTTGTGTTGTCACCGCTCCAACTGGACTGGCAGCACATAACATTAAAGGGATTACTTTACATCGTTTACTGATGCTGCCAGTGGAGCATGACAACAAATTACAATATCACAAGCTATCTGGAGATGCTTGTTGTGAAGTTTCAAGAATCTTGAGGAAAATGAAACTTCTTATCATTGACGAAGTAAGCATGGTTTCCAATGTCATGCTTGCCTTTGTGCATTTGAGAATGCAAGAAGTTCTCAAAACAGAGTATGATGTGTTATTTGGTGGCAAACACATCATTGTTTTCGGAGATCTTCTGCAGCTGACACCAGTGAAAGGGCAACCTGTGTTCAAAATGCTCACGCATGAAGATACCAGGAAGTCCTAGGGAGCATTGGCAACGTCAATATATGGTTAAACTTCAATTATGCTGAACTGCATGAAAATATGCGTCAGGCGAAGGATGAAGTTTACAAGACTATTCTACAAGATGTTAGAATTGGAAAAGTGACCGAGCATGGGAAAGAAGCTTTACATGCACGATTACTGTCAAATTTATATCCAGAACAAGATGTTGTGCCTGAGAATATTTTTCAGAAAATTACTGAGAAGAAATCTGGAATATGTTTGATGCCAACTCTTGCAGAATGTGCCAAATTCAACAACAAAATGTTGCATTTAGAAAAGCAAGAGATTATGAAACTGGAAGCTATTGACAGAGTAGAGCATATGGGATCAACAATTATTTTGTCTGAGAATTTGAAAACAAAATTGGATTCATTAGAGAAGACTATATCTAAAACTGCAGGTTTTGAAAAGACTCTGAATGTGTGCTTGAACTGCCGTATAATTTTAAGAAGGAATTTACATGTTGAAAGAGGTCTGGTAAATGGATCAATGGGTAATGTTGTTGATTTTGTAAAATACAGAAATAGAGATGGAATTGAATTTTTAAAAATTAAATTTAATGGCATTGAGGAAGTACAGCTAATTGGTCGTTGTTCTGCTAGATTTTTGCTTGTAAAAGACTTATATGTTCGCCGTAAGCAGTTTCCTGTTTGCTTGGCATATGCGGTGACAATCCATAAATCGCAAGGTTTAAGTGTAGACAGTGCATTGGTGAATATTGGCAGTTCTGTGTTCAAGGAGGGTATGGCATATGTGGCATTGTCACGAGTTAGAACTTTATCGGGATTGTACTTGATTGAGTGTGATGTCACAAACATTTGTGCGGATCTAGATTGTGTTAAGGAATACAATAGGTTAAGAAGAGAGTATGCGCCACATTTGCCTCAATATCCTTTGTTTGAGAAACGTGTGGTAGGCCGGAAACGAAGAAATGTAACCAATACTGGGGAGGTTGTAGCAAAAAGACGAAAAGTCGATGAACCTGAAATTATAAGCAGAAACAAAAAGGATTCTGTTGAAGATGTTGTTGGTTTTCAATTTGAAAACAGTTCTGGTGTCAACTGCTATGCTAATGTAGTGGTTAATGTTTTGTTTTCTCTAGAAAATGTAAAAGAAGAGATTGTGGTCAATTCTGATCGAAGATTTTGCAGTTTGTTAAATTCTGTGTTAGAGAAATGTAGCACTGATAGAACAAAAATAGAAAGTGTGTCTGAAATTCGAAATCTGTTAGACAGATGTTCAGGCCAAACACAATTCTCTCAAAATATTCAGCAAGATTGTCAGGAGTTTTTAATGTATATGCTTGATGTATTGCATGCTGAAGGTGTAGATGTAGATCACCTGTTTGGGCTTTCTTATCAATGGCAGCATGACTGCGAGAACTGTATGGTATCAAGTACTACTAGTGTAGACTCAGAAAGATTTATATATTTAACTTTGCCAGACAGTAAATCAGTCTCTTTTAATAAACTAGTAAAAGCAGCTGATCACAACATGGAGTGTAGCCAATGTAAATCTGAAATGATGTCCACATTATTTATACGAACATATGGCCAGTATGTTATTTTAATGTTCCAACGATGTAGGCCTGATGGAACAAAATTGACAACTTTAATTAAAAAATTTGTGGCTTCACAGTTGTCAATATCAGGAAGGACTTTTGTAACTGCAGTAATTATATATCATGACGGTCCTTCAATAACATCAGGACATTACACAGCTTATTTAAAGTCTAGAAATGGCTGGTCATTCTGCAATGATTCTGTTTTAATTTTCAAAAAAAAATTGCCGTATGACCTTAAAAACTCTTACCTGGTGTTTTTAAAACCAAAATTTTAGGGAAAGAATCTCGGGATGTGCTCTGAGGAATTTCAAGAACTTCTAATGGCTCCTACACGATTTGGCCTTGAGGATAAGTGTAGTACAGAGACATAACTTCTTACCATAACACTGGACGTCATGGAGAAATAACTGCACTTTGAATGAATTCAGAAAAACTGTTTCTTTTTATAAGCAAATTGAAGCAGCCAATCAAAACATGGAGTAGAGGGAATGTAAGTCTGCAATGCTGTCTACTGTTTTACATTGCTTTGTGATTAAAAGTGATGTAGAGAATTAAATAATTGTAGTAGTCATAGAGATAGTGTAAGTCTGCTTCATAGTAAGCAGTATCAGTGTCATAGGAAATGTAGAACATGACTGAGCAAGAAGGGGAAGATATTAGTAATCCAGGATTGTGAAAATGATCTTCAACATTTTAATTCTGAAAGTTGCGGAAATACAACATGACGGGATTGGCTTACAAGAATTCCAAGAGTTATAAATGGCTCTGATACGATTTGGCCTTGTGGAAACGTGTGGTAGAGAGCGAGAAGTCATTTATTGCATGTAACATATTTTTCAAAACGATGGAGGTTTTCTTTCAGAAAGTGGCGGGCTGAAAGTAATAACAGCACAACAGAGTGTAAGCTGTTCATAGGACATCCTTCGACGTCATGGAAAGTAAGTTAACTTTAAGGAGTTCTGAATTCTGATTTGTTATGTTGTATGGGTTTTTTAAACACAATCATTTTGATTGTGTTTTTTTTCCCCGCTGTTATATGATGAATACCTTCAAGTCACTGTTTTTAGTGAAATTTGATACATTCTGAGAACAGCAAAAATGAACCATTTAACATGTATAATTAATTCTGTACTGTTTGCATTTATGATGTACATGTAGAACTGTGTAGGAGGCATGGAGAAGGTGAGGCTTCTGTAAGTGTCAAAGTTGTTGCATACAGTGCTCAT
The DNA here is from genome assembly GCF_964261635.1 of Lissotriton helveticus. Classification (NCBI taxonomy): domain Eukaryota; kingdom Metazoa; phylum Chordata; class Amphibia; order Caudata; family Salamandridae; genus Lissotriton; species Lissotriton helveticus. The sequence goes on along the minus strand of NC_136061.1, from coordinate 1,080,328,336 downwards.
ATTCTACGTAGTCTTTCATATGATAGACTACATTTCCACAATGAGATACCTAAGCAAAGGAAACACAGGTGATATGATTGTGGAATGAGCAAAAAAAATTGCACGTTTTTCAATTATATTACCTGTGTTTCCTAACATTACACATCACATTGTGTAGATGAGGTTTAGGCCTGTTCCTGGAGACAGAGGAGGTCTGACATTTGTTCAAGAGTGCAGTGGACATGACACACTTGGTTGGTAGGCCTGCACATGTATTTTCTCCTCTGTATTCTTCAACAAACCTAAATTTCATGAATATAAATTCCATTTCTTTTCTGCTGGAAGTGTAGTAGTATTTGCAGTGTTCGACAGGATTCCATCAATTTGCTTTGTGATTTTGTACGGTCATTTAATAAGAAAAGTTTGAAGCAGAAAATGAAGTTGTTGCAAGAATTAGATCCTTGCAGAGTGAGAGAAGTGACAGATTTGCATGGTCATTCACTGGCTTGTCTTTCCAGGAGAGTATGCCAGAGTGTTTTTCATCATTTCAGGATGCTAGCAGTGCATCATAATAAAGTGAGGAAATTAGTTAGAATGTTGTATTATGCTAAGAGTCCAGCAGTTATGCTTAAACAATTATGCGCTGCTCTTTTGCATGGTTCTGAAATAGATGTGAAGAATATGTGTGAAGAAATTGAGTTTTGTTACTTTGGAAGTAAAGAGGAGAATGTTGAAATTGACCAAGAAGAAGCGGGTAATGTGGAAGATAGTGTACAGGTTTCCAGTACAGATAATTTCCAGAGGGAAATTGCGACGTTTGAGGTGAAATCAAGTGAGAGGCCAAATTTCACTTGTGTGTGTTGTCGACGCACTTATTATAAGAACCAGACTAAGTTAGTGGATTTATATGCAAAAAGTGAAAGGGAAAATAATAGTGAATGGAAGGATTTCACAACATACTTGATGGTAGAAAATTGTTTTGATTTGGGATTGGATCAACGTGTGTGTACTTATTGTTGTAACAAATTAAATCAAAACCAGATGCCTGCTAGAGCAGTTCATAATAATCTGGAATTGGTTGAGATTCCTTCTGAATTGAAGGATTTAAATACTTATGAATCTATTTTGATTCAAAGTATCCATCCCTTTCAGGCTATTGTAAGAATGGAGCCAAAGACAGGGAAATTGCCTCCATCAGATTTACAGAGAGGATTAAAGGGAAGAGTTGTTTATTTGCCTCTAGATTTGAAGAAAAACATTAACACAATTGGAGTAGAAAAAGTGGAAGAGGAACCTCTGGTTATCTTAGTTAATGGGGTTCCGACAAAGAATAAGAAAATATGGCAAGATTTAGTGGATGTTAGGAAAGTTAAAAAGGCAACATTGTATTTGGAAAAAAATAATAAATACTATAAGAATGTATATGTTGCAGAAGAGGAAGTAAGTGAGGAAGAGGATAGCGATTTGTGTGCTGGTCAAATTGAGAAAGTAGAACCCTGTACTAGTGAAGAAATATATGAACATTATAGTGTTCATCCTTTGCATTCCAAGGAAGTCATGGGGAATGCTATTGAGTTGTTTCAAATGAAACAAGCCAAAGGGAGTCCCATTAGTGTTTGGGAGGAAAGTTTGGAAGCTCGGTGTTTCCCACAGCTTTTTCCAACAGGTCAGGGAGGAAGATATGATGAGCGACCTCATCAAATTCCTGCTTCTGAATACCGGACTTTGCGATTGTATGCAGGAGATGCTAGGTTTCGACAATGCATTCCCTATTTGTTTCATCTCCTGTTTGAAAGCGATCTGTCTGGACTGTCATATGCAGTGAACCACATCTTGAAAAGTGGTATACACATGCAAAACATCTCGGCAAGTGACTTTATGGATAAAGTCAATGTCCAAGACAGTATTTTGGATTCTCACCTGATTAATCTCATGGCGTGTCAGCGTGGTACTAATGAGTACTGGTACCGTCGTCATGGTGATTTAAAATGTATGCTGAGGAACTTAGGAACTCCCACATGGTTCCTCACTCTGAGCTGTGCCGAGTATGGCTGGGAAGACTTACTTGAATTTCTACGAGAGGCAAATGGAAACATTGAAAACATCGAATTCAAGACACCCGGAGAACTGTGCTCTTTGGATCCAGTCAATGTATGCAGGTACTTCAATCATAGATTTGAAGCTATGATGTCTTTCATCATGAATAAGAAGAATCCACCTCTTGGAGAGGTGTTGGATTTCTTCTGGAGAAAGGAGTACCAAGCAAGAGGTGCTCCTCATATACATATGTTGCTGTGGATCAAGGATGCACCTAAATTTGGAACGGATCCAGAAGACTCAGTGATGAGTTTCATACAACAGTATTCTACGTGTGCTGTTCCAAACGCAAAGGAGAAGAAAAGCCTAAGAGAAAAAGTTCTACGTTTCCAAAGCCATCGATGTGGAAAGTACTGTCGTCGTAAATTCCGAAACAAGGACAAGTTCTACACCAAATGTCGTTTCGGCTTTCCACGACCGGTGATTTCTAAAGGAAGAGTAAACAGTTTGATGTCTTCGCTGCGACATAATGTGATGAAGAAATCACCTAAAAACACATACAATTTGAAGAGGAACGAAGAGTCTAAGTACATCAACGACTACAACCCGGTGATTTTGTCCATGTGGAATGCTAACATGGATATACAGTTTGTGGCTGATAACTGTATGGCTGTGGCTCGGTATGTGACATCTTACATCACCAAAAAAGAGAAGACAGAATTGAAGGATATGTGGGAGGACATTTCCCATGAAAAGAGCCTCAGCAAGAAGTTGTACAGTTTCAGTCTGAAGATGTTGTCGCATCGAGAAATCGGAGCTTACGAATGTTCTGACCGGTTGTCTTCAGCAAGTCTCTATGCCAAGTCCAAGAGTATCGTTTGGGCGAGTCTTGGTCTTGCTGCAACGCGTAATCGAGTTCTGAAACCTGTGCGGGAAATTGAGTATTTGGCGGAAAAGGAGCCAAACAGTACCGACATTTTGAAGACCAACATGTTGGATACATATTATCCAAATCGAAGCAGTCACCTCGAGAATGTTTGTCTGTATGAGGTTCTTCAAAATTACATATTCAAGAGGAACATCAAAGAAGATACTGAGAAAGGAGTGTATGCTGTAATAGGAAGTGAGGGATGTCTGGTCAAGCAAAGAAAATGCCACTTGGTAAACCATCGAAAATTGAGTGGCGAATCTCCTGAAAAAAAGGAGTTTTTCTATTTAGCACTTTTGCAACTTTTCAAGCCTTGGCGTGCAGAAGAGGAACTGCTTGGAGATTTCCTCTGTTACGAAGACTCTTTCAATGCTGCCAAGGAGACCATAGAATGTCCTGCTTTTCCCAAATATGTAGAAATGTTGAATGCGGAAATTGAGCAGGAAGCAACGATTGCAGCCGAGATTGCCAGAGACAGTTCTCAGGACAGTCAGAGTTCTGCTTCATTGAGTCAGGATCCACTAGGAGGACCTGTTATCGAAAATGAAGCTGCCACTGCTATGAATGAAGTGGAAAGAGCCATGGCACATGCTCAGGAGGATGCGGTTAACTTAGAAGAGTTGGAAAGACAACTCAACGTTGAGCAGAGGAAAATATATGACGAAGTTACCATGCAAATTGATCATGGATTAAGTCATGACAAGAAAGAGTGCTCATGTATGTCGTTGAAGCCTGTCCGACTGTACGTGAGGGGAGAAGCGGGAACTGGAAAAAGTTTCCTTATTAAAGCAATTTCATGTTATTTGCAGGAAAGGACTGAGTCATCGCTGTCTTGTGTTGTCACCGCTCCAACTGGACTGGCAGCACATAACATTAAAGGGATTACTTTACATCGTTTACTGATGCTGCCAGTGGAGCATGACAACAAATTACAATATCACAAGCTATCTGGAGATGCTTGTTGTGAAGTTTCAAGAATCTTGAGGAAAATGAAACTTCTTATCATTGACGAAGTAAGCATGGTTTCCAATGTCATGCTTGCCTTTGTGCATTTGAGAATGCAAGAAGTTCTCAAAACAGAGTATGATGTGTTATTTGGTGGCAAACACATCATTGTTTTCGGAGATCTTCTGCAGCTGACACCAGTGAAAGGGCAACCTGTGTTCAAAATGCTCACGCATGAAGATACCAGGAAGTCCTAGGGAGCATTGGCAACGTCAATATATGGTTAAACTTCAATTATGCTGAACTGCATGAAAATATGCGTCAGGCGAAGGATGAAGTTTACAAGACTATTCTACAAGATGTTAGAATTGGAAAAGTGACCGAGCATGGGAAAGAAGCTTTACATGCACGATTACTGTCAAATTTATATCCAGAACAAGATGTTGTGCCTGAGAATATTTTTCAGAAAATTACTGAGAAGAAATCTGGAATATGTTTGATGCCAACTCTTGCAGAATGTGCCAAATTCAACAACAAAATGTTGCATTTAGAAAAGCAAGAGATTATGAAACTGGAAGCTATTGACAGAGTAGAGCATATGGGATCAACAATTATTTTGTCTGAGAATTTGAAAACAAAATTGGATTCATTAGAGAAGACTATATCTAAAACTGCAGGTTTTGAAAAGACTCTGAATGTGTGCTTGAACTGCCGTATAATTTTAAGAAGGAATTTACATGTTGAAAGAGGTCTGGTAAATGGATCAATGGGTAATGTTGTTGATTTTGTAAAATACAGAAATAGAGATGGAATTGAATTTTTAAAAATTAAATTTAATGGCATTGAGGAAGTACAGCTAATTGGTCGTTGTTCTGCTAGATTTTTGCTTGTAAAAGACTTATATGTTCGCCGTAAGCAGTTTCCTGTTTGCTTGGCATATGCGGTGACAATCCATAAATCGCAAGGTTTAAGTGTAGACAGTGCATTGGTGAATATTGGCAGTTCTGTGTTCAAGGAGGGTATGGCATATGTGGCATTGTCACGAGTTAGAACTTTATCGGGATTGTACTTGATTGAGTGTGATGTCACAAACATTTGTGCGGATCTAGATTGTGTTAAGGAATACAATAGGTTAAGAAGAGAGTATGCGCCACATTTGCCTCAATATCCTTTGTTTGAGAAACGTGTGGTAGGCCGGAAACGAAGAAATGTAACCAATACTGGGGAGGTTGTAGCAAAAAGACGAAAAGTCGATGAACCTGAAATTATAAGCAGAAACAAAAAGGATTCTGTTGAAGATGTTGTTGGTTTTCAATTTGAAAACAGTTCTGGTGTCAACTGCTATGCTAATGTAGTGGTTAATGTTTTGTTTTCTCTAGAAAATGTAAAAGAAGAGATTGTGGTCAATTCTGATCGAAGATTTTGCAGTTTGTTAAATTCTGTGTTAGAGAAATGTAGCACTGATAGAACAAAAATAGAAAGTGTGTCTGAAATTCGAAATCTGTTAGACAGATGTTCAGGCCAAACACAATTCTCTCAAAATATTCAGCAAGATTGTCAGGAGTTTTTAATGTATATGCTTGATGTATTGCATGCTGAAGGTGTAGATGTAGATCACCTGTTTGGGCTTTCTTATCAATGGCAGCATGACTGCGAGAACTGTATGGTATCAAGTACTACTAGTGTAGACTCAGAAAGATTTATATATTTAACTTTGCCAGACAGTAAATCAGTCTCTTTTAATAAACTAGTAAAAGCAGCTGATCACAACATGGAGTGTAGCCAATGTAAATCTGAAATGATGTCCACATTATTTATACGAACATATGGCCAGTATGTTATTTTAATGTTCCAACGATGTAGGCCTGATGGAACAAAATTGACAACTTTAATTAAAAAATTTGTGGCTTCACAGTTGTCAATATCAGGAAGGACTTTTGTAACTGCAGTAATTATATATCATGACGGTCCTTCAATAACATCAGGACATTACACAGCTTATTTAAAGTCTAGAAATGGCTGGTCATTCTGCAATGATTCTGTTTTAATTTTCAAAAAAAAATTGCCGTATGACCTTAAAAACTCTTACCTGGTGTTTTTAAAACCAAAATTTTAGGGAAAGAATCTCGGGATGTGCTCTGAGGAATTTCAAGAACTTCTAATGGCTCCTACACGATTTGGCCTTGAGGATAAGTGTAGTACAGAGACATAACTTCTTACCATAACACTGGACGTCATGGAGAAATAACTGCACTTTGAATGAATTCAGAAAAACTGTTTCTTTTTATAAGCAAATTGAAGCAGCCAATCAAAACATGGAGTAGAGGGAATGTAAGTCTGCAATGCTGTCTACTGTTTTACATTGCTTTGTGATTAAAAGTGATGTAGAGAATTAAATAATTGTAGTAGTCATAGAGATAGTGTAAGTCTGCTTCATAGTAAGCAGTATCAGTGTCATAGGAAATGTAGAACATGACTGAGCAAGAAGGGGAAGATATTAGTAATCCAGGATTGTGAAAATGATCTTCAACATTTTAATTCTGAAAGTTGCGGAAATACAACATGACGGGATTGGCTTACAAGAATTCCAAGAGTTATAAATGGCTCTGATACGATTTGGCCTTGTGGAAACGTGTGGTAGAGAGCGAGAAGTCATTTATTGCATGTAACATATTTTTCAAAACGATGGAGGTTTTCTTTCAGAAAGTGGCGGGCTGAAAGTAATAACAGCACAACAGAGTGTAAGCTGTTCATAGGACATCCTTCGACGTCATGGAAAGTAAGTTAACTTTAAGGAGTTCTGAATTCTGATTTGTTATGTTGTATGGGTTTTTTAAACACAATCATTTTGATTGTGTTTTTTTTCCCCGCTGTTATATGATGAATACCTTCAAGTCACTGTTTTTAGTGAAATTTGATACATTCTGAGAACAGCAAAAATGAACCATTTAACATGTATAATTAATTCTGTACTGTTTGCATTTATGATGTACATGTAGAACTGTGTAGGAGGCATGGAGAAGGTGAGGCTTCTGTAAGTGTCAAAGTTGTTGCATACAGTGCTCATATTCTACGTAGTCTTTCATATGATAGACTACATTTCCACAATGAGATACCTAAGCAAAGGAAACACAGGTGATATGATTGTGGAATGAGCAAAAAAAATTGCACGTTTTTCAATTATATTACCTGTGTTTCCTAACATTACACATCACATTGTGTAGATGAGGTTTAGGCCTGTTCCTGGAGACAGAGGAGGTCTGACATTTGTTCAAGAGTGCAGTGGACATGACACACTTGGTTGGTAGGCCTGCACATGTATTTTCTCCTCTGTATTCTTCAACAAACCTAAATTTCATCTGCAACTCTGAGTAGGACTTACCTGAAACAAATCTGTGAATAGGTTACAGCTTATCGGCATCTTGAAACAATGATTTAAAATGTTAGGGTCAGATTTATGATGGCTGTGCGCCTCTTTTGCTCCGCTGTGGGTCACTTTTGTGTAAAAGATGCACCATGTTGCAAGATAGGTTTCAGTTCATCTCCAGCAAGATACCATCAGTTTAAAATGTATATAATTAGCACTGTGTAGGGGGCATGCAGAAGCTGAAGCTTTTCTAAGTGTGAAAAATTGTTGTATACACTGCTCAACTTCTGTGTACTGTTTGATATGCTAGACTCCATCTGCACTATGAGATACCTAAGCAAAGGCAACACAGGTGATGTGATTGTGAAATGAGGAAAATAAACTCCACATTTTTCAATTACATCACCTGTGTTTCCTAAGTTTACGAATGACATTGTGCAGATGAAGTTTAGGTCTGTCCACGGACACAGAAGAGGTCTGGCCTTTGTTCAAGAGTGAAGTGGACATGACTTACTTCATTAGTAGGCCTTCACATGTATTATCTCCTCTGTATTCTTCAACAAATGTAAATTTGATCTGCAACCCTGAGTAGGCCTCACCTTAAACAAACCTCTGGATAGGCCACACCTTATTGTCATCCTGAATCAATCATTTAACATGTTAGGGACAGATTTATGATAGGTGTATGCCTCTTTTGCGCCACTGTGCGTCACTTTTGTGACGCAGTGGCGGTTGAAAAGATTTGCTATGAGGCGACAAAATTATAAAATGATGCATCTAGGCAGATGTGTCATGCTGTAAAAAAACAATGCCACATGAAACCGATGCAGCAGTCATGCAAAAGATGCACCATGTTGCAAGATAGGACTCACTTCATCTGCATCAAGATACTGTTAGTTTAAAATGTATATTTTTAGGACTGTGTAGAGGCATGGAGAAGCAGAGGCTTCTGTAAGTGTCAAAGTTGTTGAAAAACTGTTTGTCGTTCTATCTTTTCCCTTGTCTTTTCTAATTTATTAAAAACATGTTTTAATATTTTTCAAATGTTTGTTCTCTCTTTCACAGATTGAAAGTATAAAAATAACAAATGACTAACTTAACGACAATTATAAGGTAAATGTTTTGTACTCTTTTCGTTATATTTCTATCACATTTAACTTCTATTAGTTCCATTGCTTCATTTCTTTAAGCATCACTTTCCTGCCTTTGCTACTTCCCTCATTCCTTTCTCTATTACTTAATTACTCTACTCCTTCCACTATTTTTCTTAGTCCCTCTCTTCTCATACTTCTTCACTCTTGGTCACTCACTCTGTCTCTATTACTGTCACTGTTTCTGACTGATCAAATTTTTTTTTTTAAAAAGAACAGTAAGTATAAGGGAAGGAAACAGACAGTTATGTTAAAAGAAAGACAGCTATAGGGAGTAAAATAGGGATACTGTTACCCGCAATCCTCTGCTGATGATGTCACTGACCATGTCATGAATGATGTAATATGTGACATCATCAGCAGTGGATTGCGGGTAACAGTATCTCTAGTTTACTCCCCTATAGCTGTCTTTCTTTTAACATAACTGTCTGTTTCCTTCCCTTATACTTACTGTTCTTTTTTTTAAAAAAATTTTTGGGGTTCGCTCCCGGTTCGCGTACCGGCGAGCGAACCGGGAAGCGAACCAAGAGAAATAGAGGTTGGCAGAGTTCCAAATATTCTACCAATTTTTTTATAACGGGGAGGTAGTTCTGAAAAGAACTTTTTTTTTATTGTTTTTGTTGTTTAATTTTTTTTAAATTATTTTTCTGAACATTTTTTTACTTTTTTTGTATTTTCTGAACGGTTTTTTTTTTTTTGTTTTTTTTGGGGGGGGGAAACGAAAACGATTCATTGTAAAGGGCTCAACAGGAGCAACAAAAAAAAAGAATTTATTGTCTGGGGCGTTTCGGACAAACATGATTCTCGATAGCTCTGTTGATCAGAGTGATGCTACTTTCTCTGTAGCAAATGAACCCATTGCAAAGTACGCAGACTTGCTTCACTTCCCCGAATCTCATTTGTATATTCGGCACCATCTCCCTCCCCTCTGGTCCCGTCACTTCCGGTACAACAGATCTTCTGGCCATAATAGGGGGATTATCTTGTTCGTTACGTAACTGTGCAGCACTGTAGTTGTTAGGATGCCACCTACTCATATGGCGATGCATTGTGTAGTTTCCGTAGCTGTATTTCTTCTCGGTCCCTCTGGACAGTCTATCTTGACATATAAGGCAAGTTACGTACCTTGCATTTACTTTTTTCTGGCCTTTGGGAAATTTAAAAAATTGCCAAATAAAATTTTCTTTCAGGTGAGACCTCCTGGGCTCCTCAGGCAAAAAATGCCTCTCTTCCTGCTCTTCCTCCTCTTCCTCTTCTTCCTCTTCTTGCTGAATTATAACTTCAGCAGGTGGTCCTCTCTTCCTTGGATGTGGTGGAGGTGGTGGGGAAGCACCAGCTGAAGCTACTAAAGAAGCCATTGCTCACTGGTAACAAAGGGTCTTTCTCTCACAAAGATGAAAGTCAGAGTGAGGAAAGAAGGAGGGGTTTTCATCATTTGGGAAAAACAATAGTTCTAAACCAATGAAAAGTGTTAATTTTAGATCACATGACCTAGTCTTACATCATTAGGAAACCAAAAGTGAAATGAACCAATGAAAAGTGTTATTACCAAGTCACATGACCTGCTGTGTTTACGTTACGCGTTTTGCGCCGCGTCCCGGTTCGCATCCGGGAAGCTGCGCTTCGCGCCTCACTTCGCGTACCGGTTCGCTTCCGGGTACACTAACGTAGCACGTCATATGACGTATCACGCGACATCGCGAAACGTCATGCGGACGCGACGCGTCACGATGTTGTTTTCTAACGCGGCAGTTGCGCTAACGGAACGTTTACCGGTTCGCGGACTGGGTCGCGGCATCAAGATGAGCTTACGGGAAGCTTCCCGGTTCGCGAACCGGGAGCGAACAAAAAAAAAGTATTAAAAAAAATTATTAATAAACATATAAAATATATTTTTGGATTTAAAGAAGAATACATTTTACAGCTACAGATATTAGCTTTTAAAAAACCATTGAAATTCACTGAAAAAACCATAGGTTATAGACCATATATAGTTAGGAATTAGCATTTACAAAACCTTGAAAATTCACTGAAAAAACCATAGGTTATAGACCATATATAGTTAGGAATTAGCATTTAAAAAACCTTATTTTACTCACACAAAACCATTGAAATTCCATATATAGTTAGTTGTACTAACTATATATCGCGCACCCGCAATCCACTGCTGATCATGTCACATATTACATCATTCATGACATGGTCAGTGACATCACTGATGACATCACTGATGACATCTCAAATGACATCACTGATGACATCACTGATGGCATCTCAAATGACATCACTGATGACATCACTGATGACATCTCAAATGACATCAATGATGACATCACTGATGACTACATCCAGTGACTGTATAATTCTGTAAAGTTAAAATATGTCTTACATATTGAAGAATGAGTGGATGTATAAGTGTCTTGATGAAGGATTTAGTAGGGGCATGACTGACTGTATGAGTGACTGATTAAATGTGTCTCACTGAGTGCATGGGTTAGTGACTAAACTGTCTTAATTTGTGCATCATTATGTCTGTTGTTCTGTAAACTGCTGCATGTGTTGATCAGTAGCTATATGATTAACTATATGGGTTATTGATTGGTTGCCCAAGCATTTGTATGGGAGACTGAGTGTGTGTGTGGGTGGCTGGGAGGTGTATGACTCTCTGCATAGATGTGTGAGCAGTTGATTGACTAGATGTATGGGTTCAAAAGTGCATGTGGAAACAGCTGTATGGGCAGTTGACTGTGTGCATGAGTGTATTGGTGAGTGAATGGATATCTCAGTGCTACATGTCAAAGTAAGTACATATGTAAAATACAGTACATGTGAGAGTTGACATATATAAATAACTGTGCATAAGAGCCAGTGAATGTGTGAGTGGCTGTATGGATCATTGTGAACTTGTATCCAGGATTGTATAAGTGAGTAAATATGTTTTAGTATATGTTTGAATAAGTAAGGTGTGTATAACTGTATAGTTGAGGAAATGGAGGTGTGATTGATTCTTTGCATGACTGACTAAGTGTCTGAGTAACTCCATGGATGAGTGACAGTCTATGAGTGTCTGTTTACACTGAGTGTATCTAAGGTTATATTAGAGTCTGAAGAGGTTCATCGTATTATCACATGAATGATGTCATCAGTGATGTGATCAGTAATGTCAAATGAGATGTCATCAGTGATGTCATCAGTGATGTCATTTGAGATGTCATCAGTGATGTCATCAGTGATGTCATTTGAGATGTCATCAGTGATGTCATCAGTGATGTCATTTGAGATGTCATCAGTGATGTCATCAGTGATGTCACTGACCATGTCATGAATGATGTAATATGTGACATGATCAGCAGTGGATTGCGGGTGCGCGATATATAGTTAGTACAACTAACTATATATGGAATTTCAATGGTTTTGTGTGAGTAAAATAAGGTTTTTTAAATGCTAAATCCTAACTATATATGGTCTATAACCTATGGTTTTTTCAGTGAATATATATATATATATATATATATATATATATATATATATATATATATATATATATAT